>NC_134276.1:162420923-162725657 GCF_949628215.1 Phalacrocorax aristotelis | reverse complement strand
CCGTGTGTCCTGGGGAGCGTGTGAAGGGCAGAACTAGCAATGAGAGACATATCATTAGGGGCCATGTGCAATCTGTCTTCTGCCTTCAGCTGTGCTGTTGCCTCCCTGTAGCAGGTGCCCCAATGGAAAGAAGCAGCTGAGGATGTCGGAGGCAACAGGCGAGGAAGGGGAAGCGGCACTGCAAACTGGGCGTTGCGTGGCACAACACGGGTCCTGGCTCAGCAGCGCGACTGTGAGGGCCCCTTTCTGGGGAGAAGTGGGAGCCTTAAAGCACGTAATGGGCAGCTGACCTCTGCTTTTCCTTCCCTCCAGGCCCAGGGGGTAAGAGGCAAAAGCGAATGGCTGCTTATGGGGAGCTGCTGCCCCATGTCCAGCCAGGTAGGGCCCCTGGGTGCTGGAAACCAGGCCTGTGGCTCATGCTGTGCTGTTGCGCCTGTCACCTTTAAACTCCTGTGTTTGTTCGTGGTGACTCACCGCAGTAGTTTCCAGGTGAGATATAGCCTAGCTCTGCCCACGGGCCACCTCGCCACAGGGCTGGCCCTGCCTTGGCCCCGAGCTGGGGAAGGCAGTGGTTTTTGAAATCGTAGGGCTGAAGGTGCTGACCCTGATCAGGCAATGGGAGGATAAACTGCCATCCTTTTGGCATCTCCTTGAGGATGCCGACCCCACCTCTCCCCCCCCGCCCCGCTGGGCTGTGGTGCTGCCTGCTGGGAGGGGCAGGTGCGGGTGGGCAACGCTGCGCCCCTGCCCTTTTGGTACCTGGCGCTCTGCTCAGGGGAGGCTTTGCTGCGTGGGTGCGGGTACCTCCACTCCACTGAAGGTGACTGCCAGTCCTGAGGGACGCGCTCTCTCTCAGCTGCTAACCTGGTAGGCGGGTGGCCTTGTGCCTGTTTTGCAGCTGGGAGAACCTCCTGCTTTCCTGAGCCCTATTTGCTTGTTAACTGCGTGGGGAGCCACTTTCTTAATCATTTGCAGGGGGAGCCTGCTGGCAGCTTCCTTCCTTTCTGCCCCCTTCTCTCCCCTCTCCCCCCAGCCAGTTGTTAGCAAGTCAGAGCCTCTTATCTGCCTCCCTCAGTGTCCAGGCTGCCGTGAGAGGATCCCCCCTGCCCGCCTGCTTTCTGTTGCCCAAGCTACAGTGTCATGTCCTGAAAATCAGAATAACTGGGACTGGTGGACACCCCCTTCACCCACCCTGAGCCACCCCTCGTTTGTCTCCTGGTGCAGCCCCGCTGCTCGCTGGGAGCAGTAAGTGCATTAGCAGCCACCTTCCCACGCTCCCCCTGCTCCCCCGCCCCTGGGCAGCTGCCCAGCCCGGGGACCAGGTGTGCACAGGAGGCAAGTGGTTTCTTAGGAGGAAAGGATGTGGGGGGGGCAGGACGATCTCGCAAATGCTAAGGGGAAAAAGTGACGCTTCCTGTGTGTCAAACTCAAAAATCAGCTGCTTTTCGCCCACAGTGAGCAGTAGCCCCCCACAAAAACCACCTGTGTGATTTCTTTTGTATAAATAGTTACAAGCTCCAGCTGCAGTCCTGGCCTGACCCAGCCCTGCTTCCTCACACTGGGCCAGGCACTGTGTGCTGTGGGCAGAGCTGCCCCTGCCTGTTACTGAGTCAGCTCTTCCCCAGAGCTGCTGTGAAAGGCTGAGCCCACAGCAGCTCCCTTTTCACCTTTACCCATCCACTGGCAGTTGGGAACAGTTGTAGGAATTTAATGACCCAAACTTTGCCCAACGTGAAATTGGCTGATGGGCTTAAGAGTCCTCAACGGTGCCCAGGTGATAGAGAAGCATGAGCCTCACCTCCTGAGGAACCCAGCTAATAAGCTGCCAGAGCCTCTCTGCACAAGGGGCTTCGGCCAGGAGAGCAAGTGAGCAAGCGATAACCCGGGCCTGGGGGCAGAGGGGAAGATGGTGCCTCAGCCCAGGAGCTATCAGAAAATCTATTGCCCGTGCAGTGCCCAGAGCAGGCCAGCCCAGTTCTCTGCTTTCTTACTATTATTTGTTTGAATAATAGTTCACTAGTTCGTTGTTGGAAGAGGTATTCCCCGGACGTACTTTTTTTGCACCCATTGGGAAAAAAAAAAAAACTCGAAGTCTGATGTTCTGCCTCTACCTTGAATGTAATCCTGAATCTTTCTGCTGTAACCACTACTTGTTTGTAATGTGTATTTGACTAGCACGCACTCTCCCTTCCACTATGCAGCAAACGGCGAGGGGTGACCAGCACTGGCATGGGATCCAGAGCAAGTATTCAACTGGAAAAGGCTAACAGTGACAAGTTAACAGGGGAGAGAATGGATCTTTAAATTGAATTATTTTTTCAGTTACAAGTATTTGAAAAAAAAAAAAATCCATTTTATTAAAAAAAATTCCAAACAGCCATGTGCACAAAAATGTCTGTTGCTGTGCTGGTGGGAGGGCTTGGGGCCACTCTGCCTTTTCCAGCTAAGGGTGGGTGATCCCTCTGCGTCTTTCTCAAACCTGGGGGGGAAAAACCAAACCACCAAAAAACCCAAAACCCCAACCTAAAACACCAGCCTGAGCAGTGGTGCCTCATCCCTTCTCAGCTGCAGGGATATTCCCTCGGTGTATGGAAATTACCTACCCTGCAACCAGAAGCAGGTCTTACAGCAGGAGATGCACAGGCAGCTTTTACAGCCTCCCGTAGCGCGCTGGTCTGGGCCCCAGCTGCTCTGGCGGTGAGGTGATGCTGCAGCCCTCCTCAGCCTGACAGCAAACTGGAATCACTTTGACTGAAAACACTAATTTTCACATCAGTAAATATGCTGCAACTTCCACACACCCACCCCCCCCCACACCCCTGGGCTTCTGAACAGGTTTCTCCGGGGCCTTGTGCCCATTACTGTGCCACTTTGCAGGAGACACCACCTGTTTCTCCCAGAGACGCTTGCTAACATGCAGACACATGTCCACCACCCCCAGCCCTGGTACCTGCCAGCCCCTTGCCCTCTGCTAAGGGCCCTCCCCGTGCAGTGCCCTACATCCCTTCATTTCTTGCGCGTCCAGGGCTTGGCTGCGGTGCTGGCAGGGCTGGCAGCACACCTGCTCCTACCCCAGCCGCTCCCTGGCCTTGGGGCCTGGCCTGAGGCATGGCCAAGCACGAGGAGCCCCCACGGAGCCCCCACGGAGCCAGTGCAGGCTGAGCAGAGACCACAGCTTGACATTCGCTGGAGCCAGCACAGAACCAGAGTCATAGTTAGCAACTGCCAGAAATTAAGAATTAAATCTAGTCCTGGCCTTGTAAAAAAGAAAAAGCCAAAGCCCAGCACGCTCCCGAGATGTAGTTTATTTACAAACCCACTGAATAAATGAAAGTAAGAATCTAGTGTCATTTCATGAGTAATTTGTGCTCACAGACAAGCGCTTTCAGTAGAAAGTCACAGACTCCATATCCAGAGCCACCACCACAAAGCAGCAATTCTCCGCTCCCGACCTGCGTCCCCGCTGCCACCGCAGGGCGACGGGGACGAGTTAGTCTCCCTGAGCCAGCTCCAACCTGAACCTCATCCTGAGCTACAATGGTGCCAAAATATACACATTCTTGGAATTAATTTACAGCTTTTTGGTTAACAGTAAAAATCACCTAGAGACTAAAATGACCGCATGAAACACTCTTGTTCAGGGGAGGGGTGGTTTTTGCCTGCTCCCAGAGGAGACAGGGCCATCCCCTAAGGCTGTTATGGCAGTAACAGGCCGGTGCAGTCAGGCACCTCTTAACACCCCACACCAGTGCCAGGGAGGTGGGATGGAGTCGAAGCCGCTTCCCCCTTCTCAGCCCCGGCTCCAGGTCAGAGGAACCGTGTCCAAGTGCTTCAGGGTTTGCCATCCCTCCCCCGACAGGCGCGAGCCCTCGGCCGGCACATGGAAGGGGACGCGCTCGCCCTGCTCCCGTACAACGATGAGTCTCTCACCGCCCAGTTCCAGTTGCGCCCGCAGTGCCACCACGAACCGTGGCACCAGCTCTCACAGACCAAAGCCACCCTGCAAGGGCTGTCTCTTTGCCACAGCTCAGCAGCATGCATGCTCACAGGGCTACTGGCCCACGGGGCAGCACACGAGGGGCTTCGGGGCAGGCTGCTCCCCCAGGCACTGGGGGAGAGGCAGGGCCGAGGCAAGCAGGAGATGGGCGGTGGCAGAGATGGGGAAGGGTGGGAGGGGGCACCTGTTTTTATGACTAGAACGTACTTGTCCCTTTGCAGCACCACCCTTGGCCATCCCCTCCTTGGGGCCTGCAGCTCAGCCCCTCCGTGCCGCTGCCATCTGTCCCAGGTGGCCTGGCAGCCCCCCGAGGGGGATTTTGTCACAGATACAAGTGGGTGGGGTGGGGGAGGGCAGGGGGTGAGACACAATGGGGGTGGGGGAGAGAAGTGTGCGCCATTGAGAAGGTTCCCCAGGATGGGGTGGGGTGTGGGTCACCCATCTATGTCCCAGCTGAAGAGATGGTGCTTCACGAGCATGTCCTGCACCCCTTCCTTCAGTGGCTTCTTCTCCTTCTCCTGCAGGATGACACAGAGAGCTGGGTCAGGGCACCACCCCCAGAAAAGCGGAGGATGTGTCTGCGGGCAGAGCCAGAGCACAACGAGGGCTCTGGCACCCAGACAACAGCCTTCTGCACTTCCCACCTCTGCGCAGCTGAAACAGGGAGAGGCCCTGTGGTTTGGAGAGCACCAGGGGAGGGAGGGGCTTGCCAGTGCCCTTTGCCCCAGCCGGGCAGGGGCAGGCAGCACCCCCTGCCGGCGCTGCCTCACAGCTCCTGCGCACAGCCTGCCCCGGCAGGGAAAGCAGCCCCGTCCACAGCCTCCAGTGCCAGCGCAAACGGAGGCAGAGGATGGGCTGGAGCAAAAAGCTGGGAAAGGGAGGCAGTAAGCAAAGCCGGCGGCCGAGAAAGATAATGAGAGATGCCACCTACTCACCTCCCTCTTTATTGGCAGCTCCCAGTCCTGAGAGAGGCTGAAGGCAAATTTGCAGAGGACTCTGCAATGGAAGAGCTATGGTAACACACACGTGCACGCAGACCCAGATCACAGCCCCAGCCTGTGCCCACAATTGCACTGGCTCCTCAGCTTGCCCCAGCACACCACTAAGCTCGTGAGGATGGAAATCCTTGTTTGCTGGTGTTGAAAGGGCAGCACCAGCCGCTCATCCCGTTTCCTCGCTCCTCTTTGGACTTTACATCCTGCCAGGCCCAGGCCAGAAAGTGAAGCTTGGAAGACATGACTCAAGTGCAACCCCTACAGAGCCTGGCACAGCAGCACAGGGAGGCACAGGCAGCCCCAGGCTCTGCTAGATGGCACACATGGGTGGCTGAGGACTACGTGCAGCTGGCAACAGGGCCGGGGGGTTCCAGGTTCCTCCCCAGAAAGTGGACTCTGGCCAGTAGCACCTCAGAGTTTTTGCAGCCCCCCCCTCGCTGGAGTAAGAAAAGTGTCCTAACCACGCTGCATGAGTGACACATGGGGCTGGCACACAGAGCTTCCTCAGCTGGACCCAGCTCTAAGCAGGGGCTGCAGGCACAGCCTCAACCCTGTCCCTAGGACAGGGAAATACAGCTCAGACCTCCTGGCAACATGCTCATCAGTCCTTCAGGCTCAGGGGAAACTCCTGCGTGGGGGTCTCCTCCAGCTCCTGCAGCAGTGGGGGAGCCGAGACCATCCATGAGAAGCTGGCTGGCAGAAATACGGCACAAACCTCTGCTGCTGCTCCACACAAACCTGGGCCCAGCCATGAGCCAGTCCCACTTGCTCTTTTGGCTGTGCTGAACTAGCACTGCCCCCACGCTGTGAGAAAACAGCCACAGGACACCGCAGCACAGAGGTGGAAGGGACTCCCTTCCTCCCCGTACAGCAGCAGCACAAGGAGGATGGGGCACCCAGCGGTGTGTACACACAGGCCTGCTCCTGCCCACAGATGCTCCCTCTGGGGCCAGAGGCAACCAGGTGGCATGGACAAAAGCCAGTCCCTGCAGGATGGCAGCAGCAGCAGCAGGGCTGGAGCAATACTGGCCGGGGGTTTGCTCTGTGGCTCCCTGGGACTGGATATGGCTTTGTAGGGTGCAGGAGGGCCAGGAGTAAGCAGGGTTGACGCGTGCCCTGCGCTCTAAGCGATGTGCTTTGTGCGAGGTTTAGACATGTTCAGTCCCTGACACCGCTCCCTCGCTTAACCATGAGTCAGCTGGTGAGTGACTCCTTCCCGGCCAGCGACAGCCAGACTGTCTTGCTAGCACATCCCCTATTCCCTGCTTGGACTCACAGTGGCTGGCAGAGGACCTGGAGAGCAGGGGTTGGAAAAGCCACCATCAGAATAGGTGCAGGGCACAGCAGGAGGTTGCTGGCAGGCAGAGGCTGACTGCTTGTCACGATGGCTCCCCAGGAGCCAAGCTCTGCTCTTGATCAGGCAGGCACAGTGCATCACATTAAACTGTCTAGACAGTTGCTGTTGCCTCAGCACACAGAAAGAAATCTCTGCACCGGGGATGTCTGGGCAGCCCACGCTGCTACTCACTGGACAGGGTCCAAAGCCAGCCATAGTGAGGGCCACCTCCTGCAGGGGAGGAGGAAATCCACTCCAGACCCTGGCAAGGCCCACGGGGACAGACTCACCTCAGTTCGCATTTGATCTGCACCCAGCCGGGACTGCGCAGGAACGACCAGGGATGGAACCACTTCTCCACGGTCTGCAGGCTTGAGCACAGCACTTCTAGCCACAAATGCAGCACCTGCTCACTGCAGCAATGGGGTGGAGGCATGTTACTCAGCTGAAGACAGGGAAATCCCTTTGGGATAGTCTGTTTCCAGCCCCAGCCTTGACCCCAGCCCAACAGTCCTGTCCCCAGTGGGAACAGAATAACCCAGTAAACTTGTGTGAGCCACTCAGCCAGGAGTGCCCAGGAGCCACTTCTTCCAGCCAGGAGCCAGGCTAGCATATGAACAAGAAAGGAGCAGGATCCCACTCAGTGGCTGCTGTGAGAGGGAGAAAAAGACCCTGTGGCCTAAGGTAGACTGAAACAACTGCTGCCCTTAAGCCCGCTCTGCCTCCTCCCAAGCTCCTCACACACCCCTCCTCTGCCCAGGGGTATCAGGACCAGATGACTCACTTAAGTCCAACACAGATGAGGGAACGAAGCTTCACATCCATCTGTGCATGTGCAGCATCATGCGTCATGTTCACAGCCTGAACCGCCTGCAGGTTGGGAAGATGTGGTTACCACCTTCTCAGCTTAGCCTTAGGCTGGGCTGGGCAGTCATTTCAGATACACAGCCAAATGCTCCCGTCCCCAGAGCTCCCCACCCTCACCCAGTGCCACCTGCTAGCATCAGAGGGGCTGAGCCTTCCTGGTGGCTTCACTGTCTGCCTTTACTCAGGCACCCAGTGTCTCTTCTGCTTCCCATCAGGGAAGGTCTTGAGCATCTCCCTAGAGAAGGGCATCACCCTCCAGCAGCCTCCATGGGAAAACTCCCCACATTAGGAGCTGGGCTCTGGCTGGGCTGGGGGCAGCACTCACCCGATAAAGCAGCTCCTCTGGAGTGAGGACTTTGCCGTCTTCATCAAGCCTGCAAAGATCACAGCAGAGATCTAACTAGCTCTGGAGGAACCCCAGGCACAAGCAGATCTTTCTCCCTCTGTACCCCAACAGGTCCCTTGCTACCACTGAGCCCACAGGTGATCCTGCAGCCATGAGAGAGCAATGTACAGCCCCAGAAGCAAACACAGGAGTGCAAGGAAGGGGGCAGGACCTGCCCAAAGTCAGCACGGGCACAGCGTCCTGCTGACACCACATAGTCAGGAGAATGGGGCAGACCACGACCCTTCCCAAGGTGCAGAGCAGCAGCAGTTTGATGAGTGCGCAGGAGCGGGTCACAGACCCAGCCGCTTCATGTGAATAAAGTGGACTTACCTATAAGTCTTGCAGAGCACAAGGCGAGAATACACAGAGTCAAAGTCCCGTTCCACTTCCCGGCTTGCAGCCTAGTAAGGCAGAGGGATAGTCAGTACACTCTGCCCTCCAGCCCCCTCACCCCAGCCCTCTGGCAACACTGCCCCATGAAGGCAACTAGACATCTCACCTCTTCAATGAACAGCCAGGGATGGCAGGGCCCCCCCAGCAGAGATGGCTTCTTCAATCCATGTTCAAATATAGATTTCAAGGCTGGACACAGCGTCCCTCGCACCAAGTCTGTCACCCCTTCTGTGACTGAGTCATCTCCAGCGATGGAGTACTGAGGAACACAAAGAGCCAGCTCTCAGCATACTGGCGAGGGGGCAGAGCACGGAGGTGGTCTGCTCACCTACAGCTTCTCTGTGCACACCTCTTCTACTCCCAGGTGCCCACCAGCTCCCCCTCCCTTAACCCCTTACGCGCTTGCTGGCTCTTACATAAAGCATCATGTCCAGTGCTACTCCCCTGGGTTTTGCCAGGACCTTTGTGCCCAGGTGCCAACCATGAGAACGCACAGGTGGCCCCAGCACCATCCTGGCAGCATTCAGCATGTAGGAGCTGCTGTGGTTTGGTGTGATGTAGGTACTGTAAGGAGAAGGGCTTGCACTGAGTGTCTCTGGGACTCTGTAAGCTGCTAAATGTCAAGGCAAATGGCGGCAGATGGGAATTCCCAAGTCATCTGGTACACCACTCTGAGGTATCACCCTGACAGGCTGTTAGCATGAAGGATATTCCAAAATTAGGATGAGTGGTATCTCTGCTTCCACAGCTGGGAGGAGAACTGCTCAGCAGTACAGGGTGTGTTTATACAGAGAGGTAATCTAACCTAAGGACCAGCCCTGAGAGGGAGGTGAGGAAGCAAGTGAGATGTCAATAGTGACATCTCTCTAGGGGTCTCAGGTCAGCCTTGGAGGGTAAGGAAGGACTCAAAATGCTGAGCAGGAGTGGGAGAAGAGGGCCTTTTTCACTTCCCCGGCAAATTGCCTCGGCCAACAGATGACATTTGTCTCCTATGCATTACCCCAGCCTTGGGGCCATATTGAGGTATCTGCTCTAAATAGGTGGCATTTCACCACTGCTGGTTGCGAGAGGAAGTGAGACAGAGTGCTCCTCAGGCACAGCTGCTCAGGGAGAATCCACTGTCGTGACCACAAAGCATGAGCAGGATCCACAGGCACAGCCTCAAAGGAGCACAGGCAGTGGGGAGCAGGCAGAAACGCTGCCCACAGGATCCTCCTGCGTACCTGCCTGCTGCTTTCTCGGCTTTTGTGAAGCTCATCTCTAGGGGCCTTGCAAGCCCAGGCATCACACTCAGCTACCCCCTGCAGCCCTCTGAGGCCCTCATTCCCCACTTGGTCAGCATCCAGAAGTTGTGCAATCAGGCTCAGGAAGATAAGCTGCCTGATCACATCACTATGCGCTTAATAGCCAGAGAGAGTAGACTCAAGAAGGGAAACAGGTGGCTCTTCTCAACTATGCCTTTTCACCTATGACATGATTCCTTTTTTTTTGTGTTGTGTTTTTTTTGTTGTTGTTGTGTTTTGCTTTTTTAATTACCTCTTTGCTCCGCTCATCCAAGATCTCCACAAATTTTGCAGGAAACCAACCTATAAAGAATGGACAAAGAAGCGAGTCTGACACTGAGAAACCTCTAACGCAGACAAGACCACAGCCCAGTGGAAGCTGAAGAGTTCACAGGGTCCAATCCCAAAGAAGGACATGAGCAGCCTCAAAATGACAAGAATTAAGACAACTGCAAGAAACAGACAAATACAGGACACTGCCTGCAAGCAGCGGAGACGACATGCACCCAACCACCCCGTGCCAGGAGGACGGAGCCTAAACTTGCTGTTTGCAAGACGTAACCAGGTGGCTGCACCACTGCTCTCATACCCTGCTTTAACATTTCCCTTGTCCCTGGCAGATGTTCCAGGTAACCGGCAGAGCCTTTGCTACAAACGTGCCGGAGCAGTTGCTGTGGAGGAATGTATGCTCCACATCCGGCCCCACTCTCCCAGTGCAACCCACCCAGGTCTCACCTCTCAGCCCATTCAGCTCTCCCACCCAACAGTGCTCATCCTTCTGGGAAATGATCTGAAAAACAGGGAGTGGAGAAAACACCGGTTAAAGAGAGCGCAGTGCCAGGAGGGCTACAGCTGCCTGGCTGTGTGCACAATGAGGAACCGCTTTCTTCTCGACTGTTTTGCCAATGTTCTCCCCTCATGTGGCCCAGGTCCTTCGAGGGAAAAAAGCTACTGCAAACACAATGCTGTCCCTGTTTTCCCCAATTTTAGATGGGACACACAAAGGTAAACGGATGCTTTTACAGTCTTACCACAGCTTAGTGCACAGTCTTAAACCAGGACCCAGGCTGGACCAAATCAATCTTTTGCTCAGCTGTACGGCAGCCAGCAAAGGGACTTTGTGGTTGCCTTGAGAATGACCCACAAGGCAACACTCACAGGAACATACTACGTCATCCCCAGGCAGCCCTCAGAAACACCACTGCTTCCCCTGCACTCCTAACTGGGCTCTGAGCTGATCTCCTCCCTTCTTTCCCTGCCGAAGAGGCAGTGAGGCATCCCAAACAAGCTGGCTCTGCATGGTCTTGCCCTGGTCCCTGTCTCATAGGCTGACGCACCGTGATGATGTCATTCTTGCGGAAGCCCAGCTCATCGTCATCGTGGCGCTCAAAGTCCAGTAGTGCCTTAGCTCGTCGTCGTCGGTTGTGGGAACAGGCCACGTAGTTCTCGTGGTCCTGCTGGTGGCTCTCCATGCTGTAGTCTGGAGTCAGATCCTAGCATGCATGTGGATAAAGAGCAAAGAGGAATGAAAAGCAACAAATCACTCCCAGCTGATCTGCCAAAGCTGTTCCCAAACCTTCTCCTTCTCCTAGCAGGCAGACAACCGCTCAGCGCAGCCCTCCTCCACCAGGGATGGGTTGAGCAACCCTCACCCTCCACCCGCTGCACCTGGCGTGCTCTTCCTCAAGCCCATGCATTCCAGGAGCACTTGAACAGCCCTGTCCTGTGATGGACACTCAACATTCATGCCTGGAGCACACAGCAGTGCAGATCCAGCTGTTCCCACTCACAATGCTGCAGTTCTTGGGATCCACACACTGGAAGTGCCGTGCCACCTGGAGGATGGCCTCACGCAGGTCGGCCACCAGCTCCGTCTGCTTGATGTTCTTGGCTTTCAGTGCCTCCAGGTCGTCATCCCCTGGGGGAGCCCACACAGCCAGAGGGAAGGCGAGGGAAGGAAAACAAGTATGAGGTATTTATATTTTTGTTAACATTAGAAATCATTGATTCTACAGAAATTAAAGAAGCCTGACATTAGAAGTGCCTACACTAAGGCAGGTACTTACTGCCAATCTATTCAGTAATGTAAATAACCACTACCAATTTGACTGTCTCAAATTTTAAGGAGCTGGTATTTCAAACCAAATATGGAGCTGGAAGTTGTCATCTTTGATCTGTCTGGACAACTCAGTATACCAAGGTACCACGTACTGCTTTAGAGAAGCATCTATCCAGATATAGACAGCTGAATGGTGGGACACAAAACTAGGGAACTTTAGAAAATTCTCTTCAACTGAAATCCTCTTGAAACTGAAACACTTTTTCGTTGAACTTATTTGATTTTTGCATACCTCACAGGCTGAGAGCACATTCTTCACAGAGTCTTGAAATAGATTTGAAAAACCTAGACAGCCCACTTTCCTGTGTCAGTCTAGAAGCCAGAGCCACGAAAGAAAAGCCACCATCTACTTAAGACCTCGACCTCCCTAAGAGCCAGATTTCAAAGGTTTTGGGTGCATAGAAATGGTCATAAGAACAAAGTAAAAGTTACCAAAAAACATCTTTCAACTGTCACTAATTGCCCCAGGAATTCTGACAGCCTATCTTCATGAATTTATGCAGAAAGATAACTAATGGGATGGATTCTTTAGGCAGTTAATGTATCTGAATGTCTTAAAAACTGGGTACATGATGTTTGGGAGCAATGAACTGTTTGCTTCTTTTTCTAAAAAACCCCTCTGTTTGTTTTAAACTCAAAGTGTTATTTTCATACATCTGTTTTTGCCCTCTCTGTAATATGCTGAAGATGTGGTAGCTTGATTCACAAAAATCAACATTTAAACCAATGTATTTTTCACTGAACTCCAATTTTTATACAGACACAGCTTTTATGCAAGACCCAAGTAAATCACTGGCTAGCAAATTAGTACTCTGCTTGTCTTCTAACAGCATTATAGAAACCAATACGAATAAAGTGTGGCCTGAGCTATACAGCTGCTGCAACAGCTATGAACACGTGAAACTTCTGGTTATTGAAAAGTGATTAACAGTATCTTTTAATCACAAGTGATCCTAATTAAAAAGACTAAAAAACTTTTAAGAACATGAATAGAAGCACAAAATTAGAATGACAATTATTTTTATAATTGTTTTCTACTTGCTAAATTATTAGAGGATCAGACACACAGAGCTTAAGACAAAACTGAACTTTGCTTCTGGATTAGAAAAATTGTAGGGCATACTTCCTCCCAGTCCAAGCAATTAAAATTAACAAAACCTCCTCCTCAGTGGCCAGGGGTAGGAAATAGAGCATATAAGAAGTCTCACTACAGATTCGGAGATACAAAGATTTTAAATAGGCAGGTGATCATGCAGATGGTGGGGATTCCCAGAAAATTCATGTTGCTAAAACAGAGTGTGACTAAAGGAAAAACTACTCAGCCACAGCCACACTAGCTCAGTGGGCTGTCCTCATGTACATAAACCACTATTTCTTTCTGTCATCATTCAGTCCCTTCTGGCCAAAATACCGTGCTCCTCTCTCTATACTCAGATCAATCCCACCCAAACACAAGCAGAAGATATGGGAAGCAAAGCTCCACACCCTCCCACCTTAGAATACACAAGATACAGAGGAAAGCAACTGGGGTTTCCACCAGATTTACCTCACCGCACCCAACTCGCCTGCACGTACATTTCCAAAACAGGAAACCAGTGCAGGATCGACCACATGTGAGGAGGCTCTATTTTGCGCCTGCAAAGGCTGACTAGCTGCACAGTTGTGGAGAGGAGGACTAGCTCTCCTGCATTTCCTTGTTGCAATGCCCATCCAACTGGAAAAGGACAACACACACCCCTTGTTGTCTGCCAAACTACCTTTCGCTGTTTCTTCTTTCTATTCCTTCATTAGAAATCTGGTCCAACTCCTTGACCCTCTGCTCCAGAAAGCCCTGACCAACGTGATCTAGCATGAGCAAGAGTCTGGCGTTGAGCAGGAGAGGTTGGACTACAGACGTCGAGAGGTCCCTTCCAAACAGCTCTCCTGTGATTCTGTGGCTCCTGTCCAAATCACTACTAAGGAAGTGACTCTAAGGAAGAAGAATTAAGTTCTCTAAGTTCTTCCTCCCACCCAGACAAGGGCTATGCACCAGCTCTACACAGTAACTACCACAGGCAGCAGACTTTAGATTTAAGGTTGATTGACAGTTGCCAATATAAGGTGAATTTATCAGATCCAAGCTTCCCTTCCCTTCACTTGCACTGAAGTTCTCCATTCTGGTCACCTGCTGCAGGATGACAACTTCTTTATTTTAACCAACATTTTAATTACCAAGAATAATATTAGGTAAAAACATGACAGTCACTGTAAGGAAGCCCCACTAAAATGAGAGAACACTATCAATCATGCCAGTTCTACCACTGAGATTCTGAAGCTCCAACTTAAAATTTATCTTTGTGCATGGGTATAACTCACTATCACGTTCATAAAGCTACTGAAACTTGGTCAAGGAGACTGAAACACAAGAAAGATGCGTTTGGCAGCTAAGTTCCCTGCCGGTTCAGTCTGTACTGACTGTATGATAACATTACATATAAGAGGCCTGTGTTTAGGTTGCACAAGCAACTTTCCTACATTTCTTCATTTCTGCATGCTTGACTTTACAGCTTCATTGGTCTTCTACCATAACTTTTATATGTAATTCTGTATGTGCTTGTAGCAAGCGTGTGACAACACATCAGCTTCCTGGAGAACACCAGAGAAGCTCTTCTCTGAAAAAGACCAGTAAAACCCAGTTTCAGATTTATTCAGGTCATTTCAACCACAACAGGAACACTGTTTGAACCCTGTAAGTTCAGTAGGTTGTCTTCCTCCGGAAAAACAATTTCTGTGGTGAGATGTGGCAATTTCAAGCAAGCTAACCAGTTGCAAGGAAGGCAGTGACAGTGAGGCTTACAATAGAAAGGGCTATTATGGAGTCACAGAAGCAAGTTACTTTTAAACCCATGCAAAACCTGTTCTGGCCCTGTGATTTCTGGACATATGCTGGCTTAGCTTGTCAGCAAAGAAAATTAAGACTTAAAAGCGTTCACAACATTGAACTCTCAGACTAAGTAAGGGGGAACATCAGTGATGTTTATGTTTATAAATTTTGATGGGTGACACACTGGACGATCCTGCCCTGTCTCAGATCTTCAGAGATGTTCCTGAACTGAGCAGAGTAAGATCAGGAGAGTACAACATCCAGCCTGTGGACCGCATATGGTCTGCCAGAAATTGTGTTTGACCTGTTGGTAAGTGCAAGGAGGACATTACAGCTGAGTTGAGCTGCAGCCCGCTGTTAGTTACCATTTAAGGACTAACCATCTAACCTAGAATTCACTTTCTGAGCTCAGACCAAAGCAAGAAAGTAAAGAACAACTACTTCCCTCTCCTTCTCCAGTTCTGTCTCCCTCCTCTCCTCTTCCTTTGTCCCAGTGTTTCCCTGCTTCACGCACTCCCCTCCCTCCTAGGCTGCTATATTCATCAACACCACATGAAAGGCACAGGATCGTCCTTACCAAAAAGCAGAGAGGTGATGCCAGATTTCCTGCGCTGAGTCCTGCGCCGCACAATCTGAGGGAGAGGGAAGAGTCAGAACAAAGTGCACACATTAGGACAGATTTCAGAAATAAAAATAAAGCAGTCCTCCTCACAGGGCAGCTCTGGGCAAGAGGTCCTGACAGCCACCACTGGAAGGGGCAGGCAAGCAAACTGGCAGTTTTAGACAGGAGTTGTTCTAGTTCTAATGCAATGAATCAGCTCTGCTGCTTGATCTGCTTCATGTGCAATGGGTTATTTATAGCTCAATTATTACAAAAGCATAATTGAAGTTCAAGAATCAACCATGACTCAACTGAATAATTTTAGTTCTAACTCTACTCGTTGCCAAAAGCAGTTCTACATGTAATTATATATAAATTTCTAAGTGGATGCCTATTACATTTTAGAATTGCAGGAGTGGCTTGTGATTAGAACACAGACGAGCATCAAGAATATATCTTTCACACAGGCTTGACAAGCATGAGCTACTATGTCCGCAACTGCAGACTGTACTGCAAGATTACAAAAAGGTGCATTTTTTATTCAGCTTCTCAAAGTCTGCTGCTGTTTTCTGACTCTACCTTCCAGAGTTACTTTAGTGTATCAGTTTCTTACTAATGGATTAGCTCCAGTTCCTACTCTGCATGCTCCAAGCAAATTCTGCCAAAAGTGTATGTTGTTTCTTTAGTTTCCATTAATAAAATGCTTCACTTTCCATCGTAACTCTCATTAATGATAATTATAATAAATGTCAATATCCCTTTCACCTGGGGATTTATCAACCAGGCAGCATTTCATTACTGCAGACATCCCCCTCACTTCCCCATACCTTTTCTCCACTGGATGACACGGTCACCCTGGAGCTAAAATCCTCTCAGGCAGGACCACCTCTTGCTCCCAAACAGCAATTGGGAGGGAACACATAAGGGGACGGTAAAAATGGAGCAGCAGAGGCAGATGGGACTCTGTGCACTCACTTTGGATAAATTGTTGACAGTGGTGCTGGAGTTGAGCAGCTGCCCTTGGTCAGCAATGAGGTAGGCCAAGTGTTTGCGACGCTGGGTCTCCACCGCCACATCTGTCAGTGAGCCAGCCACGCGCATGGCCTCCCGCAGCAACACATCTGCATCTTCAATCTGACTTGGGATGTCCGAAAGCGTGTTGAAGATTGAGGCAGAGTTCTCGGACTGGATTAACTCATCCTCCTGCAACAATGCAGTCATTTTGCCATACAGAACAGCGAGCACGACGCCTATACTCTTGGGGCTACTAGATGCAATTTTATGTTCAGTGTACAGCCTGGGCCAGAAACAATGCAGGTGCCTCTAGATAATTCCATAAAAACTTCAGTAGGGAGAGTCCAAGCTACCTATGGGAAGGGAACAGCATCTTTTACTACTCTACTGCACTGAGATGTGATCCCAAAATTCTAGCTGGCATGTTTTTAAATCACAGCATCCATCATTGAAATGAAGTCAAATCTGCAAGCAAAGACAAAACAGAAGCTATTCTGCACCCACCGCCAGGACTGTGCACAGCAGGGATCCTGCCGGGGACAAGGGAATGGAAGCTGCTCTGTTTCACACACTACAGAACACCCACCACGTCAAACGGTGCTCCACCTTGCCCTTAATCCCAGCAGGCTCACCCTTGCCCTTCACACAGCAAGCTGAACCACAGAATTATTTTTCGCATAAAAAGCAGATCAGGAGATTTGGCTGTAAGCCAGCCAAATCAAATATACTCAGGACAATGCTGATGATCTGAAGCATTCAACAGTGCCATCAAAAGCTTCCCAGATGACTTTATACCTCTGCTCAGAGATGGTGCAAAATCAAGAGGTATCTTGGTTTAGGTAAGATGGACTCTCAGCTTGGGATCTAGACTGAATAGAGGGGAGCAGATGGTGGGGTTTAATTATGAGGGAACAAACAAGATAGGCAGGGGAAAAAACAATCCCTGAATCCTGTGAAGTGCCTTGGAAGTTCTTCGCAGCCCTCAGTTCTGAGGAGGGCAGGAAGTCATCTTCCTGAGCACATTCCCAAACCATACAAAACCGTCTTGCCCCTAAAACTCAGAATTAAACACTTAAGTGCTATAAAGGAGGAAGAGGAGGTGGGAATTACCTTCATACTGAGCATGCCCAAAGTAAGCTGAAACAGCACTAGAGAGCCCTGGTAGAAGAAGAGGTCCCAAATACGCAGCAGCAGCTTGATGTGGACAACACTAGCAAAAGAGGTGAGGAACCAGTGCAAGGTGATCAAGGACAGCTCTGTGAATGGAGACATGGAAAAGCATCAGAACAGAAGTTGTCAGCCAGCCAGTGAAGATGGACTCTCCTAAGGGCTGTCCTCTCAGCTTAAATATGACCACCCAATGCCTCCAGGGCCAGCAGGTTCACTCCTAGCCCTGCTGCCCTCCTTTTGTTAAACAAAAACAATAATGTTTGTCTGCATGTCACCCTGGCAAGAAAAGCTATGGTTTCTAGGGAACACTTTTACCGATGTCATGCTCCTGGAGCAGCTTGTCCAGGCGGGGCAAGTACTGCACAATGAGCTGTCGCAGGACGCGCTGGTCTGTCTGCACACCCATCAGGGTGGTGCTGAAGTAGGAGGCAGGAACCAGTTCCTCAATGATAGCGCACATCATCCAGAAGGCATCTTCCTCCTCCAAGAAGAGCAGCAGAGAGGCAGCCACCTGGGATTTTGAAGGAGGAAGAACTGCATGACAAGCCTGTCCTGAAAGGAGCAGAACTCTTCCCCCACTTCGTCACATGGAGTGATGGACCAGTGTCTAGGTGACCAACATTTTCCTTCCTCTGCAACAGCTCTCCTGCAGTCTCCGCTGAAGGGATTTCTCCTCAGTGTAATGCCTGTCCCTCCCCAACAGATGGACTGAATTCTTCCACATCTTTGGATGTGTTGTGCTACTCTGCTCTTCCTTCCCTAGGAAAAATGTTCCATGTGGAAGGGATTTCCCTTCAGCTCATCTAGAGGCCACAGGGTCTGGCAGCACCACCTCAAATTACTTGCCCCAGCATAGCCATCATAGACAAAATGACCCCTATCACAAAGACACCCTGAAAGCAGGTTACCATGCCAGTGCCTTGGCAATAGCCAATGTCTGGGTAGAGCCAGGCAAGTCCCCGTAGTATCCTGCGTAGCCGTGGCACCCCGATACTGTTCATGTTGGAGAAGCAGGCATTGCTGGGCATCGTGCGGAGCAAGTCCTTTTCAATCTGCCAGACAGCCGTAAACAAGGACAGGGTCAGCTTGCAGCATTTGAACAATTGCCTTCTGCTTTCTGCACTTCCCATGGCCCCTTGCCTCAGGGAACTCCGCTTCCCCGCACCCATCTCTAAGTCCTTAGGCACCAAAGAAGATGGCCCTATCCAAGCATCTGGGGTCAGTCTAACAGTCTTCACTGACACGAGGGAAAATGCCAGTGCACATGGTGACTTTGTGTTTCCCAAGAAATACTTGCCTAAGCTCAGCCCCTAGCTTCACCATTGAGAATAGCAGGCATGCTGGTTGGGAATGTCATCTGCTTGGATTTCAAGCAAGGCTTCCCAAAAAACCTGTATGATAGAGAAACTAACAACCTGGCCACATCTGTGACAGGGGACTTAGAGGTGAACAGCCCACAGATCTTCCTTGTGCAGCGTTGTTCCTCTTTCCAACCATTTTGAACCTTCTTGGTGAGAGGTGAACATGTGCAGAGCTCAGTTGCTTTTGCCATGGCCTTTGCCTCCTCCCACAAAATGAGAGGTCAGAGGAAGAGGGAAAACACCCTGTAACAATCTTGTTGGCGTTCAGAGACTTTGTGTTTGGGGGAACAAAGACAGTCCCTGGAAGCAGCTGCAACTACCTCAACAGACATGCATCTATCAGCCTTTCACCCTTGACTTCCCTCAGTGAATATCAGGATGTCTGCTGCGATGCAACTGCAGTGCTGTTTTCTAGCCTGCAGGTAGCATGGGTCCAACCCCTTCCCTGCTGTTCTAGGAAGGAGGGGAGCTGTACAGTTGCTATTCCATCAAAACAAGGGAAAAATATTCCCAGTAGGATTAAGCTTTAGCAGGATTCAATCACACATGTCCTCTCAACTGTCCCTGCTGCAGGTTTTAGGCAAACACCCCTTCTTCCTCATGCAGAAAATCTTGCCCTTCTCCCCACTCCCTTGTGCCCAGTCAGCACTAGGCAGTATTTCCTACCTGTTTGGCAGCAATGGTTTCATCGTTAGAGCTGTTTTTCACGATATCCCGATATGACATCTCTGAATTCCTCTTCTTCTGCAAGGCCCCTGACAGGCGCATCCACAGCTAGGGGGACAGGGTGAACAGAGATAGGAAGAGTCAATAAGAGAGACACAGAAAGTCATAATCTGACACCCTATCAACCAAGAGAAAGTGGTCTTGCTCCATTGTCTCTTACTCCAGGCAGGAGAGCCTGCCCAGAGCAGGCAGCACTCTCACCTGTGGCCTCATGCTGTGTGGGATGCCGGCTAGCACCAGGGAGCGCAGCTTGTCTGAATGTGGTAGGGTGACCTCAATTTTGTCCCAGGTGAGGTCGCCCACGTCATGGTTGTGTGTGAATTCCAGATGAGCCTGCCACTTGAGCCTCTGCTGTGGCTCCTCTGTCAGTGAGACACCCAGAAGCTTGCTGGAGTTTGGCTCAGCACCATCTGCCTCAGCAAGGGCAAGGGAAAGAAATGGAGACAAATGAGAGAGGGAAGAGGGAAGGGAATGAACACAGAACAGGGTGGGGAGGAGGATGGCCACCTGAAGAAAGCACATTTAAAACATTCATGTCTTCCAGCCAGAGCACGAAAAGGCAAAGCTTGGTTTCTAACCGTCTTCTCCATACAGTAAATTTTATGGTCATAAGAAGCTGTCTGCAGGCTTCTAGTCTCTACTTACTCATGATTTAGAGCAGAATGTGGCTTGAATTAAACAAGACTTTGGCAGCAGTCATCCTGCTGGGTTTTGTAAGGATCTGTAAATCAGGCTGACAAAAGCACAGCAAGCCTCAGAGGTGGCAAGCAGAAGCTATATGCTCGTGCAAGTAATGAGGCACAAAATGTTAACTTCGGGGACATTTAATCACCAAAAAGAAGCTTTAACAGGGACACTTCCAAATTCACAATAAGAGATAACCTTAACCTGAGGCTGGCTTTCTAAAATAGCTACTTTAGCACAAGCACAGGTTTGACGTAAGGCACTCTGTCCTTCATCATATAACACATCCCAAAAATGCACTCCAAATCTTTTTCCTGATTCTACAATGCACAAGTCTATCGAATGTTCTGGCTGAAGAAAATGTCTGCATTCTGTCCTCATCTCTGGGTCTTTGTTTCAAAGTGAATCCTCTATGACCCAAGGTGCCTCACGGCACACATGCAAACAACCTTAGCCCTTGCATCCGCATGGCCTGAGCCCTGGAAATGTCCTCTCAGAGCACATAAAGCGCTTCCTACATCCCCCACTCCTTTCTCTTCCTCTTTGAAAGGCAGCCAGCCGTTGTATTCAATGCCCAGAACGAACAGCTCTCAATATCTCCTTCTGTTTGGTCTCCTGCCTCTATATCTTGCAGAAAAAGTAGGATGTGCATTCTGCCCCTACAGTTCGCCAAGCTGCTAAGCTGGGCAGACCACATACTGCTGCCAGTCGTCTTTGCCATGAGTTTTTCAACAGACAGCACATGACACTGTGCCTGCTATTGGTGCTTATAGTGCTACTGACCACAAGAGAGACCCCATTGTCAACAGGGAAAGTTGCCCTTCCCCAGCAGCTGCTAGTAGAAATGACAACTTCCTCCTAATGGCACAAGCACAAGAGGATGGAAGTGACTCTGCTGCATATTCTATGCTCCAGACTCCCGTAAGGCCAGCACGTCTAACACACAGCCCCTGATTACAAAGGTAGGATACAGAAAGATGATGATGGGTCGGTAGATGAGACCTAGCACAGAATGGTTGTAAACTCAGCCAGAAGCATGGGCAGGGCTGCACCCAGACACAGTGGAAGGGTTAGGGGTGGGACTGACTTTACCTTCCTTATCAACTCGGAAACCGAATTCATCGTAGTGGAACTCTGGCTCCTCGATGGATTCTTCTTTCTGGGGAACATGAGGAAGGAGAACAGACAGTATCACCAATCTTGAACAACTGCATAGAGACATGTGGATATTGCCCCATCACACCACTGCCTGCACTGTGCCCTCTGAGCAATTAGGCTCCTTGCCCTTTTATTTTTGATGCTTCCCACCACCACTCCCAGCTGGGGAGGTGTTGCATGCCACCCCCCATTTTGACTTCTCCATGGAAGTTGTGAAGCCTTGCTTTCCTACCTGTATGGATTTTCCCAGCAAACCCTTTTCCAGCAGGACGTGGTACCTCTGTTTGAGCACAGCATCATATCAAGATCAGAACTTCCCCACCTGGAGGGGAACATAGCCCTCCTCATGGACTGAGGCATCCACACACGCCAGCTAAAGTAGTCTCTGCTGTCTGCATCTCTGACACACAGCAGTCCCCTGTTACCTAGTGCATGCACACTGAAAATTCAACTCTCTGCATTGCTCCATCTCCTTCCTGTTGCTTTCAGATTTTCTCTGAAAGACAGCAGGCAAAACTGGGATTTGCACATGGGAAGCAAGCCCAAATTACAGGCCAAAGAAAATTAAGGTCCATGACCCAAATTTCAAATTTCCTTATCTGTGCTCACGGTTGGCATTGGGGGATACACACTGGAGGTTACAACCAGGCTTTTTTAAGGAGTGAAAAACCTAGAGATACTTCCCCTTTCCTGCAAGCTCACCTGCCCATCCCATGGGGTCTCTTGCAAGCATTGCACCCAGGCAGCACCCAAGAACTGTCTGTCTAGCGTAGCTCCACAGTAAGCTTTAATCTGCTTCACTGAGCTCAACTGCCCACAGCAAACACTGTGGCTAAGTTGCAAAATTCCATGGCTGCTTCCTTCCTTCCTGCTCTGCCCACCTGGTGACAAGTCTTAAGCCTAGCATTTCCTGCCATGCACAAGCCATCCAGAGTAGCTTGATGGTGACAGTCTCCCTGAGGGTGTCAACATTTTTAGAGTGCAGCAATAGTTGCAAAACAGCAGGGCAATAATTCACACAAGTTTCTTTGTGCTCTGCAAGATCCTCTTGCAATAGCCAGGATGCAGCCACAAAACACATGAAGTTTAAGTAACAAACAAGTGTCCACAACTGAACACTGGAGGAAAACTGCACCTCTCCCTCCTTTTCCCTGCAGCTTTCAGAGAGCACCAGAAATCACCAGGGTCCCTTTACTTCTGTGCAGAGCCAAAGAACACCCTCCCTGCCCCACACGGTACCTGCGTGTATTTTGCCAGGATCTCCTGAGGCCAAATGCTGGGAGTGAGTGCTGAGAAGGGACCCCCAGCAGAGGGAGTGTGATGGCCTAAACAGAAAGAAATCAACATGCAGTGAAAACCTGGAAGGACTCTCTTAGAATATGCACACTCAATACACACTGTTCCATCAAGGGAAAGACTCACACAGCAGTTCGCCACTACTGTTACTCTAGGTACTGAGACATCCCCCACTTCACCAAGGAGGCAAGTAATTTCAGATGGTTTTGTCCCTTATTACTGAGCAAAAGAAGCAGAAAGGCCAAATGGAGTTCCCGCTAAGAAAGGGACTTTTGGGGAAGATAAATAGTTCCATGGCATCATGTGATCTTTCTTCTGCTTGGAAAAGCTGAGTATCCAGTGCCAAGCCAGGAAGACCATTACAAAAAAAAAATATTATGGAGAAGTAAATGCCTTATATGGAGGCACTGACCCCAGCACCAGCAACACTCCAGAGTTCCCTGAAACTTTGTCACCCAGCCACCAAAACAGGAAATCAGAGCCCTCAGCAAGATGCTCAACTGCTCCCTTTGCTCCAGAAGAGCTAGAATATTGCCAGACTATGTATAGAAAGCTGCAGCAATAAAAGTGTGCCTAACATCTTGGTCTTTTGTATTCAAGACAAGCACCTTTCTAGTCTCAGGTAGTGACCCACTGAACAGCTTCCCTTGGAATAAAAGCAGAAATCAAATTTTGCGATTGGAGCAGATAAGGTCTCCACTGCGCACGTCACCAAGGAAAAGGTTTACTTGGCTTTGGAGTACAGTCTCCCTCAGGGTCATATGCCCTAAAATAACCAGCCAGACCAGTAAGGAAGGTTTAAACAAAAACATGGGGTTGGAGAGTTCACCACTGTAAGAAGGAGGAGACCTGGTTTTAGTAAAGCTTATATCTCAGCAGTCCACAGACGAACTCCCGAACTCCAGTAAATTCTTCAGCCTTCTGCCTGCCCTTGAGCTACTGTTGTAGAGCAAAAAACTCTCAGATCATGAAATGAGCCACCCACTGGGGCAAACCTGGGGATGATAACAGAACCAAGTAAATCTTATGAAAAATGGGGAGGCCAGACTACATTTCAACCTCCTTCTTGTTCTGTGTTCAATGACTGAAGAAGCTTCTGCAGGCTTCTGGACAAGGTAAAAGAAGGAACTGAGTCCACCCTGAGTGAAAAGGCAGCTGGGTCACAAAGAATGGGCCAGTTTCCTCTCCCCCAATTCGACCAGACAGTACCTTAACATAAAGAATGGCTCTTGGAACCAGTATCTTTCTTTTATTAAGTTGCAGCTGAAGAAAGAACAAGCAACCAAACAGGAAGATACTGTGCCCATTTTTGTCTGCTCACCTGACATTGCGCTAGGTAAGGCCGAGTGGCAGAGGCTGCCAACAGGTCCAGAAATGCTGTTCTCAGAAGTGAGAGGTCACTATCCTGTTATAAAAAGGGAGAAAAAAAATTGGTGATCAGAGAATTCAATTACCATTTAAGAACATGGTGGGGGACAGACAGAACCCTCACACGAAACTGAAATCCTTTAGAATTTAAGTTCCCCACAGGAAAAATAAATTCCAGAGACTGGAATTTCCTGTTGGTTTCACATCTACCCATCAGCTAGAAAGAGCACTGTCATTTACCAAATTACCTGTGACAGTAACAGCGTTGCTGACTGAAAGAATGTCAAGAACTAAGTCAACTTTCGTCACCTTTTCCATCATGTATTATAAGTCCTGTATTTAATTATGAATACTAAAAAACTACACCATACGTCACTACTCTCTGAATACACTGCTCATGGAGAAGGGACTGAGATGGTGAAAGGGGTATAAGGGGGTATCACTAGATGCAATAAGCCTGAAAGGGATATTAGGGGTAGCATCACAAGAGCAAAGTGATTTAGGCTGTGGAATACAGCTCCCTGGAAGGACCTGGGAAAGCTTCTGACAAGGATTTTCTGTGATAAACTGGACTAGGATATGGACAACATGCAATTGAGTACCTCTGCAATGAGCCAGGAGCCAGGTTCCTCTAAACTAAATCTGGTGACAGAGCTCAGGTGACAAAACAGCCCACATAGCTCCCCTCCCTACTTTCCTGATACCAGTTCACAGCAGATTTTTATAGGGGTTTTCCAGGACAACAACAGTATAGCTCAGTAATCAGAGAGAGATATTTTGGACTTTAAGGTCAACCTTATAACTGTGTGTGTGAGACAGCAAGAGCCACCTCTGCCAAGCAGATAAAGCCAGTGCTGAGATATATCAGTCTTTCTTGGGAAAGAACCTGGGAGAAACTAATATTTGCGTGTCTGGGATGGGTTTTCCAGCTTCCCCTTTTCAGTAAAGCTACTTATGACTGCAGACCACAAAAAGAAGGAACCCCAGGGATTCCTCCAGCAGGTCCTGTCTGAGTTGTTTATAGTACTCAGTAGTACAAGGTTATATTGCCTTTGCATCTCAGTGAGCTCTTGCAGCCTGGAAGTGGCTTGCTACAGCACTCCAAGATAAGCAGCTGTAAAACACTGCAAAAGCATAAAAAGCATCTGTGTCTGAGAACACAAATGATAAGGCTTCTGCCTCCCAGATTTAAACAGTCCTCTGCATGACAAAGGCTGGCATAGATGAACTGATACTCTGATCTTCTGATACCAACTCTCAAGGCAAAAAGAAAAAAAAAAACCCAAACAAACACGAAAAAGTTCAGCTTTTGTTTCTGAGAAGTAACATTGTCCACACAATGGCCAGTCGCTTACCCACGAGTTCTCTAAATGCTCTTCTATCCTTCCCATCGCTCTAGCCCCACTTGTTCTCTTAGCACCAACTTTTCCCTCAGTAGCCGAAGACATAAGTATTACAAAATGAGCACCTGCACACTCATTTTTCATGGGGACGCACACATATGCACACCAAGCAGGTAAATCTGCTGACAACTTATTCCCCTTTCAACATCACTGTGAATGTATTTTGGTGCTTTCTTTTCAAGCTTATCACTGCCCTGTGATCACACAGCTGCTCTGTTCCTGAGCCTGCAACATGTCCTCCTCCCCTGCCTTCTCTCAGCCAGTTAACCCTGTTTCCAATTACTTTTATTAGGAACAGAGTCACTGTTTCAGCCACATGGTATGTCTGCCATGCTTCTCATTACCTGTGCTCTGAATCCGTGCTCAGTGCCTCAAGCTTGTGAGTAGCAATCCCCTTCTGTCATCATTAACCTTCATCGCATGCACAATCGCTGCTGAACCAACCTGCTATGGAGGAGCCGGGCCAGTGTGCTAGCCACGTAGGTGAGAAAACACCCCGTAACAAGGGAATTAACCACGGTACTCGGGAAGCAGGGCAGGAGAGCGCTGAGGCCGAAAGTTCCTCCTTCTCCCAGGACAGGTGTAGCAGAGGGGAACACATTCCCTTGTCCACGTCATTGAGTGCTGGCCTCTGCCTTGCAGGAGATTGCTCCTTTGCCTGCCCTCCTGTCCCTGACATTAGAGTACTGAACTTGGTGGGCAGGTTTTTCCTGCCCCTCGTTCCTATAGAAACCTTCCTGCAAACACCCATCTGAGCCCCGGCCCAGACATAGCACGAGAGGCTCACCTTGCTGCTGGCACCAGTGTGTGGGGAAAGGCAGGGTGGGGAATGTGAATCACACCAAGAGAAGGCTCTGGCTGCGGCACAAGGCCACTAGGGTAGCCCTGTAGCTCTTCATCACCCTGCTTCCTCCCTACTCCCACTCTGCCAATAAAGCATCACAGGAACAGGGAGGAAGTTTGCCTGGCACAGCCAGACACCACCCAGTGCAAGCCAGGAGGAAGAGGATATCTGGCATATGGGACTGATACAGTAAGTTCTCTCCTTTGACTGAGGGATATAAACCTAAAGCAGTTCTCAAAGTCTCCTAGCTAGGAGACAGCAAGTAACAAAAGGGGCTCCCATGAAGCCTATAAAATTGCTACAGCTGAGTTGGCTGTGTTATTTGCACAGTACGAGGAACAGTAAGGGACACAAAGGAAAAAACACATCAGATTCAACAAATATTAATGGTAACTCCCAAACCATCAGAACTCAGAAATTAAAACCAGTTTTCACCCATGCATTAGGAAGCATCTCCCATGTTTAAAGGCAATTTAAGTTTCCTGTATGAAGCAATTTTGGTCACACAAGAGGTAATCTTCACACTTTGAAAGAAATGCATTTTTTTTGTTAAAATGCAAATGGTACCTGTTATTTCCAGCTTTATGTTTTGAGTTCAGACTCTAAAACAAATCACACCACCACTGATTCCAGTGTGCTAGAAGACAGCTATAATGACAGTGTGTCTACCCAAAAAAGAAGGCTGCAAGGGAAACACAGAGTCAGCAACAGGTACAGCTATTTGAAGCACTTCAGCTGCAACACCTTTGTCAGAGATGCAAATACACACCGTGCAGGATTATATCCAATTAGTTTCTTTTCCAGTGTAGGTGACCTTCAGAAACTGATGTTTGCAAAGGAGACCTGCAAATTTACTTCCACTTGGCAATATCAAGCCTCCTCTGGACACACTTGCTCTTCCACACAACTGAAATATGAGAGATTTCAATTACCTAGCTTCTTGCAAACACCAGATAACAATCTCCTGCTGCCTCCGTTTTACTTGCTTGGCCTCTTTTGCCATGTGATCTCCACTTAGGTCTGCTGGGGTAGCGGCTGGATGTGCTAGGCATGAAATGACGCTGTCCGGAGCCTTTCAGTAAGATCTTTATTTTAGGACAGAAACTCCTTCCCAGGAGCGTTCTTCCCCCCGATGATTTTAGCAACAAAAGGAAAAAGAAACCACCAAAAAAAAGCAACATACCTCTAGCAGACAGACTGTGCAGAAGACGAACATTTTACAAAGCAATGTTTTTGTATGATTAAAACATTACAACTAGTAACGTTCTCCTGTGCAGAAGCCATCAGTGAACATCATCAGAAGGACCAGAATAAGCATAACGATTCTTTCTGGATTGATTTTAATCCACTGTCACAGAAGCAGCATATACAACACTTCCTCTGACAGTATGCTAGCATGGGGAAAAACTCAGCTTTTTGAATGCTTAATTTGAACATGAAGCAACATTGCAAGCAGTAAATCCCACTGCCACTTCTGGACAGTCAGCTGGTTTCCACTGCGCTCTACTGTCTTCCTTTGTTTAAAAAAATAAAAACAGCAACAACAAAAAACCAACCCAAAAAAAAGGTGTGTTTTGGAAGAGAAAAGCAGCTGCAGACCCACAGTACTCATCCAGAGGCTACACTTAGGTCTAGTTCTAGAAGCCTCTTCCAGCTCAGCTTTTAAAATGCCATGTAGGTTGCATCCAATTTAACATTTAGGCCAACACTTCCTCTCTCACAAATCAGACCCTGCACTGAATCAGGCAGGTCATTTCTGTCCCCTCACACCTGGAAAGCTTTGTCTTCCTGATTAAAATCCTGACTTGCCCAATGAAATGCACAAGGGGAGCTCTCAGCAGGAAGTCCTTCTCCTTCCCTTCCCCCATCAGTTTCTTCCTGAGGTCAGGGCAAAGGCGTATCCTGGAGCTGCAGATGCCATTAGTCCCAGAAGTCAATATTTGCTTTGCACATACAGTCAGAAGAAAACACCAGCTTCACAAACAAGTAGGTAAGTGAACAAAGCACAGCCACACGCCTGACCATGGGGTGGACAAGATGTTGATAATTTCTGTCCCTTGCACACTGACACCCTGGATTTTTAAGAAACGCAGAATCCCATGCAGACGCTGACGCGCACCAGCTCCTGGCTAAGGAGTCACTATGGTGTTGGTGAACCTGGGTCATCCCAGGAACTATCTCTTTAAGGCTTACAAACCACGACCAGCCTCACACTGCTTTGGTTGTTGTGCAACACAGGAGAGAGGTGCTGAGGTAGCCTTCATGCTTGCTTTCTACCACATGACTTGGAATGAAAAGTTGGGGGAGTTTAACTGCCCTCAGCCCACCTTCTCACAGCAGAAAAAGTGAATCAGAGACAAAATAAAAGCCTACGGCAGGCCTAGAAAGGGAGACGTGACACCTGGAAAGCAGTAAAGGTGAAGGCTGTGACACCCCTGCAGAGCCAGGTGGGCAGGGAGGAAGGATGGCAAGCTGCTGACAGCATTATGTCACTGACTGCAAAGGCATCACTCAGGCCTCCAGTGCTGCCCAGTCACCAGATGGGATCTCATACTGACTGCTGGAGCATTTCGGGGTGAAGCGCCTCCTCCCAGCTGCCCCAGGGCACTATTATAGTGACACGGAATGGAGACAACAAAAAGTAAACTGGAACTCTGTGTCTCCTGCCATAAAGCACCTTGTAGACTCCTGGCCACATTGGAAATGTAATTCCGTGCACAAATGTAACTAGAAGGTACTTCCATGCAACAGGTCTGCTCCCTGTGCTGATCAGCGTCCAGCAAGTCTGCCTGCTGTAACGACAGAGCGCGCCATGAAGCTGAAGGTGCTGAGCCATTTCCAGTTTATACAAAAGGAACAGAACAAGTAACATCCAGTTTCATCTCCATTTCATCTCCATTTTGAAAATAAGAATGTAAAAAAGCAGGATCCTGGTTCCTATTGCTTACACATTGGACAGACAGACCCTCAGCTGGACTTCCTGATCGTAGTTCAATGTGTCAAGCTTGCCTCTAAAAAAAAACCCCTACACAACACCTACTTATGTAGAATGCAGATATCCTATATATCAATGTGTATTTTCCCTTCAGAGCAGAACTGCCTTCTATTTCTCTGTCTCCAAAGCAGGCAGCTGATCCTGTATGCAGAAAAAGGCTGAAGCTCTTACTTCTAAAATCTGGAGATAACAAAAGCTTTCCCCATGTGGCTCATGAAAAAAAAAAATACAAACCCCAAACCAGACAAACTTATTTATGGCTCTGCTGATTCTCTGTGTTGCTAACACAAGCTACCACACTTGTAGCCCTGGAAAGCAGAGGGTGTCTATCCTTACACAGCAGGCACTGGGCGCCTGCTAAGTATGAACTGCACTGCTGTGGAGAACTTCTTGTTTGCCGAGATCCTTGGAATCAGAGGAGTCGTCGTTTCCCATTTCCTGGTGCTCCCATTATTTGAGTGGTGAGAGGATACATGATGGAATATAGAGGGCTCCTCCTATCTCACACAGGAGGATTACAATAGATCAAGCACTCAACAACAGTTGGGTTTTTTTTAATCTGCATTGAATGAGGATGGAAAAAAAAGCCTACAAACTAGCAAGGTGTCCACTCTCACTGCACAGCAAAATTCCTGCTTCCAACACAGAGGGAAGAAAACCGACACATGCCAGAAGGCAGGTCTGCAATCGCCCTAGTCTTCAAGGCTTCACGTAAAGGCAATTCCATGCTAAACACCGCTACGCAAATGTAACCCAAAGGTTTCTGATTAGTTTCTAAGGGGGGCCCAAACACCTCTTCCATGAAGGTCAATTTCTGCACGGTAAAAGGACACTTCCACCCAAGTAAGTACGGTGCAGGACAAGGGTGCTTCTGTAGAACTCTGCAGAAACTCATTTTCCCCAAAACTCTCCAGAAGTGATTGTTACCTCCTGGTCCATGAACTTCTGTAAGTCTGCAAACTATTTATAAGATGTCTGTGGAAGCTAATGGCAACTGCCCAGTTTCACTTGCTATACAGGAGTTTGAAAGAAAATATTTCTGTTAGAGATGCAGGGCTATACCGATCAGAGAAAGGTTGAAAGACACTACTGACAGTTATTTAAGACAGATATGACATCTTTTGTATGACACTCCCACCCTGAGTAGTGACAAGCTGTGCCATCCAAGGCTCTCTCTATCACCTCCAGATAAAGCCCTGCAGGTACCCTCCAGGTGAAAGTTCGATTCTCAAACTGGACTCACCCTACTGTTCCCAGTGACAAAGGAACAACAGCCTGAAGAATGGCTCTTCCTTGATATGGCCCCTGACAGATCTGCAAAGCTTTACCTGTCAGGGTTTGCCATTCTCCTGGTGAGGCACAAGAAAAGCTAGATTCAGGTCACACTCCTGTAGCTCTGTTGTATTACTATCTGCTCTAGTATTAGCAAAAAGCCTGTCAGATTCACCTAGCAGGACCCTAAGCACGTCTCACTTCATTTGGCTCCAGAAAATGGCTTTTTAAGGAAAGTATATCCCACACTATTCAAGATTTTTCTCCTTCAGGGCTCTGTCTTTTCAGAAATGAACTTTCTGAAGAGGCTAGTAATACCCAAAACACCTCTCAGGACTGTTTGCAAAACTCTTATCTAGCGTGCTGTGTAAGACTACTTAGATCTTGCTCCTACAGAAGTTTATAGGCACAGATAACTCAGAGTAAAAAAGCAAAATATACAATGATCATTAACATTTGTAACAAAACAAGATAAACCCCCTGATATTAACTGTTTCTGGGGATCAGGGAGATTTCTTCCCCAGAACAAAAGGGCTGTCAGGTTATGGACATTTTCTCTCATCTCTGAATCATAAAGTACTTCCCAGCCAAGAAACACTGCCCTGACTGGGCAATGACAACTGTTGTTATAGTCATACTAACACTAATATGCTATCTTCTTTTCTCCTATCTCATAAAGCAAATGTGTTTTCATTTCTTCTAGGGTGTTTTTTTTCCCTCAAGCCAGAAATAGAACTGCTCTGTTACCAATAGAACTTGTTGCACTCCAGTTTAAAAGAAGCCAAGACTTTGTCAGAGACAAAACAAATGTGGCAGAACATCCACCTCTTCCCTACCTGGTGTCAACAGTAACACAGCTGGCAAGTGAGATTTTTCCCCAACGCTCCCTGATACTTACCCTGTGTAAGCTTTATACATCTACAATCTTGACTGTGTGATGGAAGGTGGCATAGAAAGAAGTCTGTGTTGCTGAAGATACAAACCTGAAGTGCCAACCCCTCTCTATCTCTTGAGGGACATCTGGGACACTGCACTTGCGACATACAATGAAGCTGTTTGACTACCTCATCCTACCTGACAATTGCAAAATCTCTATATCCTATCCATTTGAGCTAGGAGAGGAGATAGGATAACTGGTGTGATACAGATCACCAACCAGGATCACCGATTTAGCTAGAAAGGCTGTAGGACCGCATACATTGAAATATAAGATGCCTTACCTTTATCACTGAAGATAGAGTTGTAATAGTCCTTAGGATTTATTTTTTTAAAGTTTTCTTTCCTTCTCATGTTTTGGTGAGAAGTTTGGACTTCACAGCCAGGAAGGCAGACATCATTCCAATCATTTCCAAAACAGTTACGACCTCAAATGTGGTATCACTTGGGAGGGGTGAACCAATTCCGTTGTTAAAGCATCCCGAACACCAAATGGAGTAAGCAATTATGCAGCACACAAACCAATTCGCCAAGAACGGGACTGGCAACTCATTTCATACAGACCCCTTAACCAATAATATCTACTGTAACCACATCACCTCAGGTAAGAGATGTTGATTTTTAAAAGCTAAATATTTTGATTATTGCCTATCTTTTAAGATTGTCAAGGTCCTTTAGAACACTGATATTTGCAAAAATTACCATCTTGCAGGAAAGCAGCAGGTTAAAAGCACAGCGAAGAAGAAAAACCTAAATGACATTAGCAGAGACCCTAAAATTGGACAATCATTTCAGTCCTGAGCAGGCGTGCAGTACTTCCCTCATCTCATTAGCTGATGTTAACCTTACCACCTCTTGACCAGTGCACTTCCTCCAGAAATATGCCCTTCCTCTCCACTGCCCCTCATGGATTCCCTTTGTCCTTTTGCTGAGGAAGCATCACTACAAATGACATCTCCCTGAGACTACCAAGACACATTATCAAAACATTACCCTAAATTAGAATTAAGAAAGGTAGCACCTGTCATTTTAATCTGTTAAATACAGAATTAACATAATTTTATATTAACATGATGCAACCAGTCCCCAGCCTGACCCCTTTAATTGCCCACCATGCCTCTTCTCACACCCTTCCTTCCCTTTTACTTCATGAATTCTCCTGGGTAGGAATCCAACCTTTGCTTTTGCATAGGGAGAGCCACACATACAGCACATGGATCCGGAAACACGTAACTACGTAACAAAAAGGATCTTCATTCCAGTAACTGTTTCTTTAGAGGATACCACTCCAGACTCTATAGCAGCTGAAGAACTACTTTAAAATTCAGATTATCCAACAAGCAACTGTATTTCGATCAACATCTCAGCAAAAGCACAGCAGTGCCCCTCTCCTGCTAGGCTGGTAGCTTCTTCTTGAGTGATTTTTAAGATCCAGCCTCTCACTACTGAACACCTACTGTTCTTAATTCCAGAAGGACTGCTTCTCTGTCCCATCTATTAGCATGAAAAGATCCTCCATTTCCTCAAGGCACTTTTACTATTTGATTCCTACCACTCCCTCCACCCCAAACATCACAGCAAGCCATGCAGAGTATGGCTGAGACATCATGACGCTGGAAGCTATGACATCACATACAAAACCCCCCCTCCACCAACACTGAAATCTACTTGTTTAGAATGAAAGTACCTGCCTAAATTCAGACATCCCTCAAAAAATTAGGAAGGAAGAAAAGCAGACACAGAGAAGAAAATTATCCCGTCCCACCCTTACCAGCTCTGCGAAGCGAGAGCAGCTGTCCCAGAGCCCACAGCCACTGCCTGCAAAGAGATTTAAATCCGTGGTACAGCAGTTCTTCACTCCCTTGAATTTACATCACCAGGTAAGAGGAATTACGTCTGTCTCCCGACTTCCTCCTACCATTTATTACAGCTGACAATCAGAGGGCCTGCAATATGTCTATTTATGCCCACTGCCTAGAGGATACTGCCATATTTCCATCCGTGTATCGTGACTGTTCCTTTCCCCCAGCCAGGCAGGAGACAGACTGTCTCTCCTCTGGGGCACCTCTGAAAAGACGCAGGCGGGGAGGGCAAACGAGGATGGCAGAGCTGGACCGACGAGGCCACCTGAGAGTCACGGCCGCGGAGAGGAGACAAGGCAGGTTACGGGGGAGGCATATCCCGGGGAGCAGCAGGAGGCAGCGGGGGACGGGGCAGAGGGCAAAGCCTGGGGAAGCAGCGCGGCGCGCACCCACGGGGACGGCGTGCCCCAGCCCGGCCTGAGGCGAAGCTGTGCACAACATGAGTCACTCGCCGGAGCCCGGAGCCTGCGTCAGCGCAGCAGGTGAGCTGGAGCCTGCCCAGGGGATGGGGGGCGGGGGGGAGCCTGCCCTGGGGGTTGGGGGGGTCCTTCCCTCCCTCCCCCGGGAAAGGGGCCGGGGAGCGGACACGCGGCCGCGCACCCCTCAACCCACGCACCGTCCCAGCGGCTCCGGTGTGTGTCCCCCTCCCCAGCCCGAGGGACACGGCAGGGGAGAGGTGGGGTGCCGGGGGTGATGTGTGTGTGTGTGAGGTGTGTGGGGCACCTCAAAAGTGGCGCGACCATCACCCACGAGCCCGACCGTCGAGGGGGAAAGAGCAGTGCTGCGAGCACCCGGGGGGCGAGAGGCGGCCCGCAGAGCCGTCCCGCCCGAGGGCAGGACCCCCCGCCGCCACCCCAGGCTCGGCCGCGACAGCCCCGCCGGCCACTCACCCGCTCTCCTCAGCGGCGGCGCCGGCCCGCCGCGCTCTCCCCACAGAGCGGCCGCCCGACCCCGACCCGCCGGCCCCACACGCCGCTCCGGAGGGCGGCGCGGTGCGCATGCGCGGCATCCGGGCGGCGGCGCGGGGCGCTCTGGGGGCTGTAGGCCCCGCCGCACGGCACCCCGAGGGGCGCGGGGGCCCCCAAAGGGGTCTCTCGGCGACAGGCGTGGAGCAGTAGCGGTGGCTCCCCCAGGCCCTAGCGCAGGAGAGGCGGCACGAAGCTGTGCAGAGCGCAGTTGGGGTGGCGGGAGCAGGCGCTGGGGAAGGCGGCGCTTGGCTCCCACCAGCCTCGGAGGCGGCAGCGGCAGAAGCTGCTCGGTTCTTTCCCATCGTTCAGGTCTAGATCAATTTCCCCTCCAAGCAGGGCACAGACCCGCTGCCACTTTACTGGTCGCATCTATCACGGACACGGACTACAGGGATACAGAATCACAGAATGGTAGGGGTTGGAAGGGACCTCTGGAGATCATCTCGTCCAGCCCCCCTGCTTGAGCAGGCACACCTAGAGCAGGGGGCACAGGACCGTGTCCAGGCAGGTCTTGAATGTTTCCAGGGAAGGAGACTCCACAACCTCTCTGGGCAGCCTGTTCCACTGCTGTCACCCTCACAGGAAAGAAGTTTTTTCTCATACATATCACAATAAACTGGAAGAGTGATCTGGCCTCACAAATCAGTGAAGAGCCGCTCTTGAGGCACCTCTTGGCAACCAACAACCAAGGAGAGGGGAGAACTACGGCACCGGCTGGTGCCTCTGCCAAACCCCACTGGGAGAAAAGAAAGCGAGGTCCCAAACCAAGCTCTTCTAAAGAGGAGCAGAAGTCTCCAAAAGGATTTGCATATAACGCCACGGTTTTCTAGGAGGGTGACATTTTCCCTCAGTCATTGTTACTCTTTTTAAACTTTCCAGGAAAACAAGTCCAATGCTGCACAGCTGGCAGCCTCTTCCTAGCACAAAGATTTATTTCCAGATGATGAGAAGAGATAGCTGTTCCTTTTCTCTGCACAGGGTTGCTTGGGTTTTTTTAATCCCACAGAGGAAAGAGGACCAAAAAGGGAGGACTTCCGCATCTATTTGTTTTTTTTTCTTGGCTATCCGTTTGAGTAAGTTTGAAAATTACCAGTGTTCGAGTTATCTTTTTCAAACAGATGGCTAATTAAATGTTAATAGCACAAGCAGGCAAAATATTTTAAACACCATAAAACTCATATAAATGTTTTGAATACCATAGGCTAGAGGCAAGGTAAAGCCAGAGAAATCTAGAGAGGGGAGATCACAGCCCGAAGCTTCCCACTTCTCAGACTACCTAATATAGACAAGCCTCATTAAAACATACTGTATTTTGAAATCCTCGTTAAACAACGATGGCCTCAAGGAGAGCACGTAGCTTCTCTCAATTAGTTCTGTTTTTCTTAATTCTCTCCAGAAGTCACACTTGAAAAAAGAATCAAGTAATTCTGATCATGCCATCTCTGAGAGTCTGAATAAATAACAGAGCTAAAAGGGAGGTTTGTGTTGCACTCAAGCAAAAGAAATGGGCTGTAGTATAACAACACTAGAAGAAGAGGTCAGGGAATCATTCCAGTCTAAGTCAAAGGGAAGGAGTTTGGTCCAGTACTGAATGTCCAGTAAAAAACAGACATTACAAGCAGAACATTCAGGGTCAGAAATAAGACCAAAGCCCTTGAATTCCTCTGGCATCCAATGAATTCCAACACCTTTTTTACTTCCTTATCAGACAAAACTTACTTGCAGTAGAGAATGACTTCCACATGCCAGAGTCCATCTGCCATTCAGTATCAAGCACCTACAGCAAAGGACCTGGAAAAGTAAATCATAATGGCTGGTTCCTAACCTACATCTGTAGATATGATTTTCAGAAGCTACAGAGCCCCAGGTACAGTATTAAACCAGCAAGGGAGCACTGAAGGACCACCAGTTTGATAAGCCAAGAAGTTCTATGGTCTCTCCCTTTTATTATTCCTAATTTTTTGGCCTATTTGCTACCTAAAGCACAGTTCTCTGAAAGCCAGGACAACAGCAGATGAGTAAGACAAAAACGGAAGTGGGCTCAGCTCCCCGTAGCCGTGGCTCTTCAACAAGCCATACAGAAATGTCAGGCAGCGCCTGGTATTGCTCTTTAAACAGCTGGCGGTGCTCTATAAGGAGCCATTGAAAGGTACTGCGATAGCTACCTTGTCACAATCAAGCGTTTCTCAGTAACTCAGCACACAATAGATGGAGGCTTGATTAAACAGCAGACAAAGAATGAAAAGCCCATCTGGAATCAAGGTGGCTGTAAGCTCTGGGAGTTAAATGTACTGCAGAGAACCAAAATAACATGACACAGTGAACAGACCTGGTTCAATAAGGCTTTTATTTTCTTCCTGTACCCACACACCTTTGCAGAATAATCCTAAAGTGCCAGCTCAATTTTCCCACCCATCTTGCTTTGGTATGGAATCAGCGCTGGTCGAACCTCCTCCTTCAGGAACTTTGCTACCTGTTCAAGAAAGATGGGAATGAGAAAATTAGCAAAAGAAAGGGTTCCTTTCTCCTCCCCATTCAGACCTGCTTGTCTCACCGGGGTCTCTGTTTCGCAGAGACACCTAGCAGTCTGATGCTAGGTGTCTGATGCCAGGGTCAAAAATGTGAAGCCCACAATAGAAGACAAGGAGGCCAAGGAAAACATGAGAAATGTGTCTGCCTCAGTAGTATGGGCAGAGGTATGTAATATGCACACTCTATGGCACACCAGAGGGTGCAGGATTAAACAACACATTGCGTTACAACCCGTGACATCTGTAGCCTCTTTCCACTAATTTACCTGCTGAGGAGCACGTCCAGTGAAGGAGGAGGGGTCCAACAGGCTTTCAAGTTGTTTATGGATAGGGCTGAAATAAGGATCAGCGCGTACACGGGCAATGAAGTCATTATCGCCCCCTTCCTGTTTCACAACAGCAGCTGCTTGCTGGGAGAGAACGCGAATCTTCTCGTGGCAATCCTGTAGGGACAGGGAGAAGAGGAGGGAAAAAGAAAAAAGTCATTCCATTGCTACCAACAGCACACGGTCATCCCGCTAACTTGTGCGGGAGGGAGAAACATCAAAGCGTACTGCACTGGACAGCATACAAATGAGACACAGCCTGGCCTGCAGTGTCTCATATACCACTGTATTAAAACAAGATTTTCTTCATCCTTCCATATCTGCCCTTTGAGGCTAAAACAGTCTGAATGACACATATATTCCCTGTTCAATTATACCACAAACTTACAACATTGGAATTATTTACACTTCCTCAAACTCCCCAAATACTCTTAGCAGTCACTCTAGAATTTTTTTTTAAGTTTTTCTATTCCCTGCTTGCCTGTTTTTTCCGAAAACAGACTACAGTAGCTGTTCCCAAAATATTCTATGAACTGTAACACAGGAATTCCTTATTCACCACTAGTCATCCCCTGTACGGAACATCTTGGGAACATAACAACGTCAAACCTTTACAGTTTTGGGAAAAGGGAAAAGAACCTAATTTAATGAGCAGCAAGACTATGTAAACCGTGGCTTACATAAGGACAGACTGAAGGGAAAAAAACCCTTACAAACCTGAGGGACCTTCAGACATTGTCTCCTAAACAACCCTCACATGACACCAAGACTGGCAAAACCCTTCTAACAATTTTTCTATAACACTTCCTAATCCTTTGATTTCCTGTGGAATCAATCTGTAAACACAAGGGAACCCAACTCTAGTCAGGGACCATCTGCAAAATCAGATGCTGCCACGCTGGCCCTAAAATATTCATGTGATTGCATTTACAGCCATGTAAGAATCTTCTCCTTACATGTATTATCCCTGATCCATCTTCAGTTAGGAGGAAAATGATCTCCTGTTCCTTGTTTCCTCCATCAAAAGGCGATCTTGCTCCAGCACTGACATGCCTCAGGTGAATCTAGATCTGTTTTCTAAATGTTTAGGGGAGGGAGCTGCTCAGTGGTGGGGAAGGGAAGTGAGTTTCTATGCTATGAGGTGGGAAAGCATAGAAAATATGCTGTTCTGGAGTTCCCCGCACATGGAAACAGAACGTACTAACGTGAATAAGAACAGATTTTGTAAGTGTACTAAATTCTATAGATTTACAATTAAGCAGCACCAGAAAGGAGGTAGGCCAATAACAAACACTAATGAAATTCACTCTTCAATCTAATCAAAATAGAGAGGACTGGTTAGGTAAGTATGGGATACTTTAGAAAGAGAACCAGCTGAAAAGATAATAAAACTTATCCACATGATGTGACCCTTAATTAGTTTAGTTAGGAAGCTTACTGACTGACCCAGTGACAAACATCAGAGCCACACAGGCAGAAAAAAAAATGAAGGAAAAAGGATTTTTCTTGACTAGCATCACAGGTGAGTTGTCAGAAAGTGTTTCAGAGAACTAGAACCATATATCCTGCTCGAAATGTCTAGCAAACCCTTTCGCTATTACTATCTTGCAAGTTCAACTTCTGTCCCTGATGTGGAAATAATCACAGAAGGAAAAATTACTATCTAAAGGTAAGTGAAAATAAGTTGTTTTATTAAGATGTAAATTTTATTATCAGCTTTAAACTGAATTGCAAAATTAAATGATAAGGAAATACAATCTAATTGTGTCTGGACTTATTTACTAAGGAAAACATTTAATTTCAATTTGCTTGAACGCAGAAAACTGAATGAAGGAGCATAAACAAAGTTAATAATAAAAAGCACTATACTGAATCAGGGAAGAGTGACACATGAATGAATGGTTCAGAATGGTCTTATTTGCTTTTTCGTTAACAGCACTGATTCATTTTTTTAATTTATAAGGCAGCCAACTGCCAACATGTTCCATTTAAAGAAGCCTGGCCCATGTTCCAAGTTCCTTCAAACATTTACAAATGGAAAACGCCTACTACTATCTAATATAAAAATAGGTCTCCCTCTTCTCCAGGACAGCCAGCCAGATTAGCTCAAACACACAGTGTTCCTAACAGTAAATACCGATCTCCACAGCTGCTCTGTCCCCTCAGAGTCTGGCTCTGCAGCACCAGTGTAATATTAATAACTCTGTGGGAGTAGGTGGAGAACAAAGAAAGTTGAGATGTTCAGGACAAGAGCCCAGGTACTTTTGTTTCTCAGGAGTGAAATGCCAGGCAGTGAACAAAGGTATTTTTGACTGCATTTGTACCTGACGATTGCCCCCTGCTTTCACCATCGCCATGATTATATTCTCTGTGGCCATGAACGGCAGCTCCTGCCGGATCCTCCTCTCAATCACCTTAAACAAAACAAAATGAACAGAAAAAAGAAACAGCATTATAGCAATTCTGTAGACAACTGGGAGTCCCAGTGAAGTTTTCTTCTCCCTTTGAATCTCCAGGACTGGACAATGATGCAAAGATAATTTTTTTTTTTTTAAACTTAGCTATGGAAATCCAGGTACTGAAGCTCATATACTTAGAATCTGTATCTTATGTGGGACATTACTGTGGAAGATATGTACAATGAATTTTTTTTTAACCTCTAGGTAAGTTACAGGACTAGATGAGATCTGCCTTGACAGTATCTTTTGGCGATAAGTTCTACAGATCTGTCGTGTAGTTCAGGGAAAAACATCCTTTCTGAGAATTTTTTTATTTACAACCTTTTGGCTTCAACAAGTACCCTCTCATGTCTGTCCTGCAAACAGTGAGAATACAGTGAGAACAGAGAGCAAAATTCAGAAACTGTTTGAACTAACAGATAAAAATGTAATCCTTTGAGTGGGAGGATTTTTGTACGCTTTGGCATAGCTGCAGCATTATCAAGGATGCAACACTGCACATTATTATCTCCTGCTTTACCTTTGGATATACCACAAGTCCCTCGGAGATATTCTGCAGTGTACTCAGAATGATGTCAGCTGTGAGGAAAGCCTCAGCCAGACACACGCGCCTATGAAACACACATACCCGGGGCCCCAGTTAGCAATAAAGGCCATGTTCCAGTCTGCCTCAGATCCAGCTCTTTCGTTTCTGTAAATAATTCTGTAAATAGCATTACCGTGGCCTTAAAGCTGAATCTGTTCTCCTTATAGGTGCTTCTTGTGGCTTAAAGGTCACAACCAGGAAAGCTAAAGAACATCTTATAGCAGTAACTCTCAAGCTGGGGAGATGGGAGGGTTTGGGGTTTTGGTTTTTTTTGGTCAGTAGAGAATGGGAGAGAGGAAGAGAAAGGGTGAAGGTGCACATAGAAAGCTCCATGATAATTCAATGATTACACAGCTAGGAAAGAGGGCAGCAATTTATGGAGCTAGCAAACACATGAGGCTATCTTTCCCTGTGCTCTGCATTGCCGTGTCTACTGATCCTACGCTCCAGGAGTAAGACATGCAGCACCGTCATGCTGTGTGTGGCTGTGCTTAGTGGGGAACTTTCAAAGTGACCCATGCATTTGGCGGGGGCTTCCTCCAAGAGACCAGCTCCTGATGGCAAAGGAGGCTCCTGATAAAAAAGAATGACAAAAAGGAAAGGAAGGAAAGGAGGGAAAGGAGAGGAGTAGTGGGGACTGAGCTGTACCAGGCAAAAGGCTCTGTGTCACCGCACGACAATTACAGCATCACCCATCTGTGACAGCAGTGCCTGGACCATTCTAAACTCTGATCTTTTAAAATATACTAGTACTTGAAACTTGTGCTTCATTTAAGGCCCCCAATTCTATTGCACTGTCTTCAAAAGGACTTCACCATTTTGTGGGTTGATTCCATTTTCTCTGGCTTGCTCTCTTTTCAAAACACCATAGCTTTAACAACAAAAATCCAAGGCACAGAATTTTTTAATCGGATTATGGACAAATGACCCTTTCTATTAGATGAGTTGAAAATAAAATTTGAAACATTCCAGTACATCTCTCGACACTTGGTAGCTATTGGGAAATAAACACACCATATGAACCAGTATCCAATTTCTTAAATTTACATTGTTTTCTGCTGCCTATGCAGCTCTTTTCTTAACAAGACTAGCAGCTGTGGAGTAAAGTCCTTTTGGGAAAAGATCGTCTATGTCTTCATTAAATTTTAGGCAGACATTATGTTTGTGAAGCCATTTTTAAAATAGCATTCTCATCAACAATCTGAATCTATAGCCAAAACCACTGTTGTTCATTGTTCTGCAAGCCCCATATCTTAGAAATCTGAAGATGAATCTAAGATTCTAGGAGATCAAATTGAGCAACAGAAGACTACTTTGAAACTAAAATGTTTCAAAGGTAAATATGAGCTTTATGCAAATTTAATACTAACTGGAAGATTGAAGAAGAATTGAATTTAATCGCTATAACTCACATGAAAAAAATTATAGATAACTTTTGCTCATCTCAAAATAGTCAATGAAGAATTAGAAAATGAAGCGAAGTTTGCTGAACAATATCTAAAAGACATGCACAGGTTTTCATGAAACATTACTTAAAAATTTATGTTTGTGCTCTTTCTTTAGGATCTGAACTCCTTCTTGTAAAGAACAACACTTTACAAAGGGATGAAAATAAATTTCTTTAGATTATTTGGAGGGTTAGGGGATTACAGACAAAATGTTGAATTATTCTTTAAGAAGTGAAGAGGAGCAGGGTCAAGAAACACGTTCAAAACAGACAGGGAGGAAAATTTGAGAAATGTAAGAACTGCGATAGTATGCTGTTGAAACTGGAAGACTATGAGAGAGATTTATTACTGTGGCTTCTGCATCCCTCCCTCTTGCTGCTGGTTTACTTTGCAGAAGATCTTGTCGTTAAAAAACCCTAACAGTTTTCATCCAATCTCAGAGAGGAAACCAGTTTGGAGTGTCTAGTTTCTATTGAGTCTTCTTTTCACGAAGGTAGTAACTTGTGATTTTAGTTTAAAAACAGTATTTTCTAAATACATCGAAAGACCTTCCTGCACAAGACCACCTGAAATTGTTGCATTGCACGATCTAAACAAACCTGTTGGCGCTGTCATCCAACGTTCGCTCAAACCACTGCACGGAGGCTGTTTGGAGGGGATCCAGCACCAGAGTCATCAGGTGTCGAGCCAGGCTGCAGCAGCGTTCTGAACGCATTGGATTCCTCTTGTAAGGCATAGCGCTTGAACCTGTGAAAGGAGAAAGCATGATGGGAAACAGGACATAGAAATATTCTTGGAAGAGATGAAGATGCTCCCTCAGATAAGAAAAACGTGTCAGGAATCATGTTTTTGATTAAAGCCTCGAAACATGATGATTTTCTAAGGACAAAATGGAATAAAGAAAATTACACCACCATACTGCCCCTTTGGATCAGAAACATCCAACTGTGGGGAGAAAAAAAGCAAGAAGACATTTTGCAAGTCTGCAAAACAGAAGTACTACTATCACATAAAAAGCACAAATGGACTTAATTTTTAATGCAGTATTTAGCACCATCTCTCTAGGCTACCGATGGCAGCTTTAGCAGGGTTCAAGACTCCATCTGCTCAACAACATTGTCCTTCAACACTGCTGCCTGCAGCTCTGGTGAATGGATATCAAAACCAACCACGGACCGTGTAACGATTCAAGTAACAAATACAACTAAGGCTTGATATGCTGATCCAATCCTACGCAACTGTTTCAGGTGCCTGCCTGAACTTTCTTCCAGCCAAGAACCAAAACTACATTTCCTTCTCCCCTTCTACCAATGTCAGAATCACATCACCGGTATTCTTCTGGCAAGGTTCCAGCCTAGTTTCATTGTTCCAGATTTGTCTGTTTATAAAGACTAAAATGCTGAGTCAAGCTAAAAACCTACAGCTCCAGTTAGCTTCACGAGGAATGGAAAACACTAAGTCCTCCTCAGACCCAAGTCTTCCTCTGTGGGAAATATGTGTCTGCTTCTGCTCTTCCCCCAAACCCAGGAAGATCAGAAATACAAATCTGATTTTAATTACTTAATATCCAGAAACCTTTGTATAAAGTGCATTTTTTTCCCCTTTAAAAAGGATCCAAAATACTAACAATGTCAAACCCCAGTTAATTTAAAGCAACTTCTGTCAGTGACATTTCTAAGTTTGCTTAAAAGTCTGCAGCAACATAAATGAAAAGGTACATACACTGGTCCAAGAAATGTCTCCCATCCCTTACCAATCTGGTCTTTCTCAAAAGGCTCCTCTATCTCCTTCAAGTTGGCCAAAAGACGAACGTCAGTACAAATCTAGAAAAAGCCCAAGAAATCAAAAAACAGAACCAAACTAACACACAACAATATATACTCCAGTTAGCATTCTTGGAGAAGGGTTTGCATCTGTGTCTGAGAGTAAATTGGGGACACAGTGAAAATTTTGACATAAGAAATTGACACTGCAATCATACTTCCCAGCCTAAAAATCCCAGTCAAGAAAGCGTAAGGAAAAAAGGTGTCCACTGTATTAGAATAGAGCAGAACTCCAAGAAGGGCAAATGTTTGCAGGGAATGGAAGAGATATGTGAGGGAACAGTGAAAATGCATAACAAAATTACACGGTGATTTGCAAACACAGATAATGCATGCTCACTGAGCCAGCTGGCCTACAAAACTAAACCAGAAGAAAATACCACAGATCACTTTAGCCCAAGAGGAGGAGGAGGGAGGGAACAGAAATAAATCAGTGAAAAGAATCCACAAGGACAGAGAGAACACCACCATTATCAAATAAGCAATTAACTAGGAGCAAATGGTGAAATTTATAACTCCTAGGAAAACACCACTAGGAAAGACATTTACTCTAACTGGATCAATTTAGCATAGATTAGACTCATATCTGCTGTGGGATTTGTTAACCCATCTTAGAATCTACTCAGTAAACTTGCTTTATTTGCACACTGGTCTTAAGATCTTTGAGATTTTATTATTAGGCATGTACCCAGCAGTGAATTTACATGATCACAAAGAGGACAGCTGAACAAGGAACACCAATTAATATTCCTTAAGAACAGTGTTGGGCACCACAAGCACCTACTCCTCAAGATCTAAAATGTTTCCCCTTCTTCCAAATGTATACAAACAGGATGCTCACCTTGTGTATAGATGCCCCAAGACTGGCCAGCACAGACAGGACTTCAATATCCACCTTGCGACTATAGGTCTGCCCTGTGACCATATATGCCCTAAAAATAAGCACAGAAGTTGAGTGCTCCAGACAGATACAGCTGTACTGCAAGACTTTGAGCAAGGAGTGACACGGCTCAAAGTGGAGCACTGTCATTCTGCCCTGACGAGAACAACTTTGGATTCGGGCTGTCAGTTTTGGGCAAAATGCAGATGGGAGAGGGAAAAGCAGAGGGAAAATGGAGAGCCGTGCTTCAACAGGGAGACAAGAAGTGGCCTATTTAAGAGGTGAAGTTTCCTGTGGGAAGCTGCAACTGGGAACGGAAGGTGGCAAAGAGAGATAAGTCAACAGCAGCACGGATGTCAGTTTGACATCTAGGCGAATCTGGGCCAACACAGACAGCAGGAGTCATACTTTGTTAACATCAAATTTAGGTGATGAAGCATGCTTGTTACATACCGCTTAAAACCTGCCTTTGCAGTCACTAATCTGTCCAGCTCTTCAACCTCAGGGTGAAGAAAAAAACAAAACAGAGCTCAGAATGGAACAACTCAGGAAGGTCAGTAACAGCTTTTCTCAATCTACTGTCAACAAACATACTTTCGGAGAAGCGCCCCCTCCCCAAATTCTGCTCACTTTCACACTGGGCCTTGTCAGGAGGCCGCAGAGGGATTGCAGTGCCCTTGTGAATTTGATGCCAAAATTTCCATGTTACCCAAACAGAACAGCATTCCAGAGGGGAGAACGGCAAAGATTGCAAGTCTATGCTCTGGGCTGTCTGACTTACTTTACTATGGTCTCCCTCAAAGAGCTGCAAGAAGCTGGCTTGAGTGCCAGTGGTGCCTTTTACACCCCGAAAGCGCAGGTCATCCCGAGCCCGCTCCAGGTTCTGCAGGTCCATGCACAGGTCCTGAATCCACAAGCAGCAGCGCTTCCCCACAGTCGTGAGCTGTGCAGGTCTGAAAATAACCAAGAACAGAAAGCGACTCATTGACAGTTTGCACAATAACTCCAGAAGGACCACACTTTGCTGCAGAGTTTACTGGTAAGACCTTGCAGGTTGGTCTCTCTGACTCCTCTGAGCAGAAATTAAAAAGATCTGGCTTATGCAGGAAGAGGTAACAGCACATATATATCACCAGTAAGTGGCACTGAAGATATGATCGTTTCTTTCAGGAATTGGATGTAATTACATCAACAGAAAACAGTAATTGTCGCTTCTGTATGTGTTAGAGGATTAAGAAATAAGTGAGAATGGGTATATGAAGGTGTTTCACTACAGCAGCTTTTGAATTTCTTAAAAAAAAGGTGACTGGAGGCCCACTAGCCAGAATATCTAGAACTGGTTCCACAGCATTTTTCCAGAACTCTGTCAAGCGGAAAAGCCTCCGTCAGTGCAAGCAACTTCCCTGCTCCCTCTTCCCTGCCTCCTTCCTCCCGGGCTCCCTCCCCCGCCGCGCGCCCGCGCCTCCGCGGTCGGAGCGCGCCCCCTGCCGGCCCCAAGCTTCAACCACGCTGTCTCCCTGCAAATGCTTTGAGGAGAAAACGGGGGTATTAGCAGAGCCTAGAAGCTGAAGTATTTCAAGTTATCCACATGAACTCCAAAGGCAACCTCTATACTATTACAAAAAAGCATATGCACGCGAACAAGGTGCTCCTGATTAAGCTCAGACATAAAAAGGAATCATACAACATGTGGAAGCAGGGTTGGGTGACCCACGAGGAATACAAAGAAACTGTCCCAACACTGCAGGGACGGGGTTAGGAAAGCCAAAGCCCACCTGCAGTTCAATCTGATGTGGGATGTGAAAGGCGACATGAAAGGCCTCTGCAAATACAGACGCAGCAAAAGGCAGGCTAGGGAAAACACAGGCCTGTTTGTAAATGGGGCAGAGGCCCTGCTGACAGAGGACACAGAAAAGACTGAGGTATCAATGCCTTCTTCACCTTAGTTTTTTCAACTTTGCCTTGCATCCACTTCTTGAATACTCCTTTGTACTCCTTCCAAAAGCTAAGATAAAACTGAGCCCAGGTAATAATCCTCTGAAAAGCTGTAGATGAAGAGGGACCTCAGACCAGAGCTGATCAAACAGACATGGCACATACAGCAAGACAATCAGAGACCTGACCTGATGCTCTCACTGTCCTTTGGGAGAAATTGTGAAGTGCCAGACATTGAGTCTGCCACGACCTGTGCTTAATTTCCCTGCTCCTGGTGTTCCATACCACCAGGGGCAGAAGATCCAGGCTTACCTCACGGTGTATGTTTAACACCTCTGAAAGCAAACTGTCTTCATGAAACAGCAGATTAATTTACCCCAACCACAGACTTATATAGATCTTGTTGTCCTTTGATTCAGTAGTCTGCCTAAAAATATTCCATTCCATTCCATTCCATCCCATCAGCAGCCAACGTCAGAAGTGCTGCACAAGAAGTATAAGTTTCCCAAAAGACAGAAAACAGCATCATCCTGCTAAACAGAAGAAATTCTTCCTAATTCTCTCAGGGATCCATATAAGGATGTATGAAAACCGATGGATCCTGAGTCATCACTTCAGATGAAAGCTTCAGCTTTAGTGACAGTAGCTGTACTACTAGTAGCTGTAGTATCAAGTAGCCAGTAACAAACCTTTCCAAGCTGCAGCTGAAACTAACTTAACTGACAGGAAAACAAACACAGAAAATGTGACTGGAAGACAGGCTTACTGCAATTCCCAGTCATTCTTTTTCAAACAGCCCAGAATATACACATCTGCGTTCGCCAGGAAGTCATTCCTTATGAGGCTGTGTTAAAACTGCTGACAGCTAGGCAAAGCAACAGTTCAATTTCCTGAGATGAGGCTGGAGTTAGGCACATTCTCCTTTTCTGAACCACCAACAATGTCTTAATGATGCCCAGCAGTACCAACTGCCACTGGCCAGAGATGGCAAAAAGAAGGATGAAAGAAAGCAGTACCAGGTCAATTTAACTAAAGCACGGCTGACAAAATGAAAGCAAGGCCAATAGCTACTTACTGGTAGTGAGTGAAGCCCAAAGTAGGCAGGTCAGCATACTTCTCAGCAAAGTCGGCCAGCCGGCTGATTACCCTTGCGAGCTAGTGAATGCAAAAAGGATAGAAAAGAGGCAGAATGAGAGAAAAAAAACAAAACAAAACCAACCCACAGCAGGAGGAAGCACGCTTAAGCCCAAGAACATTGTGAGAAAAAGGGGAGGATTTTTTCATTTCTTCGGAGCATGCCCATTATTTTTCCTTGCTACAAAATTGGTTGGACTTCAGCTCAAACTAGTCTAGTCCTCATGCTCAACACAATCGTGCCCTTGGTTTACCCCCGGATATTTTCTTTATTCCTGGAATTGGTCAGAAATAAAGCTGCTTGGGATATAATTGGCACATGTACAGTTCAGGGCAAACTGGGTGCCAAGACACTGGCCAGACAGACAACACTACAACACTACTACTATACTCTACCTCAGAAAATTGTATTATGTAGTTTCTTGAATATTGACACACTCCTAGGAATATATTTAAGGGGATGCCTAAGCTGACCCTGAAAGCAACACAGTTGTTTTCTGAAACCAGCACCTGTGCCACAGATAAACAAGAAATTGCTTAGAATTCCCATGATGGGCGAACAAGCTTTGGGGAAAGAATTGAAAAAGGAAAGGAAGAAAACTGTTCACTTTCTTGAGAGTAACTCTGACAGACAGCTCCCCCTGGCTTCCCAGAAAGGCTTAGGAAAATCCAGGTTAAACACAGGCTCTTCATAGGACATCAGTGCTGCCCACTTCTGAGGCACTGTGCACAACTGCCTTCTCACCTTGGGTAGCAGCAGGTTAAACCCATCACGGAGGACAATCAGATCCTGAAACAACAAAGAAAGCAAGCTTGGGCCATGTTTGAAGGACTAGACACAATGGCTTCTCTCAGAGAGGACGCTAATAATTAAAATATGCTTTGTCTGCTCAAAAGTCTCTTATAACTAAAACTCTGCTTTTCTTCTTTCATCAGAACTTGCAGTGAACTTGCTTATGCCAAAAATGCTGGATCCATCATTGCTCCTTCTATACTATCCATAGAAAGTCATACTGGGCAGTAGAAGAACCATGTCCACTAACTGGGCACGAATGACTACTCTGAGATACTCCTGCTACCCACAGAATGGCTAAATCATTCATCCCAAGCGGAAAATGCAGGCACTGTAGGCTGAAGACAGCAGGAAAGTAAGGGGGATTGGTCAGGCAGCAGTCATCTTCACTCCTTCTTTTGAGACTGAGGCACCCCCAGGTGCCAAGCGTCACAGGGAAGGCGGTATTACCTAAAAGCCAAACAGGCCTGTAAAAGAGTAGGGTAAAAATAATCACGCAGCAGCTTCTTGTATGACAAAAGCAGATGTGAAGTTGCAATGAGTTGGGCACAGGGGAACAGCAATAAATACCAAGAAATTAAGACTTTAGTTTGCACTCAGTTTTAGACAGGTTTTCCACAAACATTTTACAGTTCTGTAGAATGGCGGTACTTCTTTTTTCACTTAACACATTTATCCATTCTCTTGGCCACAGAAAAGCTTTGTTTACCCTGAATTAATACAGGGGTTCCAAGGAGCAGATGAAAGCTCATGGGCTGCACATATCACAAGTGGCCTTATTTTGTAAGTCAGTGAACTCTTGTCCCGTTGCCAAAACTGACAGATCACACATTTCTGCACGTGTTTGCAACTCTCAATCTCTCATCTCCTTGAATACCTAACATACAAGCAGAGTTTAGGGAACAGTTAGTTTCCAGGGAGATCTTGCTTTATATCAAAAGAAAGAAGGCAAGAGGAGCTTGCCTTCCTAGGATAGCTAGGATAAAGGGGAATTAACTTCAGCAGTAAAACTAATAAAAACACCTTAAAAAAAAAAATCTTTTTTTATTTTATAAAGAAAAGCTTAAAAAGAGCTATCAAGTAAGCATCTCTAGCTTTGTCTCACCCAGCCCTACAGGCAGGAAACCAAAAACATTGTATTACCGTATTATCCCCTACGTAGCAGGAAGTTGCTCCGAGGTGAATGATGGCTGCAGCTTTTGGACAGCAGTGGGCAAAGGTGTGAACGTGGGCCATCACATCGTGACGCAGCTTCTTCTCTTCCTCCGCTGCCATCTTGAAGTCAATGTTGTCCAGATTTGCTTCCATCTCCTGTATCTGCTCATCTGTGATAGGAAGCCCAAGTGACTGCAAGGGGAAAAGAACTTTCTATTTCTTTTTGCCTTTAAGAGACAACCCAAATTGAGACAGAGGATGTTTAGACAATTCAGTCCCATATGAAATCTCACAGACGCACGGCAATTTGGCATAATCAAGAGCTGTAACAGCAAATGCTTTCATTCTATGGTTGTCCAATCTTTTCCAACAGGATAGGACACTGTTCATGCTTAGGTGTTCCTCTTGGGCTTCATACTTTACTCAATCGTGTAACATCCCTGTGACAACTACAAAGATTAGACAGGTGGGGAAAAGTGATGTAAAAATAGTACAGTTTTAACTTCTTTAATGAAATTTACCCTTTGGGTGGGTATAACCCAGCTAACGTGACAAGATAGCTTGTGCCAGGAAGAACTCTTTGGACCACAACTAGACCCGAACAACTGTAAACAGCAGGCTTAGAACATATGGAAAGGTACATATATTTTTACCTTTCCAGAAGTCCTAAAATACTTCTTCTCAGACTGAATCTGGAAGCTTAGGAAATTGGTTACTTGATCTGGAAGCCAGAGATAAATGCTCCTCGTTCATGTTCAAAAATATTTGCTAAACTTTTTCATCAAGCTGACTTAAAAACAGATTAAGATATCAAACAACAGAATTATACACTGGTGTAATTCTTGCACAGCTCTGCCCTTACACGATGTAACTAAGCTGAGAAAAATGGCTTTTCCTGACACTGAGGGTTTACAAGTCTCACAATAGCATTAGTGCCTTTTCTATATTAAAATGTCTTGTGTGTTCATAATTACAAGTCATCAACCAGGAAGCTTCAATGACACAAAATATTTCAAAAGCTGGTTCTGCTCAGAATCAAACTGACTAACAAAATGTTTTGCAGATGTAGAATCTAGAACTAGAGAAGACAGCAAGTGAAGCTGATGTATCTTCAAGGTCCTCATGGGAAAATTAGTATCCACACAACTTAAAATATGATGCTGCAAGGGTAGACACAACCATGAGTGCCCATATGAATAAAGAAAAGCACCTGGCTGCAGACTGCTGTCTTTGAGTTGTACTGATGCAGACTGTAACTGCCTGAAAGCACACAGGCAACTCAGCAGCCAACACAGCCTTGTGCCAAGATAAAAATCTCATGCCTTGTTCACGCATCCATGATCTGTCGGGAAAAGCTGACCGCAGTATGCAGTCGCTGACAGCCATACAGACAGGAAAGAAATAACGCCCAAGAAAGGGGACTACTTGTCATAGGAATACATGCAAGGTATGGCAGCGCCAAGGCAAATGCTGTTCTCATGTGCCCACAAACATCACGTGAGGCCTCTTCCTGATTACTTTTTGCTGATATTGACAGCACCTCAGGAGGAAAGCAATCAGACATCCTTCAAGCCTGTCTAACTAAAAAAACTAAGTAGAAAAACTATCTGAGGGAGATTATAGGGTTTTCTCCAAAGAAACTAGAAGTCAGTGACACGCTCTCTGGATTGTGCTTTTAAGGTGACATTCCTCCAAGCCTGTTTCAACACTTTCCTGTGCCGCTATAACAACCATGACTGTTCATTCACCTCCATTCCTAAAGGGCAGAGCAAACCAGGCAGATGATACGGAACATCTCCTGCAAGCAGAAAGAGAACTCTAAGAAAGAGTTAGGCTGCTCCTCTAACAAAGAACATATAAGAGAAAAATATCAAAACTTAAATTGGACAAAAAAATTAGATTGGGAGGTACTATAGGCACTTATACAGAGAAAACATTCAGATTCTACATGTGCAAAACATTTTATTAGTCAGTTTAATGCTGCAGGATGTCAAAGGTACTTCTACTAGAAGGAATTGCTCTGTGAAATTGGTACTTGTATTTCAAATAACACATTGTTTAGGTCAAGAGTTCAGGATTTTTTTTAAAAAAAGGTATTAATAGAGGTATCATAATACAAAATAATTTATGTTAAAAAAATAATCTAGAGTTTTGTGATGGGAACAAACTCACATGCTTCAGCTCTTAACCCAAACTTTAACTACTATTAGTTGGGAAAAGATTAGTTTCAGGAGCACTCTCTTCCTAATCGCTCATTTTGCCGAGTCTCTTCTTTTAAACTACTGGCATTGTCTGCTGTAAGGAATATAAACTGTAAAGATTTTCTTTCTAATCCAGTTTCCAGTGGAATAACTTTTCAGTTCTTATATCACATATTCCAAGTGGACTACTCAAAAATTTCTCCCATACTAGAGTGAGTGTTGAGACCATTTACCGGGCCCAGTACTTTAGGTAAAGCTTCCTCACTAATCTCCGTGTCTCCTCTCTCACCACTTCCCTGCAGCTTTCAGAAAACCTGTGGTTAGATCTTCTTAACGTTCTGATTTACTACAAAAAAGGAGTATTGGCCATAGTTCATTACTTTTTTTTAATGTACACAAAAAGAAATATCATGTATCTTCAACAAGGATGACTGGAGAAGCAACATATAAATGGCTTGAAAGTGAGGATAAGTATTGTAGTAAATATTGCCTATACTTTGTTCTTTTTTTTTTTTTTTTTTTTTTTTTTTTTTAAATAAAAGGTACCAAAAAAGAAATACTATGTGTCTTCACTAAGGAACCTGAGGACACTGCTTATATCTATAAGCAACTGATCACTGACAGAGCTAACAGGTGCTGAAAGTAGCTGACTCTTCCTCTTTCAGTCCAGAACTGACATCAGGAGACAAACTCCTCTGGAACGAGTAGACAGATTAAAATAGTAGTCTCCCTCTTCCCACTACGAAAAGGGTGCTGAAGAAATCGCAAGATCTGTCTCTACTTTCTGGGAACAAAACTCTCGAGTGGCAATGGGAGGGAAAGCAAGGGTCGCGAGACAGGGGAACCCCAAGTTCAGGTCTTGGGAGTGGAAACCTAGAAGTCTCACTGGGTCTTTCAGCAGCTTGCTTTCTCCTGTTGGGCAAGTTCTATAAAGTATTTTGTTCTCTAACAGTAGAAAAGATGATAATTATCTGCTGGAATTGATATGACAGTGTTTAAATTATCATGCTCTGAACATACAAAGCTCCTTAAACATACACTTAGTGAGACATCTGTACTAGATGAGATTTGCAATCTGCTCACTCCAGCACCTCAACTGTGACAACACCTAGCACACGGCCTTTCAGAACACAGCTCCTGTTTAACACAGCTGTGTAATTACATCTTCAGCTTCTAAAGCATCATGTTTGGTGCAGCATACTATTGATGGAGGCTGCTGTAGTGTTATGATCCTTGAAGAGAGAAAGAATACTTGCTCATTCTCCAGCATGGTGCTTCTCCACCCTTACGCTAGTAGTAACAGCCAGATCTAGTGCTTGGGTTGCTTCCTAACAACCCCAGTGCTTTGGAAATGGAAACTGAAGGTTTTTGCAAAAAACAAATGGGCAGCTATTGAATCTGAAAGCTACCCTGTCAGAAGGCAGTGTTTTTGTGGGGGTCTTTTTTTTTTCTCTCCCACCCCCCAGAACATACTAGTGTTTTCACTGTCAAAAACCTGATCCGAGTCTTCCTCTCGGGGTATTCCAACAGTCACAAGGAATCAAGTTAGTCCATCTTAAAAACTGACTGTGTCTCAGCTAAGTAGTATTAACTGGCTATATACATACCCCTAATTAGGACCAAATTCAAAGAAAGGTTTAGCTTAAACCACGTTTAAAAATGTTAGCTCCGCAGAGTCTACTAACACAACAGTTTGCAATCATATGGATGTACTCTCAGTCACTGCTTCCTCATGACTGAATAGATAGTAATCTTTCATGATATCAAGCTTTTTGTGCAGTTCTTGGCCTGTCAGAAGCATGATAAGCATTTCTGGGGTCAGCATTCTGCTCACTTTGGCCAAAAGTGATAAGAGCTATATAAAAACAGCTGGCTCCAGATGAGTGGGGTGGTCCAGTTGGCACAGACCGACAGCGACCTGATTGAACAAGAGAGCACGTCTCATCAGTCACACCTCCTGAAAAACAAACAGCCAAGCGCTGGAGAAGGACGCTGATGTTTGCTCAGAAGGCAACCCCCCCCCAAAAAAAAACCTGCTTAGCAAAGCTTTTACAAACCTAATTTCACAAAAAAGGCAAAAGTGCAAGGGGGAGGGTATGAGATAAGAAGAGGTGATTTGCTGAGGGATGACAGGTATAGAAGGATTGCATACCAAGGGTTGTGCAAAGCAGGGCTTGCACACACACACCACCCCCTTTGCCCCGAAACACGCGAAGCAGCGCCTGAAGGTTGTTCTGGTCGGTCTCCCCTCGACCACCCCGGGCAGTCCCAGACCGCTGCTCCGCACCCCATTCCCCCGGGGCCGCTCCGGCCAGGCAGGACGGGCGGCCGCCGCCGCTTCCCGCCCGGCAGCGCCCTAGGAGGCGGGGGCACAAAGCAAACAGGCGGCGCCCCGGCACCCGGCCCTACTACCCGGGGAGATCTCCGGAGGGGAGCGGGACGGGGCGCCGTCCCGCTCCCCGTTACCTTCTCAGCCTGGGCGAGGTAGAGCCAGAGGCGGCGCCAGGTGCCGAACTTCTTCCTCTCACTGAAGTTAAAGCCCATCTCGGCGCTGGCGTAACGCGACACCAGCGGAGAGCGATAGCGCGCCAGAGCGTCCTCCTCGGCGGCGGGAGCGGCCATTGCAGCGGCGGGGGTCGAGGGAGCGATGGCGGCCGCCCGCCGGCGGCGGGGCATAAGCGCGGGCGGGCGGAGGCCCCGCCCCGCTGTCGCGAAGATCTCCCCGCCTCCGGCGCGCAATACGGCGGCGCCCGCCGGCGGGAAGAGGCCGCGCGGGGGCTGAGGGGAGGAAAGATGGCGTCGGGGCTGCGGCGGCGGGAGACACGCGTGGCGGAATAAACGTGCAGAAACCACGAGTATTAAATGCTTAGCAGCCAAACACATTTATTAGTCTTTTTCTTTTTTTTTCCAGGAACCCAAAAATATTTTGTAGTTATAATGTAAGCAACTGAGTTGCACATAATACAATCATATCTTTCAAAAAATAAAAATAAAATAAAAACAAAAAAGCTGTTTAAAAGCCCCCAAAAAAACCTTCAGAAAACTTATATAAGTATTACACCATCTCTCAGTTTCAATGAAATGACGACGACTTAATTCCTTATTACTCTTTTAACTTGTCACACTCCAATAAAACATCACCCTTTGTTTGTTTTTTTTTCTTTTTTTCTTTTTTCTTTTTTTTCTTTTTTTTTTTTTTTCCTAAATCCAGCATGAGAAATACAGTACCTGCTATGGCAAAAATACACATAAAATGCAACATTTCAGCTTATTTGTACATTAGTAGAGTTTAAACATTTTATTGTTGGTTTTTTCTTTTTAAGTGAACCAGTGATTTTAAGTACCACTATACTAAAAGTAAAATAAAAATATAGAAAAGGAGGAGAAGGGGGGGCAGCCAGCCATACAAGAGCACCTTCTAAAGTGCTGAGTTTCTGTGTCCATGGAAAACCCTTAGCAAGTTCCAACATCTGAGAGCGTATGGGATGGAAATTAAGATAAAACCTGGATATGCAAGACATTGTGTCATCTCCTCTACATTCTCCCCACTTGTCCTGTATCTTTCCTTACTGCACACTAGAGAAGGAGGGGAGAAACCAGAGCTACGGCAGGAGTTTAGTAAAGGAAGCCATTTCAAGTATAAGAAAAAATAAACACTTATAGGTAACTTGCAAATAGCATCAATATACACAACAGCCACTATTTTTATTATTACAATGTCTGCTTCTGGGGGACAGTGTTTCAGGCAAGAGGACTTTAGCTGTACCTTCCTGTTACCTATTTATGTGCAAAGTAGAAAAGCTGCCTTTTCTAATCCAGCCATTTTGGACATCGCTGATTTTCTCTTCTGCAACCTCCTCCCTCCATTTTGTAAAGAGAGAGGGAAGGTGGCATTATTTTACCAAGAAGACTAGATGAAATGATTCTATTTCTCCATTTCTCTTCCAGACACACCCTTCTCCCATTACTTGTCTGCAATGAAGAGAAACTTGACAAACATCTGATGCCCACCATTAGCCAGTTTCCTGAACAGGTAGAAGGCATTTACCTTTGTAAACATAATCCCTTATGTTTGTGGAACTCAAAGCAGCATTTCATATCTCCATCCAAGCAGTGGAGATTAAAATAGATCAGAACACTCCCCCGACACTGCTTTTCCTCCTCCCCTCCTCCCCCACCTCCCGCCCCCAGAAAGATTACATTTGGTTACTTTTGTTAGAAGGTGGGGTTTTTTGGTTCTTTGGGGAAAATACTTAGCATTTAATTCAAAGTAAACATTACAGAATTACCATCAGCAGAGTCATACTGCTGTTTGTTCTGCTTTCTAGATGAGAAAGAAAAAGCATCGTGCATCAGATATTCTGCATGTTTTAGACAGGGTGCAGCAGAAATCCAAGATACATAGGCATGTAAATCCCACAGGTGCACATGCATCATTTCAGCTTCTTTCTCTGCAGAATCACTGTATACGCTTCACCTTGAGTACTGGCAGGGATGGAGAGGGTGGCATACGGCAACAATGGAGAGATGTTCCTAAGGCCACGGGGAGCAATGCAGGACAGAGAGGACCAGGGAGTGTCAGATAGGAAGGTTTCAGTTACAGAAACCATATTCTTGATATTTCAAAGGCCAAATTCCAAAAGGCATGGGCTCATATGCACATCCCTGAGACGCACATCCAAGAAAGAAGAAACAGCGACCATGTGATTGGAAAGGGGAGAAAGTAGCAGAGGTTCCCTGACAGCTGTGGGATATACCCAGTGAAGAAGACCTCTTCCCCCACCACCCTCCCAGATACACTCTGGGAGAGCTGTAAGGCATATACACAAGCAGCATCTACTATCATTCCCTCTGTTCCTACGTTTTACTGGGAGGTGATGGCTTCGGTATATCACGGACAAAAAGAGACACTGCATTTGAAGTGTCACTGGTAACACACTGAAATTAATTCAAGGAAGGAAAGAGGAAGCTACTCTGCCCTTCATCCCTGGAGCAGCAGCATAAAGTGGCAATGTTCTTCATATTACAGTCCCCTCTCTGGAACTACACACCACCACCTCCCCTTCCTGATGGCAGGAAAAGATGTGTCCACTTGAAGGATGACATTACCAAAAACTCTACTTAAAGGCAGGGAAACGTACACAAACTGAATCCAATTTGGTGATCTGGTGAAAGAAGCAGCAAGTTCCAAGTACTTCAGTCAAGTTTGAAGCTTATCTAAGAGTACGTGTGACCTGTAGCAACACTGGCATATATATAAGGGAGATCAGAAGGTAACTGGCATAAAGACAGAGGAGTATAAGTAACTGAATCTCCATCAACTTCTGTTGTTTAGGATCTGAGTGTCTGATGGCTTTAATCATTAAATAAGAATAAAAAAAAGGTTATCTCCCTCCACACAAGCAATGTAAAAAGAATGAGCGATCTTACTGTAAAAACCTTGTAATACTTCTATTACGCTTTTAATCTTTAAAGCACTTTACAAACATTTACTAGTTGATCCTCACAAAACCCCTGTGAGGTAGGTAAGTATTATCATCACCCCCCTGCTTTACAGATGAAAACACAAACGCAAAGAAGTTAAATGACTTGCCCAGGCAAGCGAAGAGTAAGGGCCAATGTTACAATTCAGGAGTTCCATGCTTCTGGTCCTGTGCTCAAAACCACTAGTTAAACATCTTTTTAGAAAGGAGATAACAGATAGAAAGAAAAGCCCATTAAGTTTAGAAGAAAAGGTAAGATTTAAAAAGGTTACATCAGAAGGGGAAATGTACCACGAGGTATTTTTGTGAGTAAGTTTAAACTTCAGATTTTTCTTTTTTTTTTTTCCTTTTTTTTTTTTCTAAAAGGCAATCTGACAGAGTGGAACCCTGATAAGATCGCATCTGCAAGGCAGGCACAGATGCGAGAGTGATCATCAAGTCTATTACTTATTACAGTACTGTGAATGTCAACAAAAAAAAAATTGCTGCATGAGAACACTGAATACAGGAAGGATAATCTCTCAGTTCATGATATTATATCTAAGATAATGCCAAGGATAATGCAGGTACCATGGTACACCATGGACAAAGGAAAAAGTCAAGTCAAAGGGTCCCTATTAAGATGACGAAGAGGGCAGTGAGATTTATATTTTTTGAGGAGACTGCTCCCGGAAGCTCAGCAGGCTTCAAGGAACACACAGAATTCACAATGACTGCATTCTGGAGATATGAGGAAGTGAATCCTTTTTAATGACCATTATGATACCACCTTACAGTAAAAAATGATCATTTCTTTTAGAGAGCCTTGTCTACGGCCAACGTCAGTCTACATTCCCTAAAATTTCACACACTGCCAACATTAATGCTAAGTCACCACCAGTAACACCAGACAACAAAGCTGGTGTTGAAAAAACGCAGTCCTCATTATCATGCTTTGATCAGCACTAGAAAGTACCACCTCCATCCTCTTGTCCATAGCTGTGCTGCCACTGTATGAGACATGCCAGAAACAGCAGCAAAGAAAATTTTAGGGAGAAGAAAGCGTAGACATCAAGGACCAGCTGTGTTCCAATTCTCCTGGAAGAGCGCAAGGACTGCTGTAATGGAAAACGAGCAGTAAATCCAAAAAAGTGCCTGTGGCACTGTGTTTCCTGAGCTTGACAAGGGCCAGGACACAGGAGGTGGTAGGTAAGTTTCCCAGGTAGAGCTGGTGTCCCATTCACCCTATTGGCCCTGGGTTAACACTGCACGGCTAGAATTCACAATCCTGTGCAAGGATTAAAGCTGGTTTTGTTTTGCAGCCAACGTTAGTTTTCCAGATCTCTGCCCAGTTACCTAATGGCCAACTTATGAAAAAGAGAAGTTCTTATCAACTCCTTTTTGTTTCAAAAGTCATCACCTCCCCACTTTCCCAAACTATAGTGGATATACCATGGACACAGAAACTCCTAAACAGTTTAGCAAAGCTATCTTTGTCCCCTACACCCCCTTTGCAGAATGCATAGTTTACAATTCACTTACAAAATAAAGAAGCAATGCTGACCACATATGGGACCTTTTTTTTTTTTTTTGAAAAAAGAACAAACAACCTCTTCTTAAGTTCAGTATCAAAATTCACATTTGCATAATAATACATTTCAAGGCCATTAGAGAGGAATGAGAGCGAAGCAAAGAAAACTGCAGAGTCTCTCCTCTCTTTGTCTTCCTGAATAGAGCTGAGGGATCCCACTGGAGTTTCTTTTCATGGTGGGAATTATGAAGGGCTACAGCGACAGCTCTTGATCTTGTACACCTCGTGTTGGGTGGGACGAAGAGGTGAATTTTTAGAAAAAAAAAAACAAATGGAAGGAGACACTGCAGATTCCCATGTTTAGCTACAAACAGCTTTGAAGAAACAAAAAATTACTTCAGATTTTTTTTCCTTTTAAACACTTCTACCTCACCATTTCAAAATCTCTTTTTTTTTCTTCTTGTGTAATACCCTGTTCATTTAAATGGCAACGTTAAGTGTGCTGGAAGTTGAAGGGTTGAAAAAAAAATTTTTCCGGTTTCTCTTATCAGGACATGGACAGAGAGGGTAAAAGTGTGCCTGCACCCACTATTTAACAGAAGCTACAAAACATCATCTTCTCTACATGTATAAATTTGTCTCAAACATCACTGTGTTTCAATTCTCCAGTGCTTACAAAAAATAAAGCCACACACACTCACACTCATGCACACAAACAAAGAGAAGCCACATACTACATATACAAACCAAACCTGCAACAGCAGACTAGCCTAAAACTATCAACAGCTTCTGTGCATCACATGACAACATCCCTTCACACCCCCCCACCCCGATCTCTACCACATATGAATACGTATTGTGCAGTGTAGAGACCAGCCCAAAGATGCTGCTTATCAAAAGGGACCAGTGGGCTGCAATCTCAATGTCTGACCTCTTGAAAGAATAAATTGACCATTGTCTCCCCTCCAGCCCAGCGGTCTCCTCAATTAGACAGTCACTATACTCACAAAGGCACATTCATAAATACCACATTTAACTTACTGCTTGTAAAAACATAGAAGGAGGAAAACATTAAGCGCTTATACCCCAACCCATCCCTACTGACCCAGCAAGAAGTATCACAATAACGTATCACTTGGTGAGACCTTACTCTACCTTTAGAAGGTACATATTAAAGAAGTCTTCCAACACCTCTTTTTAAAATTTTTTTTGCATAAATGAATGCTTTTTTGTTTTTGGCTTACATATTTTGGAATACAGCACACTCACTATAAAGCTCTGTTGTAAGGCTACCCCCTAAAGTAAGGCTGTTCTACCTTGGCTTGCATTTTCACTTCATTTTGCTTCTTCTCCACATGTCCCCAAAACAAAACAAAAAACCCACACAGCGCCTTATATAGAAAGGGTAAACCATATCTGGCAGGGAGAGGGAGGGGAAAGAAAGCACATAATATCATAACCATGTCACTAAAATAGCTATTCTAACAAGCTGTGCAACCTGCTCTTACTGCTCAACAGTAAATGATGAAGAAAATGTTAATTTATGGTCATGTTTCATCTGAAACAGGAGAAACTTCTATTTTGCCTCAATTAAATAAACCAAACAGATTAAAAAAAAATGAGGAAGTTAGTTCCGCGAATGCAACAACACATACCAATACCCAAGAGGAGGCATATAATGCTCAAGGAAACATTTCTTGCAAAGCACTGCCTCCTTGTATTGCGCATTCACGCAAACTTCTCCAGTCTCTTCCCCTCTGCCCACCACAGTCAAGAATGTTTGCTGCAAAAATACTTAACACAGGCTGGCACAATGCATTCTTCCCTTTCTTTTTTTTTCCTCTTCCCCACCCCCCCGTATTTAATTTTTTTTTTACCAGAAAGGCTGTCAGAGTCAAGTCAAGAAAACTCCCTTTCTCACTACAAAGTCAACAGGAGCCCTAACACTGCTGAATGTCACCAGTCGCAACCGTCACACATACAGGGCAAAAATGGCTCTTTGCAGAGGGCACTTGATTTGCTAAAAGCTTGCTTATATAGCACTGGATTCTGGGAGACTTTTAGAGAGAAAAACACAACAAACTTTCCTGCATAGCTTGATGGAAAGCGACACGCACACAAATGGTGGATGCAAACAGATGTCTGCTGTGTGCCACAGATGAAGCTGCATCTACCTTGGCCTGACAATAGTTTTAAAAATAGGCTCCAAACCATCAGGAGCTGTGGCGCTTTTTATAGCACAGATGAAACCTTAAATCACTTTTCATATAAGGATTAGAAGCTATAGTTACTACATCACAAAGTTTAAAGTCTCACATAACACCACAAAATAGAGAGCTACATTTTAAAACAGGACCCTGACTCAGTTTTAATAGCAATGTAGACAAACCCTTGAATTCTACTGTAGACAAAGCTCTGCTTGGCGAGTCATTGCAAAATGGACCTGTTTCCTATTATCTACTGCAGAGGAACTTTGGTAAAATTCACCAACACCGGTATTTACAGTGATGGGACACTTATGCAAAACATTGTGAGGGACGTGAACTGGCAAGGCTGCTAAAAATCTCCAGTTAGGCTCCTGTTGTTTAGCCCAACCAACAACTCTGCTCCAGCATAGTTTTTGCTTTTGTCTGAGGTTTGGATGTGAATTCAGCACAACAGGGAAACAGGCTCTGTCTACATCAGGAAAATTTCAGAAGTTTCTCCCCATTACTGTTAACACCCTTCTGCCACAGGTGGAAGCCTAGTACTGGAAGTGAAGGAAGAGAGTTTGGGGTTTAGACATCTATATTTTGATCACAGCGGAAATGACTGTTATCATCTAACGGTATCAGAGAACTGAAATGGTATTCTGTGCAAAATCAATTTAGACAAACCAATAGATTCTGCATATGTTGTTTCAGACTCAGGAACAAAGTTGCACTTCAACAATATTTGTTTGGATTTTTTTTTTTTTTTTTTTTAAAGATTTCAACTTTGTTTTCTTGGCATTACTTTCCTGCCCACAAATATCCGCATGCATATTTACAATTAAGAAAGCTGTTTCTGCTAGGGGAACCTTACCTCCTTAGAGAGAAAAAACCCTACCTTTTACTCAATCAGGACTCACACCCTGAGGTGCTAACCATCCACCACAAAACTAGCATTTCATTCCACTTGAGAAACCTGGATACTAAGGTCACATGATTTACAGTGAATGTGGTACATGCAACACAGATGTTTGCTGCATTGGAAATACAACAGGTCCTCATCTGCTACCTTGGCCCTGATCCAGCTAAGGTTTACTTACACAAAGAGCTCTTTACCCGTGCAGTACTTATTCATTTCAGGTCAGTGGGACTAATTCACATGAGGATCACTAGATTTCCTGGACACACTTGGCCAAGTTTGGGTATCCCAGACACACATAAAATACTCCTTTTAAAGTCAACAGGAGAACAATATGCACAAACTGAATTAGAAGCCTAAGAGGTAAACATAAACTATGACAAAGGAAAAAAAAAAAAATCTACAGTACTGTTTGGATGCACTACCAAGACTCAGTGGAAGATGTGGCAGCTTTTTTAGGAAGAAAGAACAGGAGAAAGATTCTAAGGAATAAATATTTAGAAATGTCATGGCAGGAGAAAGAAAAACAAAAAAGAGGCTAACCTAATATGAAGGTCCAATTGTTATTTGGTCTTTGAGGTGGTTACCCCAGCCAGTTTGTTGAAAACATTCTGTCTATACTGCAGAAGAAAAATATATGTGGCTTAATATTCTTGCTCATTACACAAGCCACTTAACTTGAAGCAAAATAAAAAACTTGTAAGAAAAACCTGACACCCTGTGATTGGAAAACCATCCCAAACCAACAAAAAACCCACTCTCTCAAGACTGCTGGGCAAGCACCCAGGTAAAAGTATAAAAACATTGGGAGAAAATGGCAAGTCTTCCGAAGTACATGGTATTAAAACTGCTTTCCAAAATCAATGTCAGAGGTCTCAACACAGGTTTCTGAGCTGTACCCCACCTTTTTTTCTTTTGCTTGCTAGACTTTATTGTCACTGCTAAAATGAAATACTTGAGTAGAGCAAGTAATTACCAAATCCATTTAAAAAACTCTCAGCTTGATACACACTGAAGGGTACGGTAAGCAAAGTGGCTGGTAACAAATGGATACATGCTTAGAAGACTGCTGAAATGTGCATTTTTTATGAATTAAGCACTGAAGAATTCAAAACCAGGGAAAAACCAGGAATGCTGAAACCACCTGAGAAGTATGTGTGTGTTTAAACTGTATTACCTGGAAAACCAAAACAAGAACAAAATGATTAAGAGAGTTCTGCTTATCACTTGAGAAAGTAAAAAGTGTTTCTCAGTGAAAGATGTTATGCTTGATTTTAATCTGGAAAGAGATGCCCATAGTCTACTCCAAGATGTGCTTTCCCCAGTCTGTTTTCCTCGTCAATATGTTTAAATGAGGTGCTGCCACTGATCCCCCTTCCCTGGAACAGTGTTGTAAAAGCCCAGAAGTACCCTAATATCAATTGCTGCTAACTTTTTGCTGTTATGAGCTCAATGGTAGCAGAATATTTAAAACATTAAGTGATCGTTGTCCCCAAATGATGAGTCTAGTTAGCACAATGCTCAGAAATCACCTGCAATGGTTAGGAGTGCCATGACTTAGCCAAACTAGCAACATCGTGATTAGCTACATATAATTTGGAGAACAGAACTGTCAACTGTAGTTGGAAAATAGTAAGATTAAGGTGGCTTTAACAATTTAGTAAACCTATCACAGAGGAGACAAGTCACTAACCTTTAGCAGCCCTGCATGCTTAGAGAAAGGAGGGGCGGACTGTTTGTTGTACAACAGGTTTGGACCTAGCAGGCTGCTGAAGCTCCAGACTGTCAGCCCTTCAGCAGTCAGTCACAACCCACTTCCGAGTGACTGTCAGGTTCTTGGGCTCTTTTTTACTAAATCCTATGATTTCCTCTCTTTTACGATACTGCTGATTTGATAAAACACAGCCTCTAGCAAAGCACTTGGTTTCTCCATAAAATAAAAAAATAAAATAAAATCCCAAATTCCCTAAATAAACCCTCCTTTACTGGCCCATGACAGGATTTTTTTTATTAAGCAAAGAGCATTATTATTATTATAAATGCATTATTTTCAACACACACGTACACACTCAGATGTACACTCAGGGCGACATGAAAACACTGGGCAACTGATATGAAGAGGACAGGAATTTGGCATCTGATTTTTTTTTTTTAAATAATAAAAAGTTATCTCAACTACTGTTATGTAACTCATTGCACGACATGCTCACACAGCACGCTCTTTTTCCTTAAAGAACGGGTACATTTATTTCCATGAAGTGACTATACTGTCTCATCTTGCCTCATCTTCCCTCCCTTCCCCTACCATAGGGCATGTGGGTGCATGTAAAAAGGCACTAGCGTGGTTTTTGTGGTTTGAGCCTAGCCATTTCAGGCAGAGTAAGCCCCTAACCCTTAGAGCTGGGAGACAGAAGTTGGCCATCCCAACACCAAACTCTGAAGTTCAAGACTGTAAGCCCTGACAGCCAGCAGCAATAGGGTGAACAGAAGAGTTTAACAGATATTTCCCTCATATAAAATAAAACAGAAAGACTGGGAGGTGGGGTGGGTGAAGAAAAGCAAGCAGCAAATCTCCAATGGGGATTAAAACTGACCAAATAGCTGAAAACAGGAAAGTTGATTCCTAATGTAGATTTTACTGGAGTTGTCCCACATTCTCTCCTTTTTCTGTAGTGAAAAAGGCAGGATAATAAAAGTACTTCATTATGGGGTATTCTGTCAGCACTGGTTTTCTTTAGCACTATTTAAAACCGGTTTAAAGAAGCACCATCATGTATTTCCTGCTAGTTGTCCTAATTGAGGACTCTCTCAGTTAAACTATACTGCATTTCAATTAGGTTTATAGTTTCACTTTGCTTTTAAAAAGGTGCTTGGAAGAATATTTCCATTTAATTTCAATCAAGAGGGAACAAAGTGATAATTTCCATTCACACATTTCTCTTCTCCATGCAACTGCACACATGTCTGCATGAGTAACAAAGCACTATAAGTGATAACCCTTCTTCTCCCACAACTTGTTTAAGATTACAATGAATTTCTGTTGCTGATATTGAGAAGTTTTCTTAATGTATTTTAATTTATATAGTCTTCAAAATTCTTGATCCCCCGCCTGACAGTAACATTTGGAGATTTTTTCTTTTTTTCTTTTTCTCTTTATTTTTTTTTTTTAGCATTTTTATTTTAAAGTAAAAACTTTCAAACATTTTGAAGCTTCAGGAACTTGTAAAAGTTTATCAACAAGAAACAGCCATCTATCTAGGATAAGATAAGGTTAAATAAACCATCTTCAAAAAACTGGCTTCCTACCCTAGGATTCCTGAGAATGCTTGCAAATTTAAAGCAGGAAAATAAAATGTTAAAATAAAAACAAAAACACTGTTAAATGCTCCCAGAGTTAGTCTTCATCTAAAATATATATATGCACTTTTTGGTCTTTTTTTTTTTTTGTACGTTTTAAATTTTTTCCCTTTAAGCTTACAATGGAAGAACAATTTAGCTTTTCTTTTTAAATATTTCAAATCCCTCATTATGTCTTGTAAACAAGAGGGGCTCTAGCACCCGGCTTTCACCGTAGTATCGCAATGAACTCAACTAGCCCAAAGTGCAGGAAAAGGGACCTTAGGGCAGGTTGGGAGAGAGAAGTAAGGGTGGAACACAGCAATGAACCAGCATGTATAGCAAATCATGTGACAGAACGGATACTGGCTTACTCAGGCCAAAGGTGCTTCACTAGGAAGTACTGCTGGCACAGGACTTTTAAGACCCTGCTCTGCGTGTCCAAGCGTGGCTGGTCTTCAAGCAGAGACTAGCAGAAAAAAAGCTTTATGGATGTGCACGCAAGGGGCACTAGCTGGCAGGAGTTGGAAGAGAGCATTTTGTTTCTTTGCACACGGTGGGATGGATGAGGGAGGAGACATGATAGAAAAGTATATTCAGAAGGGGCCAGAGTATGCTGCACACTCCAGTTTACTAACAAATACAAACCTACTCGTACTTTTTGTCACGTAACACTTTGCATACAAATCTACAGGCATGTGTATATGCAGCATTTCCCTCAGTCAGTCTTCCTTGTGACATAGGGTTTACATAGAAAGGGCGAATTAAAAAAAGCCACGCAACTCCCTAGCCCTTCCCTCCCACGCACAGCTCACAGGCATACACACACACGCGCGCGCACACACACCCACACCCCCCCCACATTACTTGAATCTGCTTTTGCTTCTCCCCACCCAACCCACGCCTAGAGTTAAATGTATTAGACATTGTCATATCCTTCAATGAAAATGCTGAAGAAAGACTCCCCTATCCTAACCCCCAGGTAATAAAGCTTGAGCACTGCTCCTGCTGTGGGCTGGAATGGACAGGTACGTGCTGGTACAGAACATCGGCACTTTGTTAGACAGTATAACGGCTAGACACCACCACGTGGAAGTCTTAGCACTTACGAAAGAAGTACCGGCATCTCTCTTCCCTCTTCTCCTGGCCCCACCCTCCCCCCCAAAAGACTTCCCACTTGTGTCAAGGGATGATGTTCCTTCAAGTCTGCTACAACTCTTTTCACAACAACAAGTCTTAAGTTTTGTTCCCAGCGCACACATGCACGCACACACTGGCTATCACTGTGGATTACAGGTCACCCTATCCTGCCCAGAGTACTACTACACTGATGCTAAAAAAAACCCCAAACCTTTCCTTAAATACAGAAATTAAAAAGCAACAGTACAGAAAAAGTAAAAACAAAAAACAAAAAGGTGCAATACTTTTTTTTAAAAAAAAAAGTCTTTGCTAGTTATATACCTCCCTAAGCAAAATCACATACACAGGAAAAAACACAACACAGAGAAACAAAAGGAAACATTTGAAGTACACACTGGTTTAAGAACATTCGTAAGTAAACGTTTCTGTCAGTGATGGTCTGGCACTGTAATACACCAAGGCCTGGCACAGGTAACGCTCACCGTGAAGGACGCAGAAAGGAGTTAGCTGCATGTGCTTTCAGGAGATGAGGCAGGCCAGCCAGCGATTTGCTGACACAATTTAGTTTTTGTCAGTTTTAATACAAGCAGTAGATCAGTTCAAAGGCTAATTTGGTTGGGCTGGACTTTCAAGATTTTGATGGATTCTTCAAGAATGAATATGGGTGCCCATTTATAGATTTGGGGGGGGAAAAGAAACACTTTTTTTTTTAAAGTACTCAAGCTTGTGAGAGACTGAATAAGAAATATTTGTCTTAGCCGCACAAAAAATGGCAACGTTTTTCCTCCTCTTTTCCCCTCCTTGGAAGAAAAAAAAAAAAAATGGCTTGCATTATATAACAAACATTCTAGGGTTCACTCAGTACAAAAGCCCCACATGCAGACATAAATAAATAAATACACTGCTACTCAAAAGACAACATTGGCTCCGCTCTCACCAAATCCTTTGGATATGGCAGTGTTCTGCTCTACAACTGGGTTAGAACAAGGGCTAGGAAGCAACTACCCACTCAATATGATCTGCAGACTTGAGATAGCACCCTGCTAAAATGAATTTAAAAAAACCTACTGACAAATTTTAATCCAGCCCAACTGGATTCTGCTTCAGCCACAGGGACTCCACCATGCCTGTCTTGTTTTAGGAATCAAGACCTGCAGATGGCCAGCCAGCCCGTAGACCATCAGCAATGCAGCGTTTCAAGATTATATATATAGAGAAAAAAATGCACACACACGAACATGTGCACACGCATTCACACAAAAACAAGCACACGTGGGCAGTTACATGTGCCAGAACACACTGGTACTTATCAACCAGCCAATCACAAAGTGTTGGGTTTTCTGTTTTTTTTTTTTTTTTTTTTTTTTTTTTTTTCCTGTTTTGTTTTTTTGTGGGTTTTAAAATTTTTATATTTTTTTAAAGTTTTTTTTTCTTTTATAGTGAGGCTCCGTCAAGTCTTCCCCCCACCCCCACCCCTTTCTTTTGAACCCCTCCCCTACCCCAACCCAACATGGTAGACCTAAGGACGGAAACACACCCAGTGCAAACAAAGTTAAAAAGCTATTTTTTCAGTATATATGTTTCTTAGCAACAACTTCCGTATAACATGAAAAAGTGAAAAACTAGAAACTAATTTTTTTAATTTTTTGTGTTTAAATTTAAATGGTATGTGTACTTGCTTCACATTGTCTTTCTAAGTTGGCGTTCATGATTCAAGTATTTCAAGAGTGATATGTTCTCTTTTTGGATTCATATTCCAAACGAAAAAACTGAAGTTATATAAGGGAGGCAACTATGTGCTCAGAGAGTCTGTCAATGACCCACCTTTTTTTCTCTCTCCGTTTTCTTTTTTCCTTTTATAAATGTATTTATTGCAAGTTGAAAAAACGAAAAGGTCAAGTTAGTGCTGCTGCTGTTCCAAAAAAGGTCACGAGGTCAGAGTTGAAAGTTCTAAGTTCAGATTGAATCCGACCCTCCTCCCAGAAGGTCTCCAGGTAGTAAGGGAGCAGGGCTGCCCATTCTGTGTGGATCCTCTACGCTTGGGACCCCCCACAAGCTTGAAGAATAGTTTGGGGGCCCCCACAACGAAGCGCCAGTGAGATCACCCCCACTGCTGCTGCCGCCGCCACCACTGCTCCACTGCCCAAGCCCTGTTGACCCACCAAAGAGATTCAAAGCAGGTCCAACTGGATCTGTCTGGTTCTGTCCTGTCTCTAGGGATTGCCAGCCTGCTGTGGGTGCACTTGGGGTTGCTGCAGGTGTAGGGGGCTGAGCTTGTGCCAGAAAGCGACTAACCTCTTCATCTGTGGCAAACTCAGCCAGGATGGTAGTGTTTCCCAACACACACCTAGAAGAGAAGTTACAGGGAAGAAAAAAGCAGTTAGAGCCAGAAGGTAAGGGCTCAAAGCTCAAGAGCTTCCATTTTATAAGGTGGGGGCACCACGAAAACCAACCAACCCACCCACCCTCCCCCCTCCCCGCAACATTCAGTTGTTATGCCTGCAACAATACCTTTCTAAATTTAAACTAAGATCCTGAACATTAACACCAAGAGCAATAAAAGTGCCTATACAGTGTAGCTAAAATGGGAAATGCACATATGCCACCTTTCACACAAAACAGAGGAAGAACAGGTTAAAAGCCTGTGAAATTCAAGGTAAGTACAGTTCAAAAGTTTTCACTGAGTTTAAGGACTTACACCACCAGCCCCCCCACCCCCTTCCTCAAGATTTTTGTCTCAAAACCTCTCATATTTTCAAAACATACCAGAGCCACAGTCAGTTCCAAAAAGCTTAAGAACAGCAAAATTAAGATATGCAGCTTTTCAAGTAAGCTATTTCAGGTGTACCTCAAAATTATAGCAGATTCTCACACATTTTGTTTACGCATGAAAGAATGATTTTTAGCTGAAACAATTCACAAGCTTTTATAAAATAGTAAAAGTTGTACAATAAGGTGCATACTGGTCACAATTCCATCCTATTTGCACCTTCTTAGTTCTGTATGTGCCAGTTTATGCCAGCAATCAAAGTAACACAAACAGAAGGCATCTTTGTTTCTCTTCTTCCTCTGCCAATGAATAGAAGATTCCCTTTCAACCACGGTGCTTGAAAGAAGTTTCCAAATCATAGCACTGGACAGATGTTACGTGTCCATGACTAATGCAGTAACCAAGAATGGACACAGGGATTGCTTACATGTGCAGTGCAGTCTGGGCCTTGGCCGCCTCCTGTTTGGTGTTGTATCGGATAAGGGCGGTGCCCTGTGTCAGGTTCAGATGGAATGTCAGCAGTGGACCATGCTGCATGCAGATCGTCCTCAAGGTTGACCCATCAATCTGAGAAAGAACAGCCAGGACAAAACAGATGTTTAACTATTTCTCCAAATAAACTTCAATCCTAATTTGACTCAGTAATGAAAAGATAATCTGCTCTCAGAAAGGAAAATGGGTGAAAGCAGTGGGAAGAAGGCAAAGGTGACAGGATTTAATTTTCAAACAGAATCAGTACACCTTGATTTCTCACAATTACAATGACTTTGCTTTATGGAATAATCTGACTTTTCTTTCCTGCTCACTTGTAGCTTGAGTCCATTTTCCCTGATCTCCCTGAGTTTCTTAAATTGTCACTGTCCTTACATTGGCAGGTTTTCCAGTAATTACATACAACCTGTACTTCTCACCATCTTCAACCATTAGGATTTGTACCAAAGGAACCAAAATTTGTTAGTCTCCAGCACTTTGATTTCAGTAGAATTTAGATCAACTACTATTTAAAAGTTCTTTGCTAAACTGGAAATAATCACCTTTACAATGAGGGTTTTTTAAAGTTTTTTTTTGCTGCTTTTTTGTCTTTGTGGTTTGTGAAACAGTAAGTCACAGAATCAGTCAGTGATCTTTCTGCCAAACCCAGCAATGTTCATTCCTCCTGAAATAATGCTTTCGCAGCAATTTTTGCCTACATTCTTTCTGCAGCAGTAACAGCTTGTTTCTTACCTCCAGTAACTGCTGTTCTCCAAGGTGTTCTGTACAGATAGACTCCATTCCTGGTATGCCACAGGAACTTGCACACGTGAATGAGATCCATGTGTGCAGAAACTTAAGGAAGTGCTGCTTTCTTCCTTCTACCTTCCCCTCCCCATTATATAATACAACCTCAAATGAAGGAAAAGGAAGTTGTGCGTGGGTACAGATACGGATGAAGGTAAAACAGAGAAACTTGAAGTGAAGATACTGTCCCCAAATCCACCTTAACCTCTATGCTTCCTTCTCTTCAGTGTACTGACCCATGACGAATAGAGGATTTGTTATGGAAGAGAAAATTGTAATCTGCTTCCTTCTTTTTTCTATTAACCTAAATGCCTCCAAAATATATTCTTCTTCCATTAAATGATTCCTAAAGCAGCATTAAGCTACCTTACACAAGGGAGACTTAGAACCGTGCCTCTTCATCATACCACTGCTCTTTCCTTCACATCAAGGAAAATGCTCTTTTCCATGAAAGGAGTACAGTTTGCCATTTTGGGTGATCTGCAGAAGACCTTAGTTCTTCCCTTCATGTTGATATTTTCTTAGACTGTACTAGAAGCATGGTAAATTACCCTGCTGAACGGGGGACACTCTGTCTAGACCTCAGGGCGCTGCCGATAATCATATAGGCTTTTCCTAAAGCCTTGAATACAAACTAGTTGCAATTGGTGAACGCAGGATTTCCACAGAATTTGTTCTGAATGGATGCAAGCTCTGAGAATACTTGCAGGAATAACCTAACTAGACTATTTTTGGCAGGAGCGCTGGAAACATTCTGTGGTTTCACTATGGAAACACCAAACTGAAAACTGGCAGTTACACCAGCTTTCTTACTGACAACATCCCAAAGAACAGTCTCTCTAACAGCTATAAACCAATCCACATAATGGTCATGCAACTTATCCTCACTTCTAAGAAAAATCTTTCTGTTCCAATAATTTTTTTTAAACTCTAGGTTATGATGTTCATGTAGCAAAACCTGAACATCATAAAGTTAGCTGAAGAGATTACAATAGAAAATCTGATCAGACTTCTGCCCAGTTTAGTAGAAAACATCTTGCATATGCTGACAAATCTGCTTTTGCCAGATTTTATTCAAACAACTGAAGAATATACAAATACGTATCTTGGTAAAGCAAACAAGTTGCCAGACGCAACAACAAAAAATACCTGTGGAGTGAGATTGTGAAGAACCAGCCAGTAGCTAGGACGAACTGAGCCACCATCACTCCAAGTAGATGCTGCAAATTAGAAGACAGAGCAATCAAGACAGATTTGGTACAAAACCCCCCATTTTTCTTTACAGTCAGATCTTTCAATCTCAAATTCAGCATTATCAGCCCTGCTATCACATGAAAGCCTAATCTCCAGTTCTGAAAACAAAACCACATCTTTCCTCGTATTTCACATCAGGATTCACTTTTTACTAGACTTCATCTTCTAGGAGTTTCCCACCCACAGAAAGCATCTAGTCTTGAAAGGCCCCATGCAGTAGGTATTCCCTCCTGACAGCTCCCAGCCCTCTTCACTTATCCCCTGCAGCAGGACCCCAGATTCCACCCCTCATGCCCCCAATTACTGACAGTAAATTTCCATTTCAAGAAGGAACTGGTTTTTATTCCTTTTACCAGACAACTGCAACTTTCTTTCCTCCAAACCATTAGTGCTGTAAAACGTACACTCCTCAGGTCTGATCAATGGTGCTATCAGTTGATTCTTCTCACCAGAGGCAAGCCTTGAGTCCTGTGCCCCCCAGCCCCTGACCGATCGGGATGCTGTGCTGTTCCATGGAGATGATGGTTTAGGGTTGGTCAGGCCAGGAGGAGGGCGGGGCAGCCCTGTAGTGTTCCTTGAGGAAATATGGTTTTTCCACATCTTGTTGGAGAGATGAGTGGGATTGTGTCCTATGGGATCTGGGGACCATGTTGATTTGTAATCACTGAATTTTGCTAGAAGATTAAATAAATTGTATGTATTAGAGAAACTTATGAGATTCAACTAGCCCCTTTAACTGAACTATCACTGTAAACCCTTTGACTGCATTTATATCAGAGACAAGCACAAAGCAAGGAACCATACAACAGTTAATTTACCATACCAAAAAAAGCCGTGCTATGTGTAAGTTAGTCTTTGCCCATTTTATAAATGCTGACAGAAAAAAAAATCCTAGATCATTTATGGTAATGTAGCTGGTTTGCATGTATGTTCAATCATTAGTAAGATGAACAGTAACTTTTATGTCCATGCTACATTTCATTTAAGAATTTCTTACAGCTTTGGGCACTACTGACCTTTAATGAAACAGAACTGTCTTCAGGCCATAAACTTGCAGAGAACTGAAATGAATATTACTCTGTCTACTAAGCTAATGCTACCTCCTAAAAATGTCCTCCTAGAAGATCAAAGCTTTCTCATGAATCACAGACTTCATACAGAGTTGACACAACAGTAACATGTAAAGAAGGTCACTGAGCTGTATAACAGCTGGACTTCTAAATCTTGATAGTGCATATTCATTTTTTTACTAGAAATCAATACCAAATGCCTATTAGGAGAAGTTAAAACCAGTAGCAGATATCCCTAACACATTTCAATAACCCTTTATATGAAGTCCAATAAAAGAGAAAAATAAACACATTCCCAAAAACATCACTATCAGCGATGAATATTTGGGAGCTCTTCCTAAACCACTTTTCCTTAAGAAGGTAGACTGCAAATTCTCCCACACCTTCTGACACCAAGGGACATTTACAAAACCAAACTCAAACCAAACCAAACATTAAAATTGCTCAAGTGATTTCTTTTTTCCCTTGTTCTGTAATAAAAAACAGTGATCACAGACAGGGAAATCTGGGGGAAAAGGTACTTGTGCCATGAATGATCTTAATCATGAATTATCTTAATGAGGACTCATGTGCATGTGTGTGCCAATATATGTATTAAGCTCTATTCACTAACAAAAGGTAGTAAATTACTTATTTGAAACAAAGGGTGAAAATCCAGGTTTACAATATGCCAGGATGTCACGAAATAATACATTTGGGAATCAAGACCATAAAAAGCTTTCAGGAAGTAAAAGCATACTTCATTTTACAGGTGGATCAGTGTATTTCCACGACAGGGTAGCTGTCAAAATAGCAAGCCGGTTTCAAGCACTAACCTGTGAAAGTATATGAAAGTGCTTAAAAACCTGCTTTTGCTAGACTCAGTTTGTTTTACAGATATGTGAATTCTAAATCCCTAATTCAGATAACCAGCTTTCTGGCTATAAAACACTGCTGTGTAGTTTAACAAGATGAGCAGAAAATGGTACGTGTGTCAGGCAGTGGTTTAGTTTCCTCAATTCAACTGTGTCTTCAATAATTTTTTATCTCTCGGGTCTGTCTTATGTATGAGACAAAAATTAAGTAGAGATAAGAAGCTGATACATGTCATTCCTCTCCCCAGGCTAACAAAAGAGAAATCTTTTATGTCATTGGAATGTTCCATACACAGATATTGCTTCAAATCAAAGTCACCCCACAAACTGGCATCAGAAACACTTTTTCTCAAGGGCTAAACTGAATTTCCAACACATTTTGTGAAGATGCTGAGATAACATATGAACATAGCTTTTATTCAGTAAGATGCAAAACCCAGAAAGTCTGGGCCACATGCAGCTTTCAGCTATGTTCATCACTCCTGCTATTTACACACAATTCTTCAGTTTTAAATAGTTGTCAAGACAATGATGTCTCAGAGAAAACTCTGGCATTTGTAAGAAGTTGCAAATCCAAATGGCTTGTCCGAAGCAAGTATTTCCAGCATTCCACTCAGAAGGGAGTGCAGAGACCATTTTCACATGAAAGCTTTGAAGACCTTCTTACCAAGGATCTGAGGAAGATATCTAAATTACTATTTACAGGCCAACCATTAAATGCCAGAGGACTAAAAACCCTTTCTCTCTTCAGGTTTCAGGAATGATGAGTGCTATAAAAGGTGAGGCAAAAATGCTCCCTTCACAGCACTCCATTATTCTGAAGTTCAAATGAATAAAATCACTCACCTTATTACACTAATTCCTCAACCGATACATACAGGAGCAGGTAAGCTTAAAAAAATTATGACAGTCCCCCAACCACTTACACATGGCAACAGGTTGTGCATGTGGGTTTTGTTGTTTTTTTTTTTTTTAATTTTTCATCTGCTGCTCACTGCTACCCTATTCTTTAACTTGCGTAACTAAGATTTTTTTATCAGGGGTGGGAGGAAGGGCAGAGGATCTTAGTCTAGTTTTTGAAGTAACTACAACAGAGTATTTTATCATCAGGAGGAAAACCATCTGACCATCCACTCAAATCTTGATTTCCAAGCTTCCTCAGAAATTACTGAAAGTCTAAATATCAAAATGGAACAAGAATGATGAAACTAGTATGCAGAAAATTTTTGTCAAGGTAAGTGTTGGAGCCTGCATACCTGAAGTGCTATGAACGTTGGTGAAGGAATTGTCAGAGGCACTGTAGGGCCAGGCACCAGGTGAAGGCAGCGAGGTGTTGAGGGAAGAATTAGACCCTATCAAAGGGAAAAGGAGAGAGAAAGAGAAGAGTAGGCCAATTTCATAGTTTCTGTAATACTGTTAAACCTCAAGAGAGCCATGATTTGTATTCAATCCCAAGCTTTTACATGGTACACAGCCATGGTGCAAAGGCACATAGGCTTCCTTTCTTAGTCAAAGGCAGTAAGACTGTTACCCTGTTATGACAAGAGCATCAGAATATTCTCAAATAGCAGAATGACTTAGATAATCACATACTAGTTGTTCACTGTTTTACCTGTGGTGTTGTCCCGCAGAAGTTGGTGGTCAGTATCTACAATGGGAGATGTGGCTGTCCCCCCCAGCACACTTCCAGGGGTCACGTAGGGGTCAGATTCAGGGTCAATGTTTTGTATACCTTTCCATGGCACTCCTGGTTGGAACTCTGGGACAAGAGGGAAAAAGGAATTAGATGCAAACAGGGCAATGTCATTTACTAGAAGTAACTGTTGAAGATAATTAGGAGGATAATTAATTGTCTTCTACACTGTTTCTCAGAAAAATCAGACTTTTCTTAATTAAAATCTGTTCCACATTCCTTTTCACATATTCCATAGCACTATCCCTGGTGTCTGAATACAAGTCTATACAACAAAAAAGTGGTGCAAGTGCATATGGTATTCCTTTGACTATTCCTGCTTTACTACATTCAGATGAGCCTTCAATAGTTTCATCCTTCCTTAACACATTATATATTTTTTCAAGATATATAAGATCAAAGATTAGATTCTGCACACATACTTTCTATGCATGCAGAACCCTTTCCCAAGGAAAGGCCACCTACATTAAGAGTTTGTAAACACAACATTTGACACTTTCCACTGTAGGTATACACACACATTGTATGTTACCTGTCAATACTGAGGTAATGCTAAGGTGAGATGCCTTGTGGTAAAAGCAATGTATATACTTATTGACATTCTTCATGCTTCACAATGAGACAGAATATAGTTATCATCCTTTAGTTTCCTTTCAACTATAGCTCCAGGCATGCCCGATTTTTAAGACAAGAGAATGAGTTATACAAAGTATTACCATAAAAAATTCCAGTTAGTGTAAGAAAGATGAGTAACTTTGTTCCTTCTCTGGACATTTGTCCAATGAATAAAGCACTGTAGTCAATTTTGGAAGCAGTGATAAGAAAGTAACACTGCCAAACACAAAAACATGTAAAAAAGCTTCAAATACGGTGTGACAATGTGGGTAAATGTGAGAAGAGTGCCAAGGTGGCAGATTCATCTCTTGTAGATACAAGTCCAGAATATGAAATGGTACCTTTATTCCCAACACAAACTTTTGAAATAATTAAAGACAGAATATTTGAGTGTAATTAAAAATCCATGACTGAAAGTGGGATTGAGGATGTGCTCTCTGGTATTAACCCATACAGGCTGAATCTGGCATGGAATGGTTCATTTCAGTCACCTTTGTAATGAAGAAGCATAGTCAAGACTAGGACTTTCACAGACAAATACAGAAGAAAATGTGATACTACTGGTTCAAACAAGTGGCACAGCAAGGACAGTATTAGATTGTGATAATGAACTGGCAGAGGAATCTCAGAGACGACCTAAGAAATGCTCCACTGGGTCAGAACGGTAGTCCATCTAGCCCAGTATTCTGCCAGCAACTGTAGGAGAGATACCATTTAGGGACAGAACACAAACCTGGCCGCTATGTGTAGGCTACTGCCCTCACACTTTCCCAGCATCCACAGTCCTTCTATCTAGGATGTCAGAAATAGCCTCTATCTGCTATCACCTGCTTCTGAAACTGTTCTTCCATCAGTATATCCAATCACTGTTCAACTGGCTAGTACCATCTATCTCCAGAAGCTCTAAAAGCAAGACATACCAGAAGTTCTCCACTCCTGATGGGGTGGAAGGAGGGGAAGCTCTCATCTATTTAAAATTTATATCCTCTTAAGTCCAGCATTTGCACCATGGTCCTAGTGTTGCAGGATTCGCAGAATTACAATTCTGCATTTATCTTGCCCATTGCCTTCATGATTTTGTAAACCTCAGTCACATCTCCCAGTCTTTAGTAACTCAACAAAATAATTTAGGATACCAGCTATCAACGTTTCTAATGGCATGAGCAATCAGCACTGCATCAAGGAAAGACTCTAGTCAGCTACTGCCAAAATACTGCAGCCCCCTGACAAACACAACCACTTTATGCTTAAGGAACAAGCAATGCAGCTCTTGGGTCTAGCCACAAGACCTCCTCTGTTGAGATGAGGAATCCATGAACCCAGGTTAAGACCTGGAAATAAAACTTGTTTGCCAAAAACAAAACAACACAACAAAAAATCAAAAAGAAATAAAGAAAAAGAAAAAAAAAGGATAAGTCCAACCAAGTCTTGCCTTTGTAAAGATTTCTGAGAATTGATGAGACTAAAAATTAAGTGCATAGTAAGCTCTCATCAAAAAGTTAATGAATATTCAAACAAGCCTCCAAAGATCAGGCGTATTGTATATAAACACATTCACTCATAAATATAATTCTGGTATGGAGAAGAGTTTTCCTTGAACTTCAGCATATTGACAAATTTCTGAATTATCTTTTGTGACTGAAGTTATTCTCATGCACATTCACAAACTCGCCCTACAGACATGTTTTTATTATTTCTAGATTAAATAAAGAAAACATGAAGTGCATTTCTCCACTGATATTCAGAAGGTCCTCTCAAAAGTTAAAACATAAGATTATTAGGAAAACCATGACAAACACATTCAGGCCAGTTTGCCTGGAGTATATGACTGAACTGCTCCTGAATGGCAAAATTGCAGTCTAGTATTACCTAGGCATGTGAGTCTGTGTGACATAACCAAAAGATGTAGTTCTCACCAATGCAGCAAAACTTGCTCTCACCTCCAGCTGTGATATCAGTTTGATTGGGCACCACTTCATTTATCTTTGTGCTGAACAATACTGTTCCCTTGAATGGCAGAATTTCTGCAGCAGATGGCATTTAGGAGGAAAACGTGAAAGGTGTAGTCAGGGTGAATGCTAAATGACCACCGTATTCATTCAAAGGAAAAATGCACCTGTTGCAAGAGGTTCTCGCTTGTAAACTCATTTTCGTTAACAACTTATTTTCCAACACTAGGACGAAAAACGGTATCTCCACACCAGGAACTGACAGTGGGCCTCATCTACAAGCTCGCAGAGAAAAAGGACCTACAGTGTAAAACCATTTTGGGTCTTTATTCTTCATCGGGGGTGTTGAGAAGGTAGATCATGATTTCAGCTACGTTTTCCTTCTCGAGTAAGCCAATAAGCTAGAGAGGCTATGAGATAGCTTAGGTGGCTGATGGTTATGGGACAATAACACTTGTCCCAACAGTCTGTGGGCCTCATAAGAGAGGGCTAGCAATACAGCAGTAACTCCATAAAAGCCGCATGCCAAACCCCCTGATCTATTGCATGTCATCTGCAATCACAGTCACGGGCTACTCATTTACACAAGAAATTAGGGATGGTACTGATAATCCCAGTCAGAGTTTATGTTCAGGATTTGTGAACTCCAGCTATCATCTCACTCTGGTGAGGCAGCCAGCAGCAGCAAAAATTTTACTTATTACTGACAGTGAGACTGCAGGTATCACTAAGGAAGCTCTAGGATATCAATGAGGGGTAAAGAGCAGCTATTCAGCTTCTCACTTCTGTATAACAGCCTTCTGGTACCAAGAATCTTGCCAGAGCCAGTGGCTGCTCCAAAACCCGGAAACATGGCAGAGGCGATCCTCACATCCCCCTCCTAACATTTCAAGCAATACTGTTTTTCTCAGTATTATGTAGGGGAACAGTGACTAAAGAAATAAGTTCAGCAACGAGTCTATGGGAGAGGTCCTGAAAAAAATTATATTTTGGGGGTTTCTGGCATTATGAATAGTAACCCCAGCTCAGGAAGCCCAGTACTTAACAACCAGGCTGACAGAAATTTAATACAAATACACCTCTACAGAGAGCAGTCAGTAGTATGAAATGTTTTGGGTGTACAGAAGTTCTTGAGATAGTAATTCTTTAACTCTGTTAGCTCATCAGAAAACATTTTCTTGCCAGAGTTAAGACACTGAGGAGTTCCCCCATAAAAAGCTTTAACTACTTTTTGTAGGTTTCCTGCAGTTGTATCTGTCACACAGATTCCTAGGCTTTCTGATGCAAGGTCTGGGCTACTGGTTGACCCAAGAGATGTACCTGCACCTTTTCTTTTTGTGCTTGAGGGGATGCACAGCAGAGGATTTGCAGTTAGGAATGTTTTCCTAGAATGTTAAGAGTGTTCTAGGCAGAGAAAAAGCACAGCATCCACTATTTGCTGAACAGCACTGGTGATTAATCCATGTGACTTCAAGGACACCACTCTGTGTTTAATGAATGATTTATGTAGAAAATTATGTGCGTGTTCAAATACGTATTTTTCCTAGATACTTGAGTTTTCTAGCTGAAAGATAAAATTCTGCCAGTGAAACTCTAGAAGACTTAAAGAATTTGCTACTGCCTGTAATCCAAACAGCAAGAAACGTCTACTCAAGCCACAAGATTACTGAGCAGTACTGAAACATAGCCACACTCTTCTGTCCTTTACACGGCAGGAGCAAGGAGAACTACAACACTGTAGCATACATGTTGCGTACATATTGTACTGATACGGCTGGCAAAAGAAACCTGCCAGTCTGCACTGCACCGTATTTGTAATCAACCACAAGAAAAGTTCATGCCACATGAAATACAAAAGGTCGAGAGAAGAAAATCCTTTTCCCCACCATCACAAAAAATAAACCTTCACATCTTTTGCTTTCTGATTCCACACTACCAATTTTACACTGTGCCAGCTTAACACAATGCAAATAAGGAATCAATACAAGGAAGCTGGTATTGTGCATTCTATGAACAACTGTCTTCATGAAAACTTCTGTAAGTGTAAAGTCACCAAACTATGGAAGATAAGACTTCACTGCACAAAAGCCAAACACTATTCAGACAATTCAGCAGTTAGTTCGTATTTAGCCCAGCAATTTTTACTGGAAATTCAACATTTATGTTCTAATTTAATGTGGAAGAAATTTAAAAAAATGAGATAGGTCAAGCAAATATTTTCCTTGCAGTGGTTATTTGAAAAGGATGATGACGAAAGGTCCCAGCACATCTACTTTAATGACAGGACAATTCCCCTGCCCTTATGTAATACCTGGAGGCCAGCTGGCGTTGCTGGATTTGCTTCCAATCTTGTTCGTTGGTGGAGATTTGGCAGGTAACCAACTATCACCAGCAGGGCCCGCATGGCCACCTAGTGGGTCGCCCTGAATTATGTCAAACTGGTTGTAGGGCGATCCTCCGCGAGCCTTTCCAGGGGGCACTATTGCACCTGAAGCATTAAAAGGATACATTCACAATCAGGAAAGGTTGAGATCTTTATGAGTATGGAATACTAAGAAATATTTAAGATGCATACTGGTGAGGTAAGATATTAACTAACTTGATGCATAATTTCATCTGAGCTATTTCACCTCTGGCAATATGATACTGTAGGAGCATTCCCAAAATAGCCAGTCCCCTTCTTACCATTTTTGTGCATATTGGCATCTTGTGAAGCCACAGAGGGCAGCCCTTCCATCATAGTCCACTGCTTAAAGCGGGATTCTGTTCCAGCCTCTTTCCCTCCCACCATGCCATAATCCATGCCACTTGAGCCAAAGCCTGTGAAACCAACAAAATTCCACTGTCATTCACTCTTTTTGGTTTAAATATCTTCAAACAGGGAATCATAAGAAATTTAAAAAAAAAAAATCAACAGTAAAAAATGAAATATTCAAGGGGCAACTTCCAAATAAGCTTGTTAGGTCAGTATGTCACACACTTTCCTTATTAGGTTTGACTTCTTCCCATGCAATGAAAAACAATGCAATTTGATCAAGAGTCAACACTTGCTGTAACCTTTGCTCTGGTGCTTATACATAAATTGCTGATTTCTGGACCCAGACATAACTGGCTAATACGGTAACACAATTACCATATTATGGTAACTATAGGCAATGCACCAAATCTCCTTCCACAGAGCACTTACCTGAACCGTATCCAGGTATTTGCCCTTTGGTCTGTAAATCTGAGAGACCCACATTCAAAGGATTGGGTACCATGCTGTCTAAATGTGGCTTCGGCCCAACAGGGTGGGATGGTGAATGCTTCATACCAGGCTGCCTCTGCTGCTGCTGCTGGAGGGCACTCACCATACGAGCAATCTGCAAACGAAAGAAAAAAATAGGGATGATTTATCCTATACTGTAACACAGAATTCCAGTTAACATGAAGAAACAGTGACTTGAAAGAGATCCAAAGGACCTTGCTCTCTGAGAATTGCAAACTGAAGAGAGCAGATGACATTACTAAAGCCAGCACTCTCTTTGCTGTAGACTGCATTTTCCCAGCGCACTTTACAGTTTGTATGATTGATAAAAACAGTGTCACACCTGTTGCTCCTGCTGTTGTCGCACAGCCTGAGATAACTTCCTCTGGCTCTGTAACAGCTGCTGCTGCTGCTGCTGCTGCTGAAGGAGGAGCTGACATGCCTACAAGATAAGTGGGGGTGGGAAAAGTAAAAACACAGAGCTTATCGAGTGAAATATAATTGCCAGGAGCTACTCACTAGGAAACGCTTTGCTCAGAACTTAGCTAAACCGTTTCTCATTCCACACACTCAAAAAAAAAAAGACAGCGCATCAGAATAAAACGCATCAGAAGAACACTATATCCTTCACTTATTTCCAATTTAACATCATGCAACAATATTACTAGTACCTGCTTTATTACCATCACTATGACTACAAGGCTGAAGAAAACTTCATCAAAAATCAACAAACAAGTGATTTCTGTACAAAGACATTGCTCAGAATCATTACTAACCCACTGCAACATTCACAATAATTACACAGGCCTGTTCAGTTTATCTGCTGCCCTCTAACAGGGCTGTATTTTCCTGTACAACAAGGAGGGAATGCTTGTACAAAAATAACACAAGATCAGTAGAATGAAACAGAATTAGAGCAAACAAAAAGAAAACTCTTTCAGCAGACAATACGTAAACAGTCTGTCTCACAAGATTACTAGCTACTTACTAATTGAAACTGGGGAATCTGTGGAAGCTGGCTCAGCATGGCAATCTGTTGTGGAGAAAGCTGGGGGCCCATATTGAAAAGACCAGGATTCAAGCCACTGTTGGGAAACTGTTTGAGCATGGAGGCCGAAACCTGCATGGAAACCAGTTACAATCCTCAAGAAATGCACTGCTATGAGAAAAGATGATGAAGTAGAAGTATTTCTATAAAGGAATAGGTATGACACCAATCTTAAATGGTGTTCCAGGAAAGACATTACAGATTTATTAACACATCACATTTAAACATGCACAATCTATGACTTGAGCAGAGTGAATTCCTCACTTGATTGACAATGTACAGGATTACAAGCGCAGATGCAGACACACAGACAAAGGTTCCTCCCCCAACCAATTGGTCGCTAGAGACTGCACTAAATTAAAATGCTGATATATATGCAGCTAACCAGTAATCACAGTACTGCATTATCACGTTAAAAACGTACTACTTGACAAGGGAAAAGAAAGGCATTCAGGCAGTCACTGGAGCAAAGAAACAGTGCCTCACAGAAAGAGTTAATTTATTTGTATGCCGAATAAGCTATAGTAAAAGAGAGGAGTAGGTGGAGAAGAATCCCCCCATTTCTCCCTGCATTATTTGAGAGTTACGCAAGTAGAACTCAAGAGAATCTCCACAAGTCTTCATCAACTCCAAATGCACAAGTTTATCTTTTGCTTTGGAGACCCTGAAGTCTTAGTGCAATGTAAATGCAATGTGTAGTCCTTCATCAGGCCTCTCTCTTTCATGGGGGCAGGAAGGACAGGACAAGACTGCTTGAAAAAATTAAGCAACCTGTCATGCTTGAGGAAAAACTGTCAGCTTTCACTTTTTTTGCTTGTTGTTTTTAAAATACTTTGCAAAAGCCTGTGTAAGACACAGGATTCCTGAATCCACTTTCAGGCTTAAAAATACCGATAGCAAGCATTTACCATCAACTGCCTTGGAATAAGAAAGAAAGCTAATCCTTCTGCACTGAGTTTTAAGAACTTTCATCTATGAATTTTAATTTTTTTATCTTACCTAAGTTTTTTATTTCTTAACATCAAGTCAAGTCTAAGATAATGTATAAGTAACCTCAATGATGTGCTCTGAAGGCCGTAGCTCTACTTTTTACAAGTAACCAGTTACTATAAATTCCTTACCTGGGGAGAAAGAAATTGGGGAGGCACTTGCGCCCGGATATTGGGGGAAGGATTTAGTGGCTGCACTGGTGTGTGCATGCCCCTCGATTGTGCTGTGCTGTTTCCAAACAAACCATGATTGCCACCCTATAAAATTAAAGCAGTAGTGAGAAGATGAATCTTTCAGGATAATGGATTTCTATGCTATTAACTACATATTAACAATGAGGCAAGTACTGACTTAAAGAGAGTACCCTTATAATTACTGAGATGTTTGCCCTAAATCAGTAATATCCTACCTGGGTCAAAAGTGCTGTACTACATCGTCATGAAGCAGGCTTTCTCCTCTACATTGACAATTCATGTTCATCCTCTTATTTCAAAGCACAAATCAAACCTAATGTTTTATATTTTGCACTTTATATGTTGGGAAATGGAAACTTCGGGTACAAACAACATGCTCAGAAAAACTCCCAAACATTCCATCGGCTTAAAAGGATGGCAGGGCTGTGTCAACAAGAACTGTGGGCCACCATTTTAGAAAAGTCAGGTACTTTTTCCGAGTAGGTTGTTGAGATATCACTCACAAACCTATTACTTTCTCTGCAGGCCTTTCACTAACTGAAATTAGAATTAAAGTTTTAATAAAAAGTTTTCCTTCTGATGTGAAAATTTCAGCATTCTGGATTGGGATGCTTTTCTTTTTCTTTCACCCCCAACTAAATTGAAGAGCAGGAAAATTTTGAAGTGAGAAAAAAAATGTATGTGGTTTTTTTTTTCCTCCCAGTGATTTACTTTCTAACACAAGAATACTTGCTGTTTCTTTTAAATTTTTTTTTAAATGAGAAGTATTTACTGTTTAATAAGCAACTTCGGTAATAATAAACTCTACTGCATGAAAAAGACCAAAGAAAATTTGTGATTATGTTTCACTACTTCAGCCTCTCAGCAGACTGTCTTTATTTGTAACATCTTTCAACAAAGGCCACAGGAAATGTTATGGAGTCTTCTACACTAACAGTCACATGCTGTTGCTTCTAAAAGCTGAAGCTTGTACTGCAAAAAGTCCTTATGGGCCATCATTCTGTCCTTTCATTTTCAAGACCCTCAGAACTTCTCATCTTCTGCTGAATATCAGGGTGTTTATGACCCTTGGATACCTGAAGTTCTAAACAGTACATTTTCCATCCATCAGCCATCACTCTCTGTTCTCCCTCTCCATGCCAGCACTGCTGTATCCAACATAAATTCAATTTTTTTCCAAACTGAGATTGTGCAGACCTTCTCCAAAACCTTTCCTTCCCTTACACACCAAGATTTCATAAACTTTGCCTCCCTTCTACCATAACACTGGGCATTCTCCACTATCCTTTTGCTGAAACAGAAGTCTCTCAGCCTGCTTCTATACTGGCCGCATTATGGATTGCCTCATTCACCTACATCACATTTCACCTTCCTAATATATCTTCTCTTTCACAAGCAACTCAAGATGTCATAGTAAGCATGTAGAAGGATGAACAAAAAAGCCCAAGAGACAAAAGAATTTTTATTCTGGAAAGAACTGACTGGGGTCAACTACACATTAAAATTTTTAAGGGGCTTGAAGCTGCAGCTACACTTTCAGCCCTCCCTAAAGCTCAGAGTTCTGCACACCAAATCCAAGAACGTGCCTGCAAAGTTTGGACTTAATCTGATGTTGAACACTGACCGTGTCACATAGAAACAGAAAGACAACACAAAGAAACACCATCATGTTAGGCATGTGACTATGTAAGCTAGTCCAGTTGCAATACTTAGGTTCTATTCTTTCATTTCCTAGTATTCCTGAAACATTTTCTTCCAGCATAATGAAAAACATAATAGCCAGAAATCCTTCAAGACTGCAGTTATCCACTTCATTTCTTCCCCACCATTCCCTTGTATAGAGAACAAAAATACTGCTACTTCAAGAGATTTTAAACACTGCTAACTCAATCATTTCTTTGGGCTGTGGGGAAGGGAGAAAGGAATAGGCACAATGCAAAATGATTGCAATTTTTTTAAAGGCACACTTCTACATAGAAGGTCATTGGGGTGTAGTATGCAAAAATTCAGTATCGGGGTGGTGGGGCAAATCAACAGCCTCTCACTGGGTTTTAAAACAGCAGTTAAAATAGAAAGGTTGTCACCAACTTCACGACTTCTGAAAAGCACATCTATCTGCTGCTGCACTGTGACTCAGGAAGTAAGAGGCCAACAAGAACAGATGGAATACATTTTGATGATAGGAACCAAAGTGGATTGATTCTCAATGGCCTGGTAATTAAGCTAAAAGCTGAAATTTCCATTAACAATATTTATTTATTTAGTAGGAAAACAAATGCAAGCAACCGACTAACCAGGATTAAGCCCAGGTTGCAGCCTTATAACAATGCATCTTATAAGGTGGCCTGCTTACTTGTCTAGCAGCGAAGTTTTGGGGACTGAGCCCTGAGCCGATTGCCCCAAGGCCGACGTTGGATAGTGTGGAACCAGAGGGAGACAGCTTGTAGCTGGGAGAAGGGGAGAAGGGAGAGCAGGGAGCCTCATCCCCAAGGCACCCATCTTGATTGGAGAAAGGCAAAGTCAGCTGAAGCAGCAGTTAGCCAACAGCAGGAGTTGGTTAGTGAAGCAACAGAACGCAAGAGGAGAGAAAGAGGGACGGTGAGTGACTAGGAAGAAGCAAAGTTAATTTGTAATAGCAGTTACAAGGACAAAACTTCTCACTCAAAAGATCATTTGACAGTTAAGATTTTAGTCCAAGGAGATAAAAAATTCCTAAAGGTTTCTCTTTAGAAATACATTTTGAACTCTCATGAAGTTTGTTTCTGACAGTGGCTATTAGCACTACAGAAATAAACCTTGAATGAATTCCTAATGTTAGCACACACCTACGAATGTGATTTGTTAGGAATGCATTAGCTCTGCTAGTGGTATTTATTAATTAGGCCACCAGAGGGAGTTGGCAAAACTGTTTTTGGGCCTGTTATACCAAAATGGAGGAGTTAAATTCATTGACAGTAACATGCCTTCAGAATTTTTAAACCAAATTTCTTTTCCATTTAAACGTGATAATCTTAAACTGTATTAAAAAAACCCATAAGCATTCTGAATTTGTTGGACACTCTCCAATTCATAATGTGAAGCAATTAATGCCCGATAATAACAGTGAAATATTCTATTTAAAATAGGCAAGAATATGAAAGAAACACTACCACAACATACAACAGATGTCACAGAGAAACAGATGTCATACAGAAGCTTACAGTACACAGACATACAGCATAAGGGCTTGCGGAATTTAGAAAGGGTGTTTCTAATAAACGACAGACATGAAAGCAGGAAAAAAAATCTGAAGACTGTGATTACTTATGTTTACTTAGATCTAAACCAATTTTTTACAGTAGATGATTGTAGTCCATAGCCAAAAGAATCATTGTGATGATTCTCTAGTTCTATAATGAATTTCATTGCTACTAGTAGTTTACCCTTCCATGAAAAACACAGGAATTTCTTTCTGTCCATATTAAGAGCAGTCTGTTCTAGAATAAAAAGCCTCATTCTCCCCAGATAAATTAGTTTGTCTATGCACATCTGACACTTCTGTTTTATATACACATTCATTCTACAAACCTAACTCCCACACACCTTTTATTATTGAGTGTGTCCAAGGTTACTGAATTTTTAGCAGTTCCAGAGGAACAGGGAAAAACCAGGACCTCGAACACAGAGGGTGATATTAATTTATCTAAAGATATTTCTCACCTTCTCAAAATAAGGCCCACTATCTGTGGTTCCCATGTCTTTGGAATTAGGTGGACGGAACCCAGACCGATCCTTTCTCATCATGTCATTAAAATCCCCGAGATTCATGGCTCGTTTGTCTACCTCAAACTTCTTATCTGGGAGACCACCTGTAAAAACAAGAAAGGCAGCAAAATTAGCGCCAGTTATCTCTACCACATTTCATGACAGCAGGTTCACAGCCAAAGAAAGTATCTTTAAGATCAGGGTACAAATTAGATCTGTCTTGAAATTCAGTGTGGCTACAGCTGCTATTAAAAGATGCTGAAAAATTAAAGTAGGAAGTTTCATTTTTACAACTGAACAAGCCAATTTAGAGAGTTTAGTGTGAATTATTTCTCACAATTTACACACAGATAAAAACATATGCATTCCTACAGCAGCCCAGCTCAGCTAATGACATTAATTTATACATCATTCTCAATGTCTTCCAAAACTCACACTGTTACTTATTGGTATTCAATATCTATAGAGACACCACTATTTAAGTTTTCCATATATTCTACTTAGCCTTTACTGGATTTGGCATTGAGAAACAATTTCTCAAACTGCAAAACCACGCATATAATTTGATCACAACTCTCCTACAACCACATGAATTTAACTCTTGAACACCACAGATCACCTGGTATAGCATAACCTCCACACAGGCAACCAATCTCCCTCAGCCCGTATGCAATGATTACACAACCAGTAACAGACACACTTTTCAAACACTCGCCCCCAGTCTCCTGCCATTGTTTAGTGAGTAATCTGGTGGAACAGGAGGAGGGGATGTTAATGACAGATGATCAAACTGTAACATACGCAGTAAACAAGACATCATCTTTCTCTATAAACTTATCAGCCAAGTGCTGACTGTAGGAAGTTTTCTACCTTACACACTGAGCTGCTGCCAAGAACAATTGTTTTGGTCATATTTGGCACCTGTAATTTATCAGATGCATACTGTTATGTTGAAGTAGACAGAAAACATCTTCGTTTTACAATACAGACGTGATGGAAATGAGCTTTACTGGTATTTTTAGTTTTAAATTATTTCATTCAGTAGCACAGATGGCCCTTCCCAGAACAGTTTAAAAAAACCTGTCACCACAGTTAACCAAAATCTATGACACTTCCAAAAGGAAGTTGGTAATAGATAGCCTACCCAACCACTGACAAAACGCTAAGTCTTTATCAAACAGAGCAGACAGCAAATCACCCTGATGCCTTCAAAGAAAGCTTCTCAGAGTCAGCATCTCTTCTTAATGTCCAATCACAAACTATTAATATTCATAGGTGTGCTGTGGCCAAGAACCTATGAAATCAACCACTAATTACATGGGTTTTTCTTGCTAGCACAGCTTTCAAAGTTGATCCAGCTTCATCCCCTCAGATGCCTTCAACATCACTTATCACAAAAACACTTGACAAATCACCTACATATCTTGGCTCGTACCTGGAGTCACACTGACCTGGATGAGCTCATCCCTTTCTAACATATCCTAAAAAGCTAGAACTGGCTCTGCAAAAGCAGTCACAAAATGTCACGTACATCTCAATCCTGTCAATATCTACATCTAACAACTATACACAATGCCAGCAATGCACTACCAAAAGGCCTGTGCACTTTAATTCTAGACAGGAAGCCCTGTCCGTTAGTTGCTTGAAAAGAAACTGAAAGTGAGACAGAGTTGCGTCACTACCTGAAATGAAACTGGGTCAATGCCAACATAAGATCACTAAGCTGCAGAAACACCCTTTTGTCTCTTCAGTTATCCTGATGACCCAATCAACTCCTCAAACATGACTAAATGATGCCTTATAAAATGGCTTGCTAAATAACATGTAGAGCATTAAACAGCACCTTTAAAGGCTTCAAGCAGAGACATGCATGCCACTTAGTGCTGAGGCAGCTGCTTAAACCTTAATATAAACGAGGCCTTGCTAAGAGAGATGACAGCATTCATTTATATTTATCCCGTTCACAGAAAATTCTAATGCAACCTGGAAACCTGTCACATGATTCTGTCTTTTGCACTTGACAACAAAAGCCATAAATAATGCAGGTGGCCAAAGACTAGCTTTACCTTACATAGTACAAGATGACTGTTAAAATCTGAGAAGTTTGAATTTTACCCCCTGCAGCAGGCAAGAACACTTGTGCACGAATGCACATGTATTTCACATACATGCAGAAATGTAGAAGAGGTTAGAAGTCCAACAATCTTCATAAAAGAAGACACTCCATCAGTTCTTGGATTTCCCCCACTATTTAACAGCTGTGAGAAACACCGTGAAAAATGCCAAATGAAATAAGAGCTTAGAAGATGACATTCACACCCCAATGAGGAAAAAACCCTATAAATACATGTCCCCCACCACAAGCACACGGCTTAAAAAGAAAGAAAACAAATCTGAATTCTATACAAAAATTATGTAACTTGATCCTGTACTGGGAGATAGGACACAGAAACTGCTGTTGAGCAAAGTTACCTAAAACATTTGCAAACAAGAGACTCAATCTGGTGAAAATACATCCATCCAGTGGGACAACCCAAATGGGAAAAACCCATTTCAAACATGTTTTCTGCTTGACCACAAAACCAAAAACATTTTAAAGATACTGGTTTTACACCTTTGCCTTAAATTTACATCATCTAAGCCTACTGAGCAAGAACCAGCTAGATATTGAGGTGTTGCAACTGAATGCTAGATCAGGTTATGGCTTTGTAATATATTTACAATAGACAGCTGCATGAATTGCATTTGAATCAAAAAAAATTGGAAATGAATTTCCCATTCTTTGCAGGTGATTTGAGAATTCCGTGATCTGCAGAGGTTGCAACTAATACATTAAAAAATTCAGACGACAAAGGTGGTTGTTAAATAGAGGTAAGGAAAAGGTAAAATATCAAGTGGTTCTGACAAGCTATTTACTATAGCAAACTCCATGCCTCGGGACTTACATATTAGGAGAGATTTCAATGAAAAAAGGTTGTATCCTGTTTTCTGAGTAAAAGAATCTATACATTGAAGGGATTTGATAGAAAAATAGAAGAGGAAGTAGATCTGCCTCAGGCATGCTGTTGATCCATCTCTTTTTTCTCTTGGTCAGGAAACAAATTGTCACTCCAGCACCTTGCAATAAAAGCAACACATTTTTCAAAGGAGACTGAGACCCACATAGTAAGAACTACTTACTGACAACTGGACCTGTTGATGATCAGAGCTATGGTGCTCTGTGCATACCAAAGCAAAAGTTTTCTTTGGTATGTGTGGCCTCCAAGCACAGGTTTAACTCCGAGATCAATGTGCATTTATCCATAAACTGGGAAAATTTCATGCTAGTAGTTATGTAGTTAGTAAAACCTGGTATGTTGTAATCCTGACTGAAAACCACTTGAAGAACATGCCTACCTCATAAGTAAGTCCCACTTTTAAGGTTTAGATGTAGATAAAGGCTAAGCAAAACAGCTTATAGCTTTCCATAAATAACTGCCATAAGCAACAAGAGCAAAACTGCTAAACAGAGAGGTAACAGAAAAGCCTTAGGAAGATCTGTTACATTCTTAGTCTTTTGAAACAGAATACTAACTATAACAAATGCCTCTACCCAGGATCAAGGATGCAACCATGCTGGTTTCAGCTGGGAGAGTTAATTTTCTTCACAGGAACTAGTATGGGGCTGTTTTGGATTTGTGCCAAGAACAGTGCTGATAATGTGGAGATGTTTTAGTTGTTGCTAAGTAGCACTTATACCAGTCAAGGACTTTTTCAGCTCCCCGTGCCTGCCAGGTGCACAAGAAGCTGAGAGGGGACACAGCCAGGACAGCTGACTCCAACTGACCATACCAAACTGATCCATACCATATGACATCATGCCCAGCATTTAAAGCTGGGGGAAGAGGAGGAAGTGGAGGGACAGAGTTATGGCATTTGTCTTCCCAAGAAACCATTACACATCACAGAATCACACAGAATGGTAGGGGTTAGAAGGAACCTCTGGAGATCATCTCGTCCAACCCCCCTGCTTGACCAGGCACACCTAGAGCAGGGGGCACAGGACCGTGTCCAGGCAGGTCTTGAATGTTTCCAGGGAAGGAGACTCCACAACCTCTCTGGGCAGCCTGTTCCACTGCTGTCACCCTCACAGGAAAGCAGTTTTTTATCACATTTAGGTGGAACTTCCTGTGTTCCAACTTGAACACATTGCCCATTGTGCTGTCATTGGGCACTAATGAAAAGAGTCCAGTCCCATCCTCTTGACACCCACCCTTCAGATATTTGTAAGTATTGATAAGATCCCCCCTCAGTCTTCTTTTCTCCAGGCTGAACAAACCCAGGTCTCTAAGACCTTCCTCATAAGGGAGATGCTCCAGTCCCCGGATCACCTTTGCAGCTCTCCGCTGCACTTGCTCAAGCAGTTCCCCATCCTTCTTAAACTGGGGAGCCCAGAACTGAACACAGTACTCCAGATGTGGCTTCACTAGGCCGGAGTAGAGGGGAAGAATAACCTCCCTCAACCTGCTGGCCATATTCCTTTTTATGCACCCCAGGATACTGTTGGCCTTCTTGGTCACCAGGCCACAGGGCTGGCTCATGGTCAACTTGCTGTCCACCAGCACTCCAAAGTCCTTCTCAGAGGAGCTGCTTTCCAGAGGGTCAACCCCCAACCTATACTGGTACATGCGGCTGTTCCTCCCCAGGTGCAGAACCTTACACTTGCTCTTGTGTAATTTCATCATGTTCCCCTTTGGCCCAGCTCCCCAGGCCTCACTGGATGGCAGCACAGCCTTCTGGTGTATCAGCCACTCCTCCTAGCTTGCTATCGTCAATGAACTTGCTGAGGTTACACTCTAATCCTTTGTCCAGGTCACTGATGAATATGTTGAACAGGACTGGACCCAGTACAGACCCCTGGGGAACACTGCTAGTTACAGGCCTCCAACCAGACTCTGCCCCATTGATCACAGCCCTCCGGGCTCTGTCATTCAGCCAGTTCTCAACCCACATCACTGTCCTCTCATCTAACTCATACTTCATTAGCTTATCTTTGAAGATGCTATGGGAGACAGTGTCGAATGGCTTGCTGAAGTCAAAATAAACAACATCCACTGCTCTCCCTTCACCTACCCAGCTAGTCACAGCATCATAGAAGGCCGTCAGGTTGGTCAAGCATGATCTCCCCTTGGTGAATCCATGATAGAGCACTGTTTTCCTGCAGAAGGCTAAACACCTACCTGCTGATGGGAAGTAGTGAATGAATTCCTTGTTTTGCTTTGCTTGTGTGAGCAGCTTTCGCTTTACCTGTTAAACTGTCTTTATCTCAACCCATGAGTTTTCTCACTTTTACCCTTCCAATTCTCTCCCCCACGCCACTGGGGGGGAGTGAGTGAACAGCTGTGTGGTGCTTAGCTGCTGGCTGGGGTTAAACCATGACAAATGGGCGTACTAAACTTAACGAAGTGCAACATGTAAAGACTAAGCATGCAACTTTTCAGCACCATTTCACTGGATATTCTGAGTGTCAGCCATCTTTCCTCAGAAGGTCTGATGACCATAACAGCCTTGAGAGCTAAAAGTTCTAAAGGATCCAAAAGCTGAATTTGGAGATAAAGAAGAGAACTATAATCAGCATGATCCAGGCTACCGTCCTCTGCATTTGTAAATTCTTAGATCTCTTCTTTAAGAGCAGCACCTGAAAGCAATTTTGGGAAAATTAACTACTTAATCCTCTATGCAGTGTGATATACATTTTAAGAATGTAATGGATTCTAAGCTGAGAGACACTGCAGCTATTCAGATTGCATTAGAATACCAAATCTAAAGCTGATATTACATGCAAGTAGGTCTTGACTACCACAACTCTACCTTTGGTACCAAAGATTAACGGACATTCCCAATTAAAGAAGTTTTTTGGTTAAGAAAATCCTGACGACTACAGCATTACACGTAATATTACAACAGGGGCAGATGAGGAAGTACTAAAGCTGGTGACAGCACCGATGCAGAGGCGGTCAACATCAGAGCAGCCTTCTTCCAAGGAGTAATATTGAAATAATTTGGTCAACAATACTAGAAAGGCACAGAAGAGGTATGGCAGAATCATAATGGCACAGAAACTGCAATTATAGCACAATGGCCAGTTTCTCAAGAACTGCTTCCTGTAGTCCCTAAAATCTACTATTCAAATCAAGAACAAATATTTACACTGCTTGCATTTGCAGGGTTTGAGCTTGTGCTGTCTAATTTTCCGCTGCTACCAGAAGCTCCCACAGTGTAGGTTCAACTTCAATCATATGGCCATTGCATCACTAGGATAAAAGACATTTTAGAGGAAAGCAGTATCTACTACTAAATTACTTTCTGGGGCAGGGGGAACATATCGGACTAGTCAACTGTATTGACATCTGTAAAAACATAAAACTGAAGGTGGTATTTATCTGAGAATTGAACAAACAGCTCTTGCTACTATATCCTTCCTTACAGTCACTATTTGATGTTAAGACTTAAAAAAATAAAGAAATCAGACAATGAAATAAACCAAAAGTTGCCACAAAGACAGGATCTGATGCACCAAACTGTAAATGTACATGATGCTGGAAGGTGAGATTACTTAATGCTTAGCACACAGTCAGTCATAGACCTGAACACTAACTTCTTTGGCAGCTAATGCCTCAGAAGTAAATAGGATTCTATACTTGATGTTAGGTATGGCCAGCTTGCATCACAGGCCCCACAGTATTTTAACTTACAGCAAAGACTTTCAGAACATATTTTGAAACTAACTGCACTTGACTTGTGAACACTGATTTTAGTCGATCCAGAGATCCCACAGACTGTGACCTGACATGGAACTACTTTTGCAGGTGGTTCTTCAGAGATACAACCAGAGGATCATCAGTAATTAATTCAAATGACAGGGAATACGCAAGTCTGCCATAGGAAACTTAGAACCACCAGCAGAATAAGCACTGATTCCAAGTCTGTCACCTCCTCCAGCCAGACCTCCCCTTCTTACCAAGTCCTTTCCATCCTTTCAGCAGCACTTTGTGCCTGTGTGCATCCATGTTTCAGCTGAGGTAGAAACTTTTGTTATTATGCGGAAGTAGCTGGAAATAAGCAGCTTGGCACTGAAACTTTTTAAACATGGAACAGGTTAAACAGTTACTGTGGGTCTCAGTGCTAATTACATGAGATTGAGAATCAATGGTGTCCACACCTCCATAACAAACCTGATTTGCGCTGATATGGGGACCTCTTCCAAACACAGAACCACTAAACACACCCTTCTCTGAAGCCCACAGGGCATACCTCATTTACAGAGGAAATTCACTGTTCTAAATAAGACCTTAGAATACTACTACTACTTTTACTATGAACCCTTTGGAAAAAGAGTTACAGATCTCTGGCTTTTGATGTGGTAACTGGGAGGAATCAGTGTCTGCTGTGACATTCCTGACAGTTAGGGAAATGCGATGGACATCTCTCTGCAAAATTACTGAAGAGTTTGTACAGCAGCAAGGTCCTTTAAGTGGACAAGATCTGTCTTTGCAGCCAGGGATATGAGGTGTTATTCCTGATTGTGCAGATTCTGAAGAATCAACAATTGAACAGAAGTAGTTCCTGGAACAGGAACAAAGTCCCCTTCCCCTTTTTAAGTATCAAAGACTATCCTAAACAAGTTTTTAGCCTTACTAAGCTTTTAAAGACTTGATAACAAATAAAATTAACATTTGGAACAGCAGATTGGGATCATATCTTTTTTTAATAGATACCTTAGGAATACTGTAGGGAAAACAGCTCAAATGGCAGAAGATTTCAGAAAGGTGTGGTATTTCCATTGCAAGACAGTGATATTGAATATTCAGAGACGATTTAGAGAAGAACAGAATGCAAAACTAAATATAACTTCAAGATAAAAAAAATTGTGAGAACTGACTACTTAGTTTGCCAACAAAGAAAGTCATAACAAATTCCAAGGTGATTAAATGGCATTATAAATGGGATTAATCCAAGTGGTCAATTCTAACTCTCATTTAGGATAGTATTTTCCACACAGCCCATCTCCCTTAAGCTGTGCAGTATTTGTGGCGAGGCTATCAAGAGTGAAAAATCTACTTACCACTGAGCAATACCTTATAATAGCCTGAGGCAAGCAACTGAAGAAATCAATGATAGAAGATAGTTTTTTCCCTCACATCATCTCCATGGAGCTGTGGTAATTGGGATGTCGAACTGCCAAGAGTTAAACCAGTCCTTCTCTTCCACCAAATGAAAAGGGACCCTCACTTTCTTGAAACAGTTATAATGAATACAAACTACATGGATCAAAACAGTCTTACAGGATGTCCCTTCCACAAGTTATAGCTCCATCCTGTACAGGTATACACCCCAATCTGGCATACCAGCACCAGCTGTGTAACTATTCAAAGGCTACAGCCAAGCTATCCGATGCAATTACGCCACCTTTCTATTATGAGTGCGAAAAGTAAGGATCCAACATTTCCAAAGCACAGCATGTCATCTACATAAAAATACTACACGTGATCTCGTATTTCAAATGCATTTAAATTAAACCATACGCACCTACAGACAAGTCCATCTTACTGCCTGGAATGTCCTCAGTTTGACTCTGAAAAAAAAAAAAAAAATCAGTTCTGACTTCTATGAAATGCTGAGGAATGTTTCAGAAAGCAGCCGTTGATAGTTAAAGGTGGAATGAAGGAAGGACATGCTTCTGCTAATAAAAGTTTTATTTTAAACTAAAATCTAATACAAGGATTCCTGGTATCACTCTGGACATACCTCACCCTCAGCCCCCTAATACTGTGTGTGGCAAGTTTACTGATATGAAACGAGACACATGAATATATTCGACATAGAAAGATGGATAGACAGCTGCTCTGTGAAATAAACCTCTGTCCCCATGTTCCAGTGGTCGAAAGACGAAACACTGAAAATAGTGGCCAAAATGATAGCTCATCCTCATGACCTGTCAAGTCATCAAACCTTGAAATGTGCTGCCAAGTTATTCTTAAGTTGGCAGTCTGGGACAGGGTGTTCCCACAGCTTTCAGAAGCATCTATGGTCTAGCAGACTGAATTTAGGGTTGGGAGCCAACAGACATTACAAGCTAATCCTAGTCATGTCAGTGACAGCTTGTGCAGCCCTGGGCTCTCGCAGAACCTCTGCATTATGATCTTTTGCTAGACTATATTACATATTATTCCTGCTTCACAGGATGACAGCTGGCACAATATTCTGTAAAATGTTTTACAAATTAGCATGTCAGAAGTTCTTAAAAAAATTATATATGTAACTATTTTTAAGGTACTTCCCTGCAGATCTGTTTTTTCTCTCCATGACATGCCATTTATTTATCCACTTTACCAATCAGTCTTTAAGTACTAATGAATAATGAGCCCTTTTTGTTTTAAAAAGATCCTGCTGCACAGTATTCAAAATATAAATAGCCAAGACAGACACAGAGCTGTAAATCTCCTTTTCTGATTGGCGGCTGAGATTCAGTATGAATAGCCTTGGACTAGTCACAGGTGTCCAATGGTACAGCCACGAGCCAAGGCCTCTACCTGGAGTCCTCTGAACAGCATGATATGAAAATAAAAAATAAAAAACCAAAACACCCCCAAATCCTATTACTTGCAAGGAAACTGCAATCTCAGAACAACAGCTGTCATAATGTAATTTTGAAGAGTCAAAGTAGATCTTGTTTTTTTCTGAGAAGCCATTCTGACTAGCAAGGAAGTGCTGAATACCCAGCTATTACAAGTATTATAATGAACATGCCACCATAACAAATGCAGATAAATAGGTAGTTACACAGTGTGAAACAGCTGGTCTTGTGACTTATTTAAAGCTTACTGCTTTTTTACTAAGTTGAATTTTATATTAAAAATAAATTTACTTACCAGCAAGCCCATATTTGAAAACTGTTTGGATAAAGGGTTCATCCATGAATCACTATTTCCTCCTTTTAATGAGCACTGAAGAGGGAAAAAAATAAAAGTATTTTTAAGTGACGACTTGATTTCTTAAACTGTGTTATCCTTGAGATGCACAAGTGTCAAATGAAAATTCTGGTATCAGAAAAACTAATCTCCTGAACAAATTACCTTTTTGCATGGTTGGAAACATCTACCAAATACTTTTTTCTTTTCTCTCATATAAAATTGTTCATTGTTAGGTATACCAAACTGGATTAATACTTGCTGTGTAGAATGTTTATCACACCTTCAGTTTAATTCTGGAATCTGGAAAGCTTTGAATTTTTCTCCCCCCTCTGTTACAGTTTAATACATCCTTTCAGCCACCAAATACAGTGATAGATTTCCTCCTTGGCTTTCTTCCCTTTAGTATGGTTTCTCTCCCATGGGCACGGTGCTGACCTGGCTCTCAATTTGGCTTTACTGTAATTTACAGGTGATCAAAACCAAAACTGAACACAGTTCAACAGAAAATATATTGGTAAGAAAAGTTATTGAACAGTTGCTTTGGTGGTTAAAATAAAACTTTAAGTGAGAAAAAAGTTTGAGAATAATTTTTGCAAAATAGGAATTGTAAAACTCCATACCATGTCACAACAGTATTTCCATGTACGAGGAAGCTGCTCTGCACTTGCCTTTTGAGTTTGCCCTACCTATTTGATTAGAAGTAGACAAAGCGTAGTCCGTCTAATATTAATACAGTACAAAGTGTTACTGTACTAGAGAACTAACACAAACAAGCCTCAGAAAGCAATTCACTCAGGACACAGCCAAGCTCCTGCTCCTGTCTGAGGCCAAAGGTCAATAACAACCAACACTAGTCAGACCTAAATCCAACAGTCGATAGAAATAAGAAGCGCATGTGCCAAAGGGACTGTGGAATCCAAACTTCAGCAGACTATGCAATGTGAACAGCAGCAGTCTGACACAGAAAGATGTGTCAACAAGGGATGAGCAATTCTTGAGATACTTATTCCTGTTTCATTTAGTAATGGCTCTGCAGCCTACCTACCAAAATAATTTGACATCTACTCGCAGATTTATTAGTCGCAGCAGATGTAATACACTAAAAACAAATCCAGAAACCTCACATTTTTTACACTCTTGTAACAGGCACCTTTCTAGCTGAATTTTGTAATACCTTTTTAAAAGAACTGTTATAATGCTTTAACATATCAGTCATACTGCTTTCAGACCACACAACAGTTATGAATCATTCAAGCATTTTACCTTCATTTGTGTTTTCTTTCCTCCTTGCCCCCAGCTTGTTGAGTTGTGGGAGGAACTGCTTCCCTGAGAGCCTGCTGTGTTCCAGACTCCTCCCTCCTCCTCCTCTTCCCAGCTGGAATGACGCGTTCCTGTCACTGGCCCATCATTCTCTCCCCAGCCATCTTGCATAGATTTAGAACCTTCAGAAAAAGAAAAAAAAAGGTCAAAAGCAGTCTACAATACCATGCAGCTCATGACTTGACACTGCAAGATTAGCATCTTCACTCTATCAGCTGTAAAAACTTGTGAATGAATCCCCAAACCAATGAAATTCAGTGGCATGTTAGCATGTCATGTTTTGCAACTATTTTAAAGCAATGTCAAACCCTCAAAGTTATAATAAACCATAGGGACCTCTTCTGTTATACAGATACAGCTGCATTTTGATTTCTTTAAAAGGCAACTTATTATTTTCTAGTGTAAATGAAAGACTTCAAGGACACTTAAAAACCAAGGAGGACCTGAGTACTCTGGTATATGTAACACAAAAGTAGTGTAGTATGAAAAAAAAACCAACCCTCTACTCGAATCTGTTCTTGCCAATGCCAGTGAAAAGAGTTATTAGCAGTGCTGTTTAAGTAGAGATACCATTACAAGAAAGCTACAACCATTTAATCAGTTCAGACTAAGGACTTTTCCCTGTTGGCTTCTTTTCTTGCTGTTATTGCCTAGCACCAGCTGTCAGGCAACTTAGAATTCTAACCTCTACTGACAAGCCAACAAGAGCCCAAATCTTCATCTTGTCCACAGTCCAACTGTTCTTCCTGGTGTAACTCTTCATTCTGCATATTTATTCCCTAAGTATTTATCTCCCCTAAATAAAGATTTCCATCATCATCACCTTTTTCATTAAGGATTCTTCAACTGTCTGGGGTTTGAATGTGGAAATCAGGGATAAGGATATTAACACACAGCAGAAAATCTGAGTACAAAAATAGTCAGGAACTGTAATTAGTCTATCAAGGGGAACTCTACCTTGATCATGCTGAAAATAAGTAGAGCAGCATTTCATGGCAGTTTAAAGGCTACCTTAAAATCCATCATAAATAACTACTCAGATACATCACAGAAAACATAACTTTTTAAAGTATATTGTGTACCAAAATTGAGGGCTGCTCACTGGTCCAAGTGCAAAAGTCTACCTCTTGACACTTTAATCATGCTACTTAAGCAGAAAAGGCTACATTTAAGGATTATGACTGCAGAGTCAAGAACTTAATCTGGAACTGTCATATATGGAGTAGTCCCTGCAGCTTTAATTTATTTCTGACCACAGTGTTTAAATATAGTACTATAATCCTGCTTTTTACTACATGGCCATAGATTATTTTTCTGCATTGACAGCTTTCAGGTCTGAGATTCTTGGACATGAATCTGGACAGTGGTGTAAAGACAACTTGTGAGATTCCTGCTTCTTTTTCTGCCTTTGTTGAGTGACGAGGCAAAGGAAACTTTCAAGATATAGACAAAATAACGATGTTACAGAAAACTGAATTTATTTCTACTTCTTCTACAGAATTCCTATGCAAAGCTGCTAAAACTATGTAAATCTGTTTTTTTTTTTAAACAGGTGGGCAATGACCTATGCTTCCCTTCTTTGGCTCTAAACTCTAGTTTTATTTTCCTGTCATTGCTAGTTCCTCTTTCCTGCCCTTACCTTCAGCCATAAACTATGCCTTTGCAGCGTCTTTGTCCCAGTTTCTTCTTCCAACTTATCCAAGACATTAAATATCTCCCCTTACATCAGTGAATAACATAGCTTTCTTCTTTGTTCCTTCTGGGTGCCAATTAGAAAGGTGTCGAGAGAGCAATCTCAGAACACAGGAGAATGAAGATCTCAGCTCTTAACACTAGTGACCTGCTACACCCCAACCTGAAACAGCCACCACAGGGAAACTCCCTATATTTTCCTCCTCTAGAGCTAGGGACAGCTTACATACAGATTAGTCTGCAGCTCCTTGGATGTCACATATGCAGACCCCTTAGGACAAGCAAGTGACGATGCATAGTCTTTAAAGACTATCTTAAGTATTAACAAACCCATAGAATTTGAAATGGATCATCAGCATTTCAGAGACTCTGATTTTGGTCATATTTTGGCCGATTTTTAGAGATGGAAGAAGAGATCCATTTAAAGAAGTCTAGCATCCTGAAAAGTGCCAAGTTTGTGTGGCAGGCACAGGAAGCACTACAGTCATCCAAGAAAGGCTGCTATAATGTTAACACTAAGGAAGCAATGCTTTTTTCCCAGTTCTGTTTCATAAATTGCCAAACTATTTAATGGGGGTGGGAGGAAGGGAGAATGACCCAGCAGCATACCATCTGTATAGAGCATTTAATTCCAAACAATTACACGTCGCAAAAGCAACTTGTAACTGGAAACAGTTTCACAGCAGGTACCTCAGCCAAGTTCAGTAACAGTCATGTATTATCAATATTTCCTACTTGAAACTTCGTATCCGAACGTTATTGGCTTTGGCTACAACATTGCTATGTTGTATCAGCAGATTATTGCTTTTGTTTGTTGTATTCTCCTTCGAAAAACTGAAATAAAAATTCTACGAACAGCTTACATCAGCAGGTATAATTTCCACAGAAATAAAAATCTTAATACAGCAAACTTTTAACTTCAAAGTAATTTTTTAAAAGATTTCAACAGCATCTCATTCATGGAGAACACAGCTGTAAGGCAGGTAATATCCAGAAGATAGTCATCCCTTTAGGTTCAACCACAAAAGAAAGTTAAGAACTTAAGAGTTACAATATTCCACATTAATATAATTTTTAAAAAATCAATTCAAAGGCAATTTGCATTACTGAAGCATGGATTACCATGTAGTGGCCTCCACCATGAAATTCAACTGTGCTGTGCACTCCTTTTTCTGATATGATCGGGAAAAGTCATTTATCATGTCACAAGTTTATATGCTAAGTAACACATGGGCAGCCAGAGAAGAGGAGACATATTTGAGAAAAAGACACTCACTCACATGCTCTAATGTTTCAACGCTTCCACAAATCAGAGCTGCCCATTTAATTGCTTAGTTAAGAAATTTTTCATTACCTTAAAAGTTCCCGTTATTTGTAAGCACTTAATCACTCATCCATCAAAATCTCACATGACATTCATGATTGCTTCTAGGCCTCAGATAACTCCTCTATCGGTGACCTATCAAAAGGCCAAACACTAAAAATCTCCAGGACCACTGCAAAGAAACTGGTATCTGGCCTATACTCACTAGATTTCATGGCATTCGGGGCGTTGGAAGGTGCATTCCCCCAGCCTGTGGTCGATGCTCCTGTATCATCTACTTCACCCCACCCAGGACTGGTTTCATTTGGCTCACCCCAGGCGGACGTACCATTATCTGGAGCAGGTGGAGTGCTTTTGCTCCAGACTGCACAAAGGAGAAAGAGTTTTCATTACAGACCATTTAGACAACAAACTATTTACTGCAGTGCAGCACCATGTCATTAATCTACTGCTTCATTCTTTCTGTTGAGGACTTTAGATTCTGAATAGGGTGGGTGCAACAGAACTGACAACTGTTCACATCAAACTTAGAGCAGGCACTGACCTCAAGGGATGAAAAGGAAGAGAATGCTATAATGAGCAGTAGTATTCTCCCAGGTTAAACATGAACCCCACATCTAATGCTGTCCTCCTATCTGGTGAACTTTTGTGACTAATTAAAAGCACCAGACTAACTCAGGGTTTTCAAATACTGAAGAAAGAATAAGGACATATTTGAAGTACATATTAAAACAAAATAATATTCTTTAAAGCATGTCTGAGTCAGAGGAGAGATTACATAAAAATAACATCTTACTATATTTCCAAGCTATGTAACTTTTTCTTGTGGTTATTTCAAAGCAAATATTTTGCTACGCACTCTTTATAATACTGGAAAGCCAAACTGAGCTAAAAACCTAAATCACAGACTTGCTCCATTTTAGGTGTTAAATGAGTGTTTCAGAGCAACAAGTTTTTGACTAAAAATAAGTAAAGAATTTATCTTAATTTCTTTAATAATTAAATATTTTTAAAATGTGATTTAGTCTGGAGAAAAGGAGGCTGGAGAGATATACCTTATCACTCTCTGCAACTACCTGAAAGGAGGTTGCAGTGAGGTGGGTGTCAGTCTCTTCTCCCAAGTAACAAGCAATAGGGCAAGAGGAAACAGCCTCAATTGCACCAGGGGAGGTTTTGATTGGATATTAGGAAAAATTTCTTCACTGAAAGGGTTGTCAAGCACTGGAACAGGCTGCCCAGGGAAGTGGCTGAGTCCCCATCCCTGAAGGTATTTAAAAGATGTGCAGATGTGGTGCTTAGGGACATGGTTTAGTGGTAGACCTGGCAGTGCTAGGTTGGACTTGAACTTAAAGGGTTTTTTCCAACCCAAATGATTCTATAATTCAAACGGTTCTTCAGAGCTCAGACTGAATATGCAGATTTGTCAGCTAACATACATTTTCTTTTACTGGCAAGCTGACCAGTATTCAATTACAGTTGCTGAGGCACAACAAATAGTGGGCTGATTGATTAAAATTTTAAAGACACTTTAAATACAGAACCAAATACTCAAATAAGAAATTGGTTTTCTTTATGGAATAAAACTATTAGGAATTGGAGGCTACACAAGTATCTCTTATGCATTAAGGTTACATTTATAAATAGGAGCTTGCTGAGAAAAGGTACAAGACTAGTACCTGATGCTTGTGATTTGCTAGTCATTGGAGTAGGCAGGCTCTGCTCCCGTGGGGCCTGTCCTCCTTGTGAGTTCTTGTCCCACAGGTTCACATTCTTGTAGTTATAACTGCTAGGATCTCCCCACGCTGAAGTGCCATCATCAATATCCATTTTTCGACTGATTGACTGTGGAGAAGGTTCTTCCCAACCACTAGGCTCCTCCTCTTTGGGGGCAGCTGGCTGTGGTCCGCTGTTCCAGTTTGGGTTTGGAGGTCGCCCGTTACTTGGAGTTTGGGGCGGTGGACCCCAGGAACCAGAGGCCTCCTGCTGTTGCTGCTGCTGGTGCTGTTGCTGCTTGTTCCAGGAGTTGGGCTGTCGACCCGTCTCATTCCATGTTGAATTTCTTTTACAATCATCCCATCCACCCTTCGAAGCAGCACTTGTATTTGCACCATTACCCCAAGTTCCAATCTCATTCTGCCCACCTTCACCCCAACCAGACACTGGCTTGTTTCCTGCACTTTCCCAGTTGCTATTTTTTGTTTGGTCAACTTCCTCTCCCCAACCATTCTTTCCAGAAGACCATCCTTGATTAGGTTGCCGTCCACCCCACCCCTGATCCTTACTAGAGCTGTCATTCCAAGAGGAAGATGATTTTTCTTCTGATCTTCCTCCTCCCCAATTAGAAGAATTGGGGTTCTTATAGTCATTCCATCCTCCAGTATTTTTGGGGTCCTTCCACTCCGTTGGGGTTGAGAGCTCACCCCATCCAGACTTGATTTGATTGCTTTGGCTGGGTACATCACCCCAGCCCCCTGAGTTCTTTGTCTGTGTGGCAGAGCTCTCCCACCCCTCAGTTCCTTTATCAGACTTCCCCTCAGGCCGTGGCATCTCTTCGATATCCCACACGGTATCTTGCTTAATTTGAGTTTGGCCCCAGCCGGTGTTTGAAAGCACTCGGGGGTCCAAATCAGTCCTGCTCAGCAAAGTCTGCAAGACTGCCTGGCAATCAGGATGCGTAGGCCTATATGACCGGCGTCCAGAATTGTGACTGTCACTACTTCCTGCTTTGTGGTTGCTTCCAGTGCTTTGACCTCCAACCTCACTTCCTGCAGAGCTGGAAGATCTTCCCCAACAGGGAGCCTGGGAATTGCCTTGGTTTTCAGGAAGAGGGTGGCCTTTTTGATTGTCCCATGCTCCAGTGCTAGAATTTGGTTGGTTTGGACCACTCCATTCTCCAATCTTCAGTTCATCAGACCCAGACAGCTGTTTCCATTCTCCCTGAGAGACCCCAGATGTTAATTTGTTCCCTTCACCCCATTTGCTTTCATTTGCATGCTGAGGGCCAAAGTTCCAAGACCCACCACCCGTAGACCGGTTATTGTTATCCCAAGAATCACTTCTTGACCCATTAGGTTTTTGAACAGAAGCTCCTTTCCAGGAGTCCTCTCTATCCTTTCCATTGTTCCCATGGTTTCCAGAATTGCTCTGTCCAGAGACTGTGTCAGTTCCAGAAGACCCCCTAGCTGTACCCCAAGATCCAACACTCCCAGTCTTTCTTTCTCCAGTGCTTTGTGAAGGGGTGTCAGTGCTCCTGGAAGGGTTCCCCAAGCCCATTTCAAAGGGCATTCCCTTATTCTCCATAGGGTTTGGTGAACTTAAGTTCAAGGAGTTAGTGTTTCCATTTTTTGGTCCATCAGTGTTATGAATTTGAGCCTGTTCTCTGCCAGAGACAAAGTTAACACCCGCATTTTCCATCTTTGACTGCTGTTCCCTAGAGGTCTGACCTACTGTGCTAATCTGTGCATTGGAGCTACCGCTATCAGGTTCTGAAGTCCCTTTCCTAGAATTGCCCTCTTGAACCAGTGCCGGCCAAGCAGAGGGGTTGCTATTTGGGTTAAAGTTGCTGAAGCCAGAACCGGGACCGATTCTATCTTGTCCACTCAAGTTCCTCCAATTACCTAGTCCATTGTTACTCTCGGCAGCAGGGTTGGAAGATTGAACAGATTTAGCCTTGGGATCAGATTTCCAGGCCCCAAGATTACATTCGTTTCCAGCGCTTCCAGACTGGCACTGGCTTCCTTTTCCTTTGTTACTAGTGGTGCTTCCTGGCAGAGCATTCTTCTCCAAGCCAGGGTTCGAGGCACTGTTGTTATCGGTGGTGTTTTCGGAAGAAGACTCAGCATCTTTGCTGGCAATACAAGGCCACTCTTCCATGTCAGACCCGTCTACAATCACCTTGTCCCAGATGTGAGTTGGATTGGCGTTGGTGCCGCTGTTGGAGGAGGCTCCAGGACTCCAAGTGGAATTTGCATAATTTGAAGCAGCAGCACCTCCAATTGCTGAATCTAAAAAAAAAAAAAAACAAAAAAAAACAAAACCCCACACCCAAAAAGGTCATTAATAATCAATATTATTTGCAACACTGAACATTACATTTTTGACGCCACTGATTACTGTTTTCATTAATAAGAACCCTTCCCTCAAATGTGTAACAAAGTTGCTCTGGAAGAACATCAGGCTGGAAAACACCATTGAAAATACTGCTAAAAAAGGTCTTTCAACAAACTCCCCACAAGCATTTTGTGGGGACTTGAATTCACTATTGACTCACTACTTCTGCTGGAGTCCCACTCTAAGTTCAAAATAATAATAAGCCAGTTAATGAACCTGAATGGTCATTACTGATACTGGTTGTAGACTTTTCAAATACACCTTTAAAATCATACTATATATAGAACAAGAATGCGTATGTGCACGCATTCATATGCATGTGTGTGCACATGCAGTCAGCTGTTGGTCTGCTACTCAACTGACTCAAAGCAACTTCAATTTATTACAGATCAAAAGATAAAAAAGATTGAAAACAAAAAGCATCTAAGGAATATATAAAGCTGAAGAAGTCTATCCTTCAACTTCAAATATTTTTTTCAAGTTGATTTTACTACTAGGAATTTCTTTCAACCCTTTGCAAAACAAAATTATTTCCAAAAGTTACTGTAAATCAAAAGAATCCAAAGCTACACAAATCAATTTCTACATAGTAACATGTAAGTCGTATTCAGTACGTAATTATCCCACATTTGTGTCACTGCTATATTTATCCTAGAAACCACAGTTTGTGGTTTTGTGAGCAGCTAAGATAATCTCTGCCACTGGATGGAGGCTAGTAAGAGATCTCGCTTTTCCTTCTCTCTCTCTCTCTCTCTCTCTCTCACCATCCCTACCTACTTCAAGTTCTCCAAGTTTCACCTCTCATTTGTGAGAGTTCTGATGGCAGCTAAGCCCTTTAATTAAATCAACTATATTCACTAACTCAACACAAAACTGTCCACTTTTTGATGCATTAGATTTTTGGTGGCTTAGCACATTGTCCACAGTAACTTGCAAGTTCAATGAGCTTTGGAGTCACTATGAGGAAATTAGCAGGATGAACGACAATGAATAGGGCCCCTCTCTTTCATCTGTGGTGAACTCTCATTATGTTCTATGTGGTATGACTTCACATGGAAACGATTTCTATATAGTTTTAAAGTAGACAAATTAACATAGTACCAGAATGGATGAAACCTATGTCAGTAATGGCAGCGTAATGTCTGCATATATGCAAGCATGTTATCATCAGGAGGTTGTCAGCCAAGATTCCCTTGCCATCCACATAATTACCTCTGATCCTCTAAATAATTTAAGTCCATTAGTACTTCAGTGTTGTTCTCTATATAGGGTTCCACTCATTTTTCTATGTATTGTTAATACCAAGGGACCCTAAACTGCCCTCACCACAAATTCCCAGTGATGAAGACTAAACACCCTCCCTTCTGCAAAACCATGTATCCTAATGTATTCGTCTCATTCAGTTATCCCACCCAACCAGTTTAACTTATTTTGCAGAGCATTAAGAAAGTTCATAACATCTGCATCAGTATTCATACCTGAATATATAGTTACTACCAATACTTTCCTACATAACAGCTTCCATGAAAATAAGGCATAATGACCTAAAAAGGTGGACTCCCCCACTCCAGTTCCTACGTTACATATTCAGAAGTAAAGACCGCCATTTCTGGTTGCTAATACTTTTAACAGAAGATGAACAGACCAGCTTTCAGTGCCTGTCTCAGGTTTTCAGTTCATTAGCTTAATGAATGAACATCCACTGAATGCCTTCCAGATTCCCCCTTCAGTGAGATCCAGATTTCACAGCAAGGTTAGAACTCTCTTGTAAGCTTTGAATACTGATGAACAAAAGTTCATCTTCATCCATTAAACCCTAGCCACCAAGATCCAAAAGACCAAGCAGTTACCAGGCACATTCTGCTCCTTCTGTTGCCTTAACCTCAACTGCAACCTTAACAATAGCAAAGTAGTGTGACTCTCTACCGATATTTATATCTGGCTACCCTTTTAGTACACTGAATAACCCTTTTTTCACCCCCTCCCCAATTAAAAAACTTTCTGATTAGACTGATCACAGGAATAGCTTAAGGAGGACAGCCAAAGACAAGTTCAAAAGACTTCAAGGTTGCTGCCTTTTGAACTTAGCAATGATTCAGCAAATTAATGATGCACAGGCCGCTATGCACTCAGCAAGATCTTCACATAGGTGATTTTAACAAAGCATTTCACATTTCATCTTTGTGAAGACATTCTAAAAGTATTAAGATTGGGGTGCTTCCTAACATAGCGTATTAGGACAATATAATGCACTGTTTTCCAGAACCAGCCTCCCCTCGCTATACTGCAGTGGCACAAAATTTTGGCAATTTATGGTTTTGTCTTAAGATAATGGGTAAGGGCTCTTGGTTCTTAAAACAGACTCTTCCTTAAAACATAAGGAAGCATTCTTCCTTGAAACAAGTTTCTGATCTGACTAAAATGAAAAAAAGTTACTAGCAAATTACTACTTTTAAGGATGAAAGTATGGAGCTGAAATAAGTGAAAAGTATTGAAATGGAGTCCTGAAATGAAGATGCAGTTTTGCTGTGAGAGATGGTAGTAATTCTTAGAGGGTATTGTAACTACTGAAAGACTTCCACCAATAAAACTCAAGCTTTGTTTTCCAAAACTGTATTGCACATCCTGAATATCATTGGTATTAGAAGAATTATATAGACCACCCTCCACCCCAACCGCCCCATACTACTACAAGACAACAGTAAATTTGGTGTCATCTTTCAGGTAACTTGACTTTTGTCATCTTACAGAAGCATTTCATTCTGGTAGAAAAAGATCCATGTGAAGAAGGAATATCTACTGCCTTTTTGTATAAAGCCTCACCAACATAATCTATAGCTATCTGGTGAATATAACAATGCAAAGGAGTAGGTAAGCTGCATTGTTTTCCCCTTTGGGAACCCACTTTTGTTTACACATGGGATGAATTAATCACAGTATCATGTACATAAGTGTCTGACAGAATTGGGCCCAATCCAAAATCCAATCTGTAAACTGCCAGGATCTCAGATGGAGTTAATGATGTGCAAGACAGAGCAACACCATACTTCGTTAAGCACTTTGATGGAGCACCCTAAGGGACAGCCCTGGCCTTCCTCTTGTCCAGCCACTCATTCCCACTCCTCGGGCACACCTACTCTCACATGCTAGCACATACATTCCCACTGATATTCAGTGAGCTGAACTGGTAAATCACCCAGACTGAAGTTAGCTTTAAAAAACAACCTGGGTTAATTATAATCCAAGTCAGCACCCCAGCCCAGTTAATTGTGCTCTGGTGCAGAAATTTGGATGGGGTGAGGCAGGTCTGAAGGACCCGTTTCTTTCTTGGCAGCACTCCTGGCTTACATCAGGATAAAGCAACTAACCACTGGCATAAAAAGTTGCCACAATCAATAAAATACAACCACGTAACATCTGCGTTAATGCACCATTAAACTAAATATAAAAATATGAGAATCCATAAGATTGAATTACAGTCTCAGAAAAACAAATATTAGGTGTCGAATTAGTTGCACAGAACTTAAGGAGCCTCTAAAATACTTCAAAATGGTCCTCATATAGTACATCCAACAGCAAAAAAAATGCTGTTCATGAGAAATTTTGAAAACTTTTAGAATGCTTCACCACCATAAATTCTCCTTTGTCAGTCTACTACAGTCACTGTAAAGGTATACCAACGCTAGCAGGTACACCAAGGCTAGGATTTTTTATATAGGCAGAAGACTTTGGGTGTGTTATTTCCTTCTTAATCTTTCAGGTTTATTATCAAAATCTGCCATCTCCAAGATATCTGTTTTTAAACTGATTAGCTAAAACCTTGCCATTGTAGTTTGAAATTCACTCCCCTCCCTTATTAAATAGGGAACATCAAAGACAACAAGATAAATAAACTGTCAAACAGAGATTTGCTACAAAGGATTTAAAGTACTGAAACCACAACACAGACAGAATTATTCATTTTCCTAGAATCCTTGTTAGTAGGACAGCCATTCCATCTAGCTTGCTTGATTCTGGAGTTCCAAGTCACCTCTGTTTTTACTCCTGAACCATAGAGAACTATAAAAAGTTTATGCTCTCAAGACTGTGGTTAAAAAAGAACAACCAAACCCATCCCCTTAATCTAGCATGGCTTTCAAAGTCAAACTCAGACAGAGTGGTATCGTTATTTTTTTCTTTTGACTTTCAAGCATTTATTATTTCTTTTTAAAACACCCTTTCTTAGAAGTCAAGTCATCCCTGACTTCTATAAAGAAAAATTTAGGTGATTTGAGAAGGCAGATGTCTTGAGTAGAATTTTGTTTGTTCTATCATAACTTAAGAAGGAAATACTACACTTACTGCAATTCCCCAAGGGTCTAAAAAATTCAGGAGCAGTTATAATTTCCCAATGCTCATAAAACAATTAATCTTAAAATCAATTTATCTTCTGGAATTCAAAATGAACAGAAAAGCAAAACCAGGACAGTCATCATTTTTATAAAAAGGCTTATCTAAGGAGAAAAACAAGATTACTACTGAAAAAAGTCAGGAACAAAAGGGCCATCTTTCTACCTCATCCAGGTGAGACGTGACAGACACCTGCCATTTGCAGACCTGATATCTACATGTCTGGTTTACCAGATCATATAAAAAAGTGACCAGATAGGAAATTCATGTCATTAAAGAAACCTAAAGAGCTATGAAGAACTACTCAATGACAATCATAAAACGCTGTTTATCTGTACATTGTGTTTACCTTGCTGAGGTCTTAAGAGCATTACAGCATCCAATTCAAACCACCCAAAACCTATTTTAAAAAACAATTAACCCTCTTTCTTGTTCCATCTAGTAGTAAAAATTGCACCCATTGCTGCTAACAGCAAAAGTCTATACACTACAATAGTAGAAGTTCTCCAAAAGCAAGCTGAGGTGTTTTGTTATATGATGATACACTTATGCACAATTACAGCAATCCTTTTTCTGCCGTGCATACACACGTTCATTTAATATTATTATTACTTGCCTGTTGCAGTCCCACTGTCGCTCTGCAGCAGTGCTCCTGTCACTGGTTGTGCGTTGTTTGGGTTTGTTCCTGGTGCTGCTGGGGGAGGAGGCCCTGCTCCACCCCCAAGGAGCATACAGGATGGCGGAGGGGGCTGCCCACGTTTCAGTAACACTTTGTGGTCCTGCTGGCAACGGAATCGCGGCGGCACCTCCCGAGGCATGTAGCGGGCGGCGCTCGGCGGTTGTCCGTTCGGCACTGCCACCCTTTTGGCATTGTTGCCACCATTGACTGGTGGCGATGGAGAGTTGCCAATTGGGCTGGCAGCCACTGGTTGGCTTAAACTTGGTTTCGTCACTTCGGGCACTGAAAAACAGGAAGAATGAAAATCAGAAATTTTTCCACTTAAACCTGCGCTAGCTACAAGAACTCACTGTGACTCTTTCCTTTAATAATTTTATTCTTCTCTGAAATATTGTTCAACTTCAACCGTATTAAAAGACAATTTAATTAAAGAAGCAGGAACAGGCAGTAGCAGCAAACCTCTTGCTTCCATGTGCAACTCTGCACCCCAGGATGAAACTATGCCCTCAGGAAGTATTTCACTCTAAGTCCCAAATTTCTTGGAAACGTAAAGTTGGGAAAGAATACTACCGTGGGCAATGAGTCATTTTAAAATATGAGCAGTCAAATATAACTGGTTTCCCCCTGAGCTCTCTTCCTTGCTCTTCAACTAGTTTTTGGATTGTTATGCATCACCCTTATGGGAGTTCTGAAATCAGTTCCCAAGCTTTCACCTGCTTACTAGGCTACACGGCCATCACCAAAAGGAACAAGGAGAGGGGGAAAAACCCGTCCTCTTGGATTCAGAGTTGACAAATCTGAGTTCTCTGTACTGCTCTCAAATAAGGCAGTAATAGTTGACGCACACCCAAAAGGCCGTCCTACATACAGTGTTTGTATTGGACTTGCCTAAAGTTTCCCAGCTGGTCACCAGGTGCCCCTATAAGCAAGGACAAGCTGCTTCTGAGGGCTATTATGCATTGGAGAAGAGGAAAACCACAAACAAATCCTCAAGGATTTAACGCCATCACAGAATTTGCTTAAGAGACTCTAGACTTGTGACCCCTTACTCACATTCTCCATATGCTTTTTTTGAAACAGAGCAAAAGAAATTCCTAGCCAGGCATCTAAGGAGGTGTAATTGCTAAGACAGACTCCAATGGCAAGGAAAATTTAATATATCTACTCTAGCCTTTGTTGAAGATTAAGACAAGAAAGGGACGCCCAGAAACCCACCCCACACACCCCCAGCAAAGTGAACATAATCAGTAAAACTTTTCTTCTTACAAATGTGAGATCAAAACAAGTGAGTCTCTTTTTGGCAACATGAATGCCGTTATTCTCCATATTTTATTATGGGTTTTCAGATTTCTCTGTATAGGCTTCACTACCCAAAAACCAAAAAAAAAGAGTATTGTTAGCTGTAAGATCAAGTTATCATCTTTACTTCTCTTCTATCAATAATGGCATTTTCCCCACACAATTTTTAGAAAACTGACACACAGATCAAGATTAAGTGAAATGTATTTTTAGATCAGCTAAATAAGTAACTTTCAAGATGCTTACACTCATCAGTTTTGCCTTATCCATTGGACTTTCAGGCACCTGAACATCTCTGAAGTTTCCAAAATCAAGTCATTTTCACTCATTTTTGTATCTCACAATAAGCACTACTTTTCCTGTCTTCCACTCCATTTATATAGTTGTCTTCGGATTTTGGTTATTTGTCTAAAACTGTTGCAAAACTGAAAACTAAATATTTCAGCTAACCTATTTTATCCACAATCCTCATTCCCTCTTCAAGTATTTTGATGTTGACAACACGGACAGTTTTAGGTTCTCCATTTTAATCACCTCAACTCTTATTTCTTCTGAATACACATCTTCAGTATTTAATCTTGACTCACACTTCACCTTCCCTTTCCAACAGTTTTGATCAAGATCCAAGTCATGGCTCGAGTCAATCAGAAACGCTCGTTAGGATCAAAGATTCTTACCTTTGGTTTTTTGATCTGTGACCTGTAAATTAAGAGCAAGAATGTAAATAGAGTTTTATGAACCTCAAAACAAACATTGAACAGTCTGTGCTAAATCACAACCTTAATTTATTAGCACAAGAACAGTATTTGTTGTTGCATGAAAATTATCAACTGATGAACTACAAGTCTAAACAGTATTCCTAGTCATATGCATGAAGTTTTTAAAAATACTACATCTCCTATAATACCTTTGCTTGATGCAAAAGTTCCTGGCAGAAACAGTAACTACTTCACTCATGATAGTTTTTAGTATTCACCTCCCACCTCATCCCAAACATGGACTTCCAAAGCACAAATAAACATGTGCTATAGCACTACAGTTCTTCCAGATTTTGGAGGCAAAGTGTTACAGTTAAAGTGTAACAAAGACTTCCTTCTATGAGAGTATCCTTACAGCATTTTTACATTTTGTACATACAATTGTACATACATTGGGGCTAGCAATGGCAAGTGTAGCAGTCTGACTCTCTGCCATCTTCCCATTTTACCTTTCCCATGACATCTCTTCCAAGGAAAAGAAATCCCTAAACCGTACTGGATTCATTGCCACAATTACAAATAGTACCAGCAATACCCATAAAGCACCAGGCTTCAAAATCTCTTGAACACAATAAGAAGTTGATTACTGAAGTGAGCCATCACACTGGCCAATGTACTCAAAAACAGGTTTTGCTGTACCTCTACCAGATTTCAAGCTCCAGCAGAGACAAACATACCACTGGTATATTCTCTGGAATCGTGTGTATTGTAGCATGTTTTGAACCTCTCGATCATGAGTTCCACTACACAATAACAGAAAAACCCTAAAGATCATCATGTGTCAGGTTCTATGACACCTATTCTTAAAAGAAATTGCTGAACCAGTCCATAATTCTGGAAAGCCCACAGTGACAGTATAGAATAATGAAAGGACAAGTAAAAAGCAGTTTATTGTTTAAACCAACCAAGCCAGAACTCCTTTGTACGGTAAAGAATAAAACAACAAACGGCACTGAATTGCTATGGCATCATTTACTTTGCAAATATGAACACTGCAATATGCCAAGCGGAACATTCACTGTAATACAAAATCTTAAGCATCGTAACTTCACAGAATTATGTCATCCAAAAGTCTCCAAGATACTAAAAATGCACCTGTACCAAGCCAAACATAAATTTTAATTTCACTTATGAAAAATCCTGTATGCATCAAACTAAGTCTTCTTCTGAAGCACAGTTAAAAGAATCTGTTAAGCACTTAGTGGCTCTGATGCTCCACTACCGAATGAAAAGGAAGAGGGGGCGAAAAATTATTCATTAATCCAATCTGGTAATGCTGATCGGTTTACTATGGTCAACAGTAAACAAGTAACTTGTCTACTTGGAAGAACCTCATTATAGCAAATCTTTAAAGAATTCTACATGATAACCCCAGTTTGCTTTAGTGGAAAAAAAAAAATTACTTCTGCCTATACCGCATCTCTTTCCGAATCAAAACAATCTGTTTCTTGTTTCGGGGTTTGTTGGGCTTTTTGGTTTGTTTTGGTGTAGGTTTTTTTGGTTGTTGTTGTTTTGGGGTTGGTTGGTGGGGTTTTTTTGGTCTAGAATGCAAAAGTTGAGAAAATGTGACGCACTCAGGTTTACAAATCTCATCTCTCTGTGGGAACCTATAAGCATTGACAAGGCAGAGGCAACTATAGCAACGGGAAGGTGGAGTCAAAGTCAGCCCTCTGACAAGCTACCAAACAGCCTCTGGGACACCAACCACAAGAATTTAGCCTATGAATTTGCTTGCATAACCTCTGTTGAAGTGATTTTTTTATTACTATTTTTTAAGTTTCAGAAGATCCAGACAGAAAACAATTGTTTCATGTTATACAAACTCTGTCTGAAAATGGAACCCCCAAAATCATTACTGCTTATTTGGTGAATAACACCACAGTCACTAAGGTCAAACACACATATTTATGTTCTGTCCATTCGGTTGCCTGCTTTGCTATTCCTAGATACCTCCAAGTATTACTGTTAAGTTTGGTCTCTTGGAGATTAACTTAGTTAGTGTTTACCCTTCCTTAGATTTTTGGCAAAATATCATAACATTCAATCATAGTGAATAACTTAGTAGGTGAGGGACCACACAGGAAAACTGGCAAATCTCCTTTGTATTCAAAGCACTGATTCCTCAGTGAACACTCACAACGCTTATCAAGACGATCGGTACAACCTTTTCAACTTTCTCTTGTATCATTCAGTATCAACATATAATCCTCAAGCCACTAGTCTTTATTTACCAGGTCTGCTCCTCCTGGTTCCTACATACACTTTTTGTACTTGAACATTACAGAGCAGCAACACTGAGGCAAAAAGACACTGAAGAAACCTTACTCTGTAGCTACTGATCTTTTGCAGTATTACTGGGGACATATCAAAACAATGGGTGGATCAAGACAACAGAAATACACCAGTTTATTCGAACCTAATTTAAACTGATAGACTCAAACTGGTGAAAAAGTCAGGTTTAAAAAGACCCCAGATGAGCCAAAACTTAACTGAAACCAATGCTGGCTGTTCTCAGCGGAAACCTACAGAATCTAACACTGAGTAGCGTCTGAACTTTTGTCGGATCTGTTGCTACTGAACCAACTGAAAAACAGAGAAGGAAAGTAAAGCCTTCTGTTCTCAATTGCACATAATCATTAAGGTTGGAAGGGACAGCCTCTTGAGATCTAGTCCGCAGTTCCCACCCCTGTTCCCCACACGTCCCCAGGAGTCTCCCCAACTCAAAGTCATCAAAACCAGACTGCACAGGGCCACGTCCAACTCATTTCTGAGCACCTCTGAAGATGGAGGCACCACAACCTCTCTGGGAAACCAGTAGTTGCCCAGACACACACGCACACAAAAAAAGTCTTTTTACGATTAAGTGGAATTTCCGGTATTTCAATTTGTGCACAATGACTTGTGCCTTGTCACTGGGCACCACTGAGAAGAGCCTGCCTCCATCTTCTTTACTCCCTCCCACAAGGTATTTATATACATCAATTGATATGATCCCCCTGAGCCTTCTCTTCTCCAGTCTGAACAGCCCCAGCTCGTTCAGTGCCTTCTCATTTGTCAGATACTCCAGTCCCTTAATCACTTTAGGGGCCTCTTGCTGGACCCATTCCAGGATGGTTACAGCTGTCTTGTACTGGGAAGCCCAGAACTAGACAAAAAGGATTTTACCAGGAAAAAGCACGGATAAAGCTGCGAAGGGCTCAAGCTCATATGTCACTAACTCCTAGAACAATCTTCTAGATTTTCAGCAAAATAGAGAGTTTCTAATACATCAAGTGTTCAAATCCATTTTCTGAGCAAAACCAATTTTCAGTGACTTATCAATTCTCAACAGCTCAGGCTCGAACTGATCCACTTCAGCAAAAGAGCTATTAGCTACAGAAAATGTAAAACCTAACTAATACTTCGCAAAAAATAAAGGCAACCCTCAGTACTGAATATTTCATATAAACTTCCTTAAGAACTTACAGGAAAAAAAATCATCTTGCTCTAGAAAATAGTCAATTTTACTTCAAGAATTGCAAAAGCTTCACTGAATTTCCATCCCCAAACACCTCAAAACAGCAGGAGTTGCATAGATCAAGAGAACCCATATTCAATTACTTAAAACATCTTTTACTTCACATGACACACTAAGGAGAAGAAATGTCTAAGTTAAACAGTTACGTTCCAGAAAAATTATGCAAAAAATAGTCTTTAATGAAGCATCACACTAAACAATCAAGTTTTTAAGGTCAAACACAATTTAATATCTTACCACACCCAATACTATTTAAGTTCAGCTGGATAAGAGAATTCAAATACAAAAACCTACCTTCTGAGCAGATTCCTTCTTTTTCTTATCCTCTTTCTTCCTTTTCTTGTCTTCCATTAACTGTTCTTCCCTTTCTTGCTCCTTCTCTCTGCCAAAACAAGAAAAACAATGGTATAAGCACAATCAAGTTGTGCAAGAGCCACACGTACTATATTCCTTTTTCTCCCAAGAACGAAAGTCAAGATACTAGATTCCTCTTATCATCATGTTTCATTCGCACTTGAGCGTTTCAGTCTAACTGGGATAAGAAAGGCACCTTCTAGCTCAGTGTGGCCACAATCACACCACTTGCTGCACAAAGGAAAACTCCTTTATTCAGATCAGGCCTCTTATGGCAGGACCCTATATAAATTAACTACATGCCTAATATTAGAAAATATCTTCACGACATTTTGGCCAAAGTACCCTTTTAATTGGGTTGTGCTATTATTTAATGAACAGTCTCATGAATCTTTTCATATGGTAAAAAAAGGGAAGTGGTAATTTAATATAAGATGGTTTGGTCTGATATGACATTTATCTTCACAAGGGGAAGAGATTATTGTATTGCCTGTAGCTATGTCACTTGTAAGAGACTAGAAATGTCATATCAAATCAAACCCATCATTTATTATACAAATCACTAATTTAATTTCTAGCCTATTGTACCCACCCACAGAATTTCTGTGATGAAACCTGTAATATAAATTACTTTCCAGGGAATCTATTTTTTCTACAAGAACATTCGTTCAAAAAAGGAAGAAAAATATGTGCAGCTGCTATTGTTGTCAAGCTATCATCTTGTTGCTATGTTTCGTATCAAACGTGAAAGTACCAGAAAATGGTTAATTTACTGCATATATGCTATTGGGTGAGCTGTTTCTATGGTGAATCACATTTTCGTTAACCAATTCTGTTCACCTCCTTGAAAGTAAATTTAAGACCAAGTTTTCAGCTCTCTCGGGAGTAATTTCTTTTTGCAGGGAAAAACCAAGACAAAGACAATTGATGTAAGAAGATGATCTGACAGATGAGGGGTAGGATCAGAGACCAGAGATATGTACTTTACAAATGGGAAACAACTAACAACTGCAACCCATGACCTTTCAGAACAAGATTTTATAAAAAACAGAACAGCTTTATAAACAAAATTGGAGTTTGTAATAGTACTGCACTATTTCTTAGATTTATGCACAAATCAAAGCTCTTTTTTGACCACAGTTTAAAAATCTTACAGTTGAGTTGGCTTTGCCAGCTTTTCCCTCCATTGCATTTATATGGTACAGGTAATATTTTTGTTTGCATTTTCACTAGGTACTGCCAAGCCAGAGTACAAAGAAACATTTACATAACCAATCAATTCGTACAAAAATGTTTCGAGATGTTATGTGTTGACAGCTTCCTGATTGAGGACTTCAAAGAACTCTCTTAAAGAGAAAAGGAGCTATGGGCAGTAATAAAATGTATTCCTGGTTTCCTAATGTTAGGCTCTCCTTCATGGCTGGAGAAAATGGATACGGGCAAGATCAGTCCTTAGTAACAACATCCTGAGGTTATTACCAAATGCAATTCATACATAACAGCAAGTTCAGTCTGCATTGAACGAAGTTTGAGGCAAGCTTTCCACATCATACAGAACAGCATTTTATGCACTCTGTCTGGTATTGCTTAAGCCAGGTCAGTTCTTGCTCTGTTTTGTTCTCCATAAAATGTCACAGCACACTTCCCAGCCCTGAACTCTGGCAAGGAAACGCCCCACAGGTTTTTAATTTTTACTAACAGCACAAGACATGAAGAACTGGGAGGTTAGTATATATCTCACACTGTCTGTCATGGCATTGAGACAAAATTTTCCATTTTCTTTGAGCCACAGACTGTAAGCAATATGAAAAAGCTCTCCAGTGACACTCTCCTCTTTCAAAGTTACTATAACCTCAAATTATGTTTACTACTTTTGTACCGTCAAGCTGTGTGCACCTTTTGGGCTGTAGTGCCAGTTACAAATATACCATTTCCAAAACACTTCCTTGCAGCAGGCAAACTTAAGAGCTGTCTTAAGAGAGCTGCTGAAAAAGGGTAGGATCAAACTACAAAATGACTTCCAGTAACTGCCTGGCACACAGACAGCCTTCTACTTAAAAGCACCTTCCTTAGTTTTGTGACCAGAAGAGCAGGGAATGGAAAAGAATGAGAAAAAGGCCATATTCACAATCAAAGCTGAAGCTATGGCTTATGACGACATGTAGCACTAATAATAAAAGCAGCCAAGGACCAGCCTGAAAGTAAACACCTAGTTATGGTCATCTGTCTTCGTAGTAAGATCAGGACACGAAGATTGCTACAGCCACTGCTTTGTTTTCAGATATATACGGACAAGTTGCTGCGGTACTAAGGCTGCAGAGAAGCCCTTTGTTTTGCACGACGACCTCCCCTTCTGCTCTTTTAGTAGAGATGTGCATTTAATATTCTATTGGGCTCCTCATCAACAACTACAATATAGCAATAATCAATACTTAGTAATTTAGGCTTCAACTCATGTAAGCACACACCTAAGGTCCTCTGAGGGGGAAGGGATCTGAACACTTGGGCTGCATCACATGTAGAAGACCATAAAGTCCCTGACAAAATGGAATTGAAACCTTATAAACATGTAGGAAGGATGAAGTTATACTGTCCAAATGACAGAGCAAGTATTGATGCTACAGACACTAACAATGTACCACTATGTTGAAAGTTCACTGAATCTCAGGGGGAGGGTGGGGCAGGAATTGCTTATGCCATTTTGGGTATCACACTTGCCATCTTCCCACTTTCACTCTGATGGATTTCACTATTATTTGAAGTTTTATTATCAATGGTTTGCTTTTTTCCATTGTACGCAAGACACTTGTTAAACACAAACTTAACTTGCAGCGTTAAGTGTTCCAATAAATTTAACATAAACAAAGCTTTCAAGTACCTCATCGATTCATTCAGCTGCCAACACTCCCTTTTAACCTTCTCCCTTTAGCTAAAACATAATTCTTCGTGGCCTGGTCAGGGCAACAGAGAGGTCCATCGTGTACATTCCAGCAACCAGCTGCTTACATTGGCAAGATGAACACTGCGAGAAAATCCATCAACTCAGAACGAGTGAATTTAGAGTAATACAATGGGGTGTGGTTCTGGTTTTTGTTACCAGCACATAGTAATGGGAACACGGACACACCACAACCCTGAAGAGGAAGTTTGTTAAATAGTGATCAGCCACCAGCTGCTTCTCCAGCTTTCTTCAAGCATGTGTCCATCTTAAAAATATGACCTAATGGCACTTCAGTATTTCCCACAACATCTTAGAATCAACATTACTGAAAAGTATTTTAAAATTGTATCACAGACTTTGAGTATTTAAAGTAAGGCATACTAACAGCCTGCAAATGAAGAGAAACTATAGATTGTAATCCAAAATTTTGTGTTTTTTATAAAAAAAAACAAACAACACACAAACCAAAAAAAACAGTAGCTGTGATGTAGTACACTCAATATCTTAATTTCTTATAACAACCTCTTCTGGCTAAGACAAAAAGCAATCGTTTCAGAGAAAAGAAGGTTTTTCAGCTAGTTAACTAGAGAAGTAACAGAAAGTTCTTGTGAAGTCCAAATTATTAAAGCGTGTAGTCATTTAAAACGAAAAAAAAAAAGAAAAAGATATTCAGGAAGTGTGCCCTTCCCCAAAACAACTGACCAGTTTTGGAAAGTGTTAATTTTCTGCAAAATCCTAACTATTAATTATTTTTTTTTCCCAGGAAACTATTTTTAAAAGACTTATTCTCACAATGTATGGGCTTGCGGCATGTGTAGAGGACAGAAGTTGTCTTTAAAGTTCTCTCTCTATTACATACTATCCGCTGGCAACATGCTTTGATAGGCAGAGATAAAGAGCCACACAGAGTATTAGTCTATGCAAAAAACCCACAACTCTATAAAGTCACCCTCAAACTAAAAATGCACAAATAAAAATAAAAAAGAACCACCAACCCAAACCAGTAAAATATAAGAAATGAAAATTCCTAGAAGCTCAGGAGTGGCACTTTAGTGTGTGCAACTCTTCGTCCCTTCCACAGGGCTACAGGACAGTAGCGTAACAGCGTTTGGGAGTTCCTCATACATGAAGATGCGGACTAGGTACCAGTACTGTGAGTCATCTTCCCTCCTCTTGAGCCCACACTTTACTTTCAGTAAACTTGGTTTAGCTATACTATTACACAAGAGTGACAGTAAATTTCTATAGGCGCATCCTGTTCTCTGCATTGTAATAAGCGCAGGATGATTTACAAATATGCTTCCAAATTGTGAGCCAACTTATGTATCTTCTTCCAGAATATGGGGGATTCAGAAACTACACTTGTAGAATCAGCAGCTTTAACAGAATAAGCTTCTACCTATACAGCTAGAAGATCACATTAACAACTGTTAAATTCTCCCTAAAGGCCTTAGCGATAACTAGCCAGAGCTAATGGCCATTGCCTTATGTGAGATAATGATTTGCATGCATAGACCAGTCTCACTTCAAGCCAACACTTGAGCTATTAACTCACTCTTTCTTACAGACAGGCCTTTAGTGATCCGAAGTATCAGACCACAAATATATTTCTAATCATTTAGAAATAGAAAAGAAGACTCAAAACTTGAGGGCCCAACCAGAAATTTCATCTACATTAAGGTATCCAAACTTTGGTCAATATTTAAAGCAAGAAGAATTTCCAATGAACTCTAACTACAGGCATCTAGCTTATTATTTCTTAAAGTTTCCTCAGTATTTTGGTAAATTACACAGCCTGGATATCAGCAGAATTAGGCATCACACATCGGTGTGTCTGATACATTGCAGAACACCTTTATAACAATCTCAAGGCCAGGTACACTTCCAAGGCAAAAGCTCCTCTCAATCTACACAGGGACAAAACCTCTTGCAGAAAAGTAGGCTGTCTTCAACAGTGCTATTTCATAAACAGCTTGCTGCTGCCACTAGAGAATCTAGGTTTCATTTTCTTCCACTTTATTTCTCTTCATCAGGCCCTGTCCCTGACCTTCCCTTGCTTGAGCCTTCTCTGGAACTCAGATGATTGTATGGCAAGCAAATTTGACTCACAAAAACTCACCTGGACCACTCCCATCCATTTTGTAAATGGAATTACCTTAGAGTATTACCAGATTAACACCAGAAGTAGCACACACAAGAAGCAAGGAATCTTCTCCTTTCACAGGAACATGTTATATTGGTTGCAGTTGAGAAACTGCACCTTATTGTATGGCAATACTTCTCCACACAGCACCCAGTTAAAACTTTACAGATTGTATCATAGAAAGATCTACCAGTAAAAGCGAGTGTATTTCCTTTTGAAACAGGCTCCTACATTAATATATCAAGGAGAACGTGTTTCCTCTGGACTGTATTTAGACCTTTATCCCATACTCTGCATATGTGACCTGAGCATGGTCACCCACATCTGTGCAATTCTCATACAAAAAAACAAAAGCAAGACATAACACAGCATGGGATAAATCCCAGGGTTGACAGACCCTAAATTCCTAAAGGTAAAATTACTTTCACTAGACTAAGCCATGTAAAGAGTTATGGTCTTGCTAATCAAAAGATTCAAAATGGGATTAATTCATTTTATAAAAAAAGGTTAAAATGCATAACATCACAGCCACCTTTCCTGTTCAGCACTGTTTGCATGCATGAACTAGACAGATGTAAGCCATTGAAAAGCCGGTTAAATAGGAAATAGACATTTAGATAGTCTTTAGGCTGAACTGACAAAAATTAAATATGAAATTACTTTAGGCCAAATGAATTCTGATGTTTACAAGGAAAAAAACTGATCCTTCAGGGTAGCACCCCTGAAGATCCAGAGTATAAAAATTTCAAGAAAAAAAGAAAGTTACTTGTTTTCTTGAAATAAGACTGAAGTCTACAGCATCATTGAACAACTGGAATACTGAAATAAGAGATAAACCATGCAGTTTAAAAACAACCAGTTAGTAAAAGAACAATTGTCCTACACTTTTTGAATGAAAGTGAAATCAAGATATCAGACCTCTGACCTTCAGTAGAGTCTGAAATTAAAACTTTCCTTGTTGTAACATATATGTACATAGCATAACACAGGTAAGACAAAAAGTGTGTCACCCTCCCACCCCCGCACACACCCCCAGGCAAGCTTCAAATTTTATACAGACACAATATACGCTTCTCCATGTATTTAATGAAAAGGCTTTAGAAAGTGTGTTTCTAGAAGTGCTCTGTAAAGCTGTGTTTTCAAAAGGCAAAAGACTATCACTCATCAAGGAGTTAAGAGTAAGCTGCTTTTTTTCTTCTCTTTGGCTGAAAACCAGAACAGCGTCACAGCAAGAAGTTTGCTTACTTTAAATAGCGTATCTGGAAAAACTGATATGCCTTTATCGCAGCAAAACATCGGTAATTTGAAGGTGCTGTAGAAAATAACCAACTTTAAAACACTGGCGTACCAACTTCGCTAGAAGTACACTTTTCTAAAGAAAGTCTCCTTATAGACTGCTATTAGACTTGTTAATAGAGTAAGATTAATTCTTTGTGAAGTGTTCTACATACACATATATATATGTGCACAGTGATTTACATAATAGGAAAAAAAAGAACTCTGTCCATAAAGAGCTGTTACCTTGAAAGAATGGACAATATAAGCCCTACAATACAACAACAAATGTTCACAAATAAGGAGGTTTGTTCTCAACACTTCTGCAACTTGGAGGGGGTGGTGTCACTTTTAAGAGTGTCCTGTTAATAAGAAAACTTGGATTGTGTGGGGGGAAAAAAAAAAAAAAACAACCACCCCAAACCACAAAAACAATAAATGGTTTTAATATTCCATATTTCTTGCTTGCACTCCTTTTATAAATTACTCTTTCCAGCTCTATCACTTTTATACATTAAAAGAATGACTTCCTGGTACAATCTAAAGTTTCCAAATGTTAGCCACAGTTGATAAAAAGGAAAGTTTTAAGGAAATGGAGAGCTATAGCCGAAGTTCTAGAATGTAAGAACTAAGTGAGTTTTCTCCCCTACTTCAGCCTTCAAATGCTTCAGAGTTCTTACAGATCACTAACTATTATTTCATAGCATGCGCGCTCATGCATACCAAGACACAGATAAAGTGTTTAGAGAATTGTGAAATGTGGTAAAAATAGCCCAGGAATGGCAAAACATTCAGTTAGAAATCTGCCTGTAATTAAGATGTCATAACAGAACATTCATTCAGCCAGACACAGTTCTATTCAGGACTTCAATGTTTTACGTGATATCAAATAACCTTATTTTCCTCTAAAACTACTCACACCTGTAGAAAGCTCCATTACCTACAACTGTTTACCAAGAAAAGTACCTTCTGAAAGCCACCAAACACACATAGATAAATGAATGCCTAACAAACAATATAGAACAGTAAATGGATAACAGCTACCACAATAAAATCTCAATAACGAACCTGCCTCTGCTACAGGCTGAGAGATAAACAAGTCAGTTTTTTTGAGAAGGGAAGAGCTGGCAATCATCAGGAAGTACAGTTAAGATCTCTGTTCCACTACAGATGATCTGTCTTGGTAATATGTACTATTTCAAACCTTAATTCTTGCTGAAGCCATAAATTCAGCAGGTAAGACGACAGACTACCTGGCAAAACTCTTCTCTGTTATCTTCCATTAAGTCCTTTCATTTCTGCAATTATGGGCAGGTATGGGGGAATATCAAAGCTCTGGGCAGAGCTCTTACATGCTGAGGGAGCTGCTGCTGAACTTCCCTTTGCATGTGAGACTCTTCTTTTCACACCACCATCCAAAAAGAACTTTTTACATACCTCACCGTGCATATAGAAATTCTTCAAGAGTCCTACTTTGCAACACAAAACGTGGTTTGAAAAGAACGCAGGCTATCTGGGAAAAGTGCCAGATGTCAGTTAAAGGATTGCTTATTAGTCTGTAAGTGCAGCATACACAAGTATTTGCCAGTATTGCTTTGTATTAAAAGGTTAAGAGATGTAAACTCTACCAGTTTTATAATCCCAAATGGTTTGCATGTCAGGAGAAAAAAAATCCTTTAATTTGAAAACTAACAGAAGGAAGGGTAAACAGAACCTTTTCCCTAAACAGTCCTTTCCAGTTTGCCTTTTGTTTTGTTTTTTATTTTACCAATTAATCTTTTGGAACTAAGTGACACTTTCTGCACTAGACACATGATAGTCTTATTGGTCTATCAGTATCACAAATAATTCTGACTGAAGGAACCTCTGGAAGTTACCTGGCATCTGCTCTAACCCCACACTCCAAACAGAGCCATCATCATGCAGGTGGCTCAGGACCTAGTTGCATTCTGACTGCCTCCAAGGACAGAGACATACCACCGTGGAGAGCTTATTCCATTATTTTTATTTTTTTTTTTTACTACACCCATTGCATTTGCCTCCCCCAGTATCTAACCAGAATTTCTTTTATGCAACTTGTGTTTGCTGTCTCTTGTTTTATCACCATTCACCACCTCCAGGAAGAGTCTGGCTCTCTATACCCTCTCATAAGGGAGCCGAAGACAGCAGTAACATTACCCCCTTAGCCTTCTATTTCTAAGGCTGAACAACTCCAGTTCTCTTAGCCTCAACTTGTGCAAGATGTGCTCCAGAACACTAGTCATCTTAGTGGCCATTTAATATGTATCTGTCCTGTAAGGGAGCCAAAACTGGAACACAGTATGTCAACGGTGGACTTTTAAGTGTTGAGTAAAGAATAATCACTTCTTTTGACCCACTGGCTATAGCCTTGCTAGTATAGCCCAGCACGTGGCTGGTTTCTTAACAGCAAGGACACCCCGCTGACTCACATTCTACTTGGACCTTCGGGTGTTTTTTCTGCAGAGCTGCTTTCTAGTCAGTGGATGCCTAATCTATGCTATAGCACAGGGTTATTTTGCCCCAGGTGTACTATTTTCCATTTGCATTTGTTGAATTTCAAGGTGTTTCTGTCAGACCATTTTCTCCAGCCTACTGAGCTCCCCCTCAACAGCAGTCTTGCCCTCCAGAAGTATCAACCACTCAGCCCCATTTAGGATCATCTGCGAACGTGCTGAGGGTACACTGCACCCCATTGACCAGGTCACTAGTACAGACATTGAACATCATCAGCTCCAGCATTGCCTCCCACAAAGCACCATACTGCCCAGCTGGCAGTGAATTCTGCATCTCTGACCATAACCAACTCTGTGTCACTGACTCTGGCAATCCAGCTCTGGAATCCTTTTTCAAAAAATGTATTAACTTAGAGTAGAATGAACAAGTATTTCTGTATTTAGTGATCCAGTGAGCAGGGAACTAGTTACAGCTATGTCTTCTGCAGATCTGCAGCAGAAACCCCTAAATGAGCTACCCGCCACTTCAGGTGCCTGTATCAGTACACCACAGCATTTTGCAGCCCAGATCGACTCCACAAGTCAAGCTCTAATGGCAGCTTTATCAATGCCTCGCTGGGGCTTTGAACTGGTTACAAATTGTGACGCAAGTGAAGCTGATGAGCATTACTGTCACCTTAATAACACATTCATGTAGGTATATAGGAGAAGTGCTATTAAAAAAAAAACAACCTGTTTGCTGTTAATCATCTGACTGCAGTTAAAAAGCAAATGCTAACTCCTGACTACAGTATAAACTTAATTTTAACAAAAGCAGCTCTGTACCTTTTTAGATTACAAACTTCTGTCTTAAATGCCAAGAATAGAATTATTTTTAACACTTAAAAAAGTCCCAAGAAACTGATATATTTGCTATGGCAACTATGCCACAGTAAGCACAATTATGAAATTTGTTTTAATGTCAGAATGTGACATTTCAGAAAGAATACTAAAAAATATAATGTAGTTTAATTAAATGAAACATTTTCTGTCAGAGCATAATTCGTGGCACCAGCACAGGCCATGCAGACAGTAAGGAACTGGATCATACAGAATCTTCACAACAGAAGCAGTTACATTTAAAACAAACTTCAAAAATATCAGTCATAATCCAAGAAATGTTACATTTGTGTTTCCCAGCCATTAAAAAAACCACACCTAAAATATCCAAAATATCTGGAGATACAGGACAGAATTTTAGGAGAAGGTGGAAATAAAGAAAACATTAGATAACACCACATTACAGTGTTATTGCTGTAGTTTAATACACTTTAAGATACTGAAGGTTTTCTTTTGTGTTATGGCACTTCAGGAAAGATAAAGAAAACATTTAAATAAACATATGAGCAAAGCAGTTTCTATTTAGTGACAGTTACATGGGGGGGGGGGGGGGGGGCCCGGAAAGAAGAACAGGACACAGGGGACCAAAATGAACCCTGATAGAAGCATGCTGCTTAAAAGCAGCTTCTAATGAACGATGAGGTGCTTGGAATTCTACCTGCCTGGGGATATTATAAGAATACCCTCACAGCATCAGAATGGTATAATTTATACTTCATTTTATAAGCGATCTGATTGTTTACTTTTATTCAGTTTCCAAAGAAACCTTCTAAATTCACTTGCTATAAAAACCAAAACGCTTTATGCAAGTTAATTAATAGCCTGACGAGCATATTACATACCTCCAGATCTGTATAATATTGTAAAATTTTCCATTTACGGTGCTTCAGGGCACTACAGTAATGAAAATAACATTTATCAAACTGTAAGCCATTATTTTAGTTATACTAAATCAAAATACTAAAGCAAGAATGTATTTCATTTTATCAGTGGGAAGTTAAGAACAAGGTTTTCCACACAAAGTTATTATTCATCTGTTGCAGGCCAAGCTGGAAGAACCAGCAAGTTAAGGTTGCTTGAACTTCTAATACATTAAAAAAACAACTCTTACAGCTTGCTCAGATTTTCTTGGCAAAGGTATTTAAGGTTTGTGTTTTCTACTCCAGTTGCTGCCTGAGGCAGTATTTATTTTTAACAGGTAAGAAAATTCATTCAGCTACTTCCTGAAAATATTCAGTTACAAAGTTTCAGGGCTGTCATGATCCATATCAGGAAGCCTAAATTAAAGGCAGAAGAAAAAAGAAATATTTTGCAGGACTTGGAAACGCTCTATAAATCTTACCAAATTACTGTCTCTTCAAACAACTCTGGCTGCGTAAGTTCAGTATATTCAGCTGGAGTTGGGCAGGTAAATTCTTGATACTCAACTACTACTAAGCACGCTCCATAAACTAAGGCTTAGAGCTAGGGTTAAATGAAGAATTCCCCCCCAATTACTGTTCTTGAAGACTACAAACAATTGTTTATCCTCAGCAGCGACAAACACTATTCCTCTTCATCCTTATGCCAGCTGAGCTGAGAGCTGAAGCAGCACTAAAGGCAAGTAAAAAGCCCCCAGGAACAAGCTGTACAACCAGACTGCAGTAAAGCAGGACAAAGATTCAGGAGCTTTCAATTGGAGTCCACCATATTGCATAGGCACAAACCAGTACTTGCATTCAGCTATCCTCTCACACTTCACTGGACAAGTTGGTTCCTTCCTAAAATACTTCGAATAACAGTTTTGAAGCCCCTTATTTTAAACCATATTTATGTGTTTTGTGCAATGAGTAAAATGCAGATGTAGCATCTTGTATGAAACAAAAAAACTGAAACCCTGTATCTGCATGCATGTAGCACAGCAAATAACTTCATTTAATGCTATTGCGCCATATGTAATTAGACAAATGGTTAGCTGGCGAAGTCTTAAACAGACGTATACTTCTCAAAAGTTCATCAGTATCTTGTAATTTTAATGACAGTATATAATCATAACCTTCCTGTGTCAGATGAGGGAAAAACCACACAAGAGATTGATATGTACATTGTTAAGTAATAGCCAAATACTGGATGCTATAAGAGCCAACTATCAATCTTGGCAATCGCAAAGCTCAAACAGAGACAGCACTCAGTCTGCAGTAAGAACTTGTTTACCAGCTAAATACCATGGATTAGTGAGTGAGTTCTTAGAATGCAGTAAAGATGATATACACTCACTTCACAGTGAAGCTGCAGTTAAGCACAGTGTATACTGAACTTGAATGAGAAAGAGATCTGTAACAGGCAAAATTCAGTCTGGTCTGTGACTAGGTAACACGTTCAACTTCTCATGCTGATTCTAAAATGCAACTGTTGCATCCACTACCTTCTCACCCTCCGGTACTTTTAATGATATATTTCCTTAAGAAATACCAGCTATGTTTAGCATCTCAGTGAAGTTGTACACTTTTTTTCTCCATTTAGAGTTGACTTGGGGGGAGGGAAGGATGACATTTAGTAACACATACCACACAACACAGAGCTTTCCCAGGATGTGTTACAAAACAAGAGACTGCATGACCTGCTCAAGGTTACAGAACAACTCCATTGCTCACTCTGAATTAAAAACTGGTACCCTCCTGACTCCACCTGTATTTTCACTAATAAAATAATAGCACTACTGAACACTTGCACAGCTCCTTTCATCACAGCATGTCAAAGGTCTTTATAAATATTAATTAAGCATTGCAACAACACTAAGAAGTATGTAAAACTTAATTCTGCACATGAGTAAACCCAAGCAAAGAATAAATAACCTATGTTCAAAGTCAGAGGACAAGTCAGCAGTATGGAGAATAAATGGCTCTTGCAATTAAGGAGCCCTCCATTAGAAACAAGGGCATAATTAATACTCCACATGTGATGTGAACTGTACAGCCCTTGGCTGCCAATACATTACTATAAAGCCTCTGCCATGCTCAATCCTGCAAAGATCACACTAAGTTTCAGGCAGCATTCTCATGAAGCCACTATGTTTGGCTTCCTCCAAACACAGAAAACAGTTCTCACTAGATCTTTAGTAAAATCACATTTTTCTTGTCTGGTAACTTTCTTAGAGAAGACAGGCAAGAGTGATATTTTTCAGTAACTTTACAAAATTAACAAGTAGCATCAAGCCGAGACAGAATTCAAACATGAATTCAGACCCCACAAATAAAATTAAGCTCCTAAACGTTCAGTCATGTACTCCGGTAATTAAGGAAATAAAACGCCAATGTCTTAAGAACTCAATATCCATTTTCAAAAGAAATAACCTGAGTCCAAAATGAATGTTTTCAGTAAGCTATAGTGTAGTCATCGCTTCATCAAGTACTTCAGTGATCTTACAGCTTAATGTAACATGTCCACTTGCTACAAACATCACTCCTTTACTCTAACCAAGGACCATAACTATCATGAGACACCAATCTGTAACACTCATAGTTCTAGTGTGAAAGCCAACCATGCTAAAACACACCAAAGTTGATTTGCTTCTGTCCTGCCACATTCACAGATTATAACAGGAGTGAGATTAATTTTTTAAAATTCTTGTTCATATACTGAAAAGACCCCAAGGGTGACATGCTCTGAATTCCCACAAAAATTTCCTTTTAAATTCAGTTTGAGAATCTGACATTAATATGAACGCAAAAAATACTTCTGCTTTGGAGAAAGACTACATAAGACAAAACAAATTAAGTTGCACTAAAAACATTTGCAGATTCATTTCACAGTGAACCCTGTGTTAGGAAAGGGGACTTTGTTGTTACAATGTCAATAAAGAAATTAAATGAAAAATTTCATATTTCATATTTTAGCCCAGCATCTTCTTGGTGTTTTGTTAGGTTGTTTGTTGTTTTGTTTTGGGGTTTTTGTTTTGGTTTTAAAACAGCTCAAGCACAAGTTCCCACCAGAAAAAAAAGATTCAGTGAAGGCTGACAGAGTTGGCTGAATAAAAAACAGGTTTTTGTTTCGTGTTTTAAATTACAAAGTATGTTTTTCTTCTGACTACAGAATGAATGTCTGGATCTAGTTGTTTGGGTTTTTGCGTTGGCTCCCCCCGCAAAAGGACATAATCTGGCAGCAGAAACTTACCGTCTGGGTGATGAAGGTATACATCGCTATTATAATTTTATCTCAAGTTCTCTTACAGCACAAAACCAGAGAACAATTCAGTATTCTATGTGATATATGGCTTTCATCACATATGGCTATTTTTCTTCCCTCTTACATGGGACAACAGCTCGTTAACATAGTTTGTTATCATTCAAGCATTATGCCTTCAACAGAGGACTGATGAGATTTAACAGCTAGGCTTCAATAAATGGGGTTCCACCCCTCACCCCCAATAGTTCTTTGGAAATCACCGCCCAAAAGTTGCTGAGTTTTCCTGGGTTAAACTATTTGCCCAACCTTCAACAAAAAGGTCTTGAAGATACAGATCAACTCATTGCTACTTAGAAGGATGACCAAGTTCAAGATCAAATACTGCTGAGATGTGTCCAAATGCACTTGGAACCAGAGAGGCAGCAACCTTTCAGTCTGCAGCCACAGAAGCTTTATGTGAACAATGGTATCAGTGTGTGCTCTCCAAACAGATCTACTACAGACATAATCATTAGGCAAGAAATTCTCCAAATCTGGAAAGCCAGACATACATCATACTTTCGTTACAATTCAGTATTTCCAAGTTTATGCTTTGGTTCTAATGACCAACAACATTTTTCAGTGCACTTGGTCAGTTCTCAATAGTTTTATTATATATACAAAATTGCCGATTCCTAGCTTTTATATAGTATTATGTATAATGAATATACCATGTGAAACATGGAATTGCATTGTAGTGTATTATCACACTTTTAAGAGACACTTCATAAGTCACGGAGGACTGTATGTAGACAGAGAAAGGTATTAGGACTATACTGTTAAAGATCATGGTTGTACTTAAGGTCATCAAGATTCCACTGTGCGTGACAAAGTCAGGACTTGACAAGCCAGTATTACAGAGATACAGTAAATACTGCATTACTAAAATGCCCTAGTTTACAAGACTGCTATTCAGTATTTGTTACTTAAAGTATTTACAAATGATAAACTAAAACCTGGTAAAGCAGCAATGCTACATTTTAAGCCAGGTGTTTCACAACAAAGAAGCTTAAACACATTTACCACTAAGTGTGTAATTAAAACAGATGTCCTGTCACACATCGACTTTGGCGTGCATTTTAAAATATACTCTTACACTATACAAATTAACATAAACTTCCTCCCTCCCTACTTTTGTATGAAGGTTTAAACACTGATAAGTTACCCTGATAAATTAAATCAAATCAGCTGTCTCCTTTAAATGGCTTTTATAATCAGATGTACACCACCATTCATATGATGAAGTGATATTTGTAAGATGTATACATGACACTGAAGTGAGCAGTTTTGTTAGCAGACCATGAGCTCTTGTTCTGTGGCTTGCACATGCTGTTGAGGTGGACAGGCAAGGATCAGGTCTCATTAAAGCTTCCGTTCGGATGAGAGAATGCAGACCCTGCTCAAGAAACCAGGTGAATCATGAATGCATCGAGTCCTTTCCTTGCTAGAGACATTCTGAAGGCCAAAACATGAAACTTAAGAGTCATAAAATGTGAGTAAATAGAAGGTGTGGGGTTTACTATGGAATTTGATACACTCTCAATCAATAAAAGTGAACTCTATTCTACTGCGGTTTACTCAAAGAGATATGCTAGACCCGATACCTACTTTTAAAGCAGCAAGACCTCAGGGGCACTGAAAAACAACTGTGTGTGACTCTTAGGCAACCCTTGCATGTGTTAAGCACACTGATTCTTTGCAGAGCCTGGTACGGAAGTGTGTGTTTGCCAGATGTGTGCTTCTCACCCTCCTTACTGCAACCAGCTGGCCATCTTTTTCAATAGATATTTTCCATTCAAAAGTGAGATCGATAAATTATTATCCAAAATATCACAGTTCAATACTTCATGTCATGATTCATGTGACTAAGATGTAAGCTGAAATTATTAATTGGCACACAGAATGAAAACTAGAGAATTGAAAAGAAACTGTGTGTTGGAAACAGGAAAACCAAAACCACCACCACGGTACAAGTGCAAGACATGACTTGTTTTGAACTACAAGAAACTTAAAATCCTTCCTCACGAAGTTACTCAAGCAGCCAAAAAATTCAACCTCTCCAAACTTGTCTTCTGATATAATCACTTGAGTTTTGAGGACATAAAGACGACGTAATCATTTTGATCTGGCATTCCAAGAAAATTACTACCTAAGATCTCAAAATGGCAGAAAGAACCAAATATTCGCACCAAGGCATGCAGCATCTACAAAAAGCACTTGCACTCTTTATTACCTAGAACGTTATTTTTACCTATCAGCAATTATGAATTCTTCATTCACATGGAACATGGATGACTGTCCTAAATTAACAGTATCATGTCAACATTCTCTGGAATCCAGGGATTTGCTATTTGCCCAAGATACTGTCAAAAACAGTATGGGGAAGATGCAGACAACCAACACATAATAATAAGTAAAAGTTGCATTGCCATAGTCTTTCCTAAACTTGAAAAACTTAAAATTGCTGCTGGGTTTTTGAAGAACAATTAATTGCAGAACACTTGATTTGACATTAGCTGTGCACCCTTCTTTCCTTTAAGAGAACAAATTCTTAAACAGTAACTCCAAAGGCCAACATTAAGTTTCTAAGCATATAATACCATATGTCTACATTTTATGATGACTGAACATCTATCAAGGAAAATTCCTTCTGCTTTAGCAATCTCTTAGGAAAATACCTACAATATACTTCAGAAAGGTAATCAAAGTCAGTTTCCACATATAGCACAGAAAAAACCTCACCCCCTTTTTTTTCTTGTCTACAAGCACAATGTATCGGCAAATAATATTTGTACGGAAGCGTAAAGTGCCTCACTACTAGCAAGTTTGCAGCACCTTGAACCCTTTAATTTCTGATTTCTCCTCATGTTTTTAATTACTTGCTTCCATTAACTGATATGGTAGAGAAAACCAAGAATTTCTAAGTAAACTTCTCAATACCTAGTTTTGGTTGCAGGGTGGGGGCTTTGTTGGGGTTTTTTGGGGGGTGGGGGTGGTGCTCTTTGGTTTTTAATATTTTTAACTTGGCTTTCGACAAGCTATGTTTGCAAAGATAGAGGCAACTGTCAGTTCTCCACAGGATGCATTGTCAGGAAGGATATTAGAAGTTCAGTCAAGAGCTTTGTAAGGTTACAGAAAACTGCAACTGCCTACTGATAAACACATTTTTAAAAAGATACCGCTCTGAGGATGAATTAGGTTAACACCAGAAATACTACTGTTTCTTCATATGCTTTTGCTACAAGTAAGAACTAAAGCAGAAAATTACTGGAATCCATGGAACAAAACCATCGCAAGTAGGAGCTACTGCATTATAATAAAGTACTGTCACCCTAAACCCCACGCCTTCCTGATTTAAATGGGAAAACACAAGCCTTGGCTGAACTTAGTAGTGCATCTTACCCGTCATCTGCACAGATGACCCGATACCCCCATATAGTGGTAACTTAGAAAAAAATGTATAGATTTCTCTTCTTCATTCCAAATGAAATGGAAGAAAGTGTGGAAAACAGCATTCTGCGGGCCATACAATCATACCCATTTAACAGCCTATTTAAAATTAACTAGCCACAGTGGTTATGAGGTAGAAACAAAAGAAGCTCTAGGAAATAGTCCATTAATAGGCAGAGATGATTGCCACCTCTCACATTCAATAATCGGATAAGCTATTTTTGATTAATCCATTTTTGTAAGTCCTGATACTGTTCACTATTCCCTAGCTGTGTTTTTAAAATAAACTTTATTTCACGCCTTCTGGAAATAACGTATAGATTAAACTACCTAGTCTAGACATGAAACTCTTACTAATTGCTAAGTAAACAATCATTTCCTTATTTCTTAAGCAAAGACATTAGAAAGTTTAAGTGAAAACTGTTCACTGCATCCTCAGGCATTTGTCTCAGCTAAGGATAGTCTCCCACCAGGGAAAGAATTTCTTTTAACTATGCTGTTATTTCTGTTGAACTGGTGTCTGCCCAATCTCGGCAGTCGCTCATCTGAGAATTTTTCCTGTTCGTATTGAGTGTAGAGACAATATTTCTGAAATCTTGATTGAGGGTTATCATTCCTTGTCTCTTCCCAGGAACGATAATTTGCAGCTTAAGTGATGAATTTTACTTGCTGCTTATGTCATTCACTGATACAGTACCAGATCAATTTCTAACTTCAATCACATTTAAATATATCTTGCTTTTTAATACAGGGGCTTAAAGTAACTTTGAAATTTTAAAAAACAGTAAATAATCAATCTGAGCACTGGATATATGTCTCACTTGAAAAAACCTAGTGTCCATTCATACTCAAAAAGAAGGAAATATTTTTAAATTAACTATACATTACTATCAAAGAAGAACTGTCTCCTGTAAACAAAGCCAACTCTATAATATCTATATTCTACAAAGCCTAGATTCCTTCACCACATGGAAATTCACATCAGAAAGTTGCTTCAACATGCAAGAATTGTAGGATGACAGGAACTTGCAAGCCACATACAACATGGCTATGGTTAATCTTCCAGACATGCACCCCACACTTTTTCTGCTATGGAAGAGTGAAATAAATTATAAAGCAAGAGGTAATCCAGAAAAGAACCTAAATGAGGAAAACACTGAACTGGCACCTAAGAGATTACCAAAGAGCACCATCACAATGGTACACAGAAAATAAAGATGTAAATGCACATGGTGAGAACTGAGGGGGAAATTATAGTGATACAAGTGAAATTTGCCATTTAACACATAACTAAAGTTGACTTGTCTTGTTAAATTCTCAACCCAAAGAGTGTTTGCTACTTTTAGGTAGTCTTTGCTTTGTTGCATTATGTAATATTAATAGCTTATTTTTAATGAAAACCATGCATTTCTCATGTTCAGCAATGATGTCAAAAGACACAAAGAAATGCATAAAACTTAGAGACTATCATTTTCAAAAAGTAACAGATATTTTTTACTTCTGAGTGGTTAAAAATAAGCACTCCTTTTCAACATCAGTTCTAACAGAGAAATAGGTACATCAAAACCATTTAAAGCATTCAGTATTAGATGCACAGAAGTTCTGCATGTTTCCAGTGACAAAAATAATTTTTACCTCTAATGACAGTAGATCTGAAGATTCCTCCTACCTATAATTAATAGCTATCTCTTCCTATCTACCACCGATGAATTTTGTGAAGTGTGGGACAGAGCAGCTTAATTTTTTAGACACTATGCAAAACCAGTGTATGATACATGACAGGAATCTAAGATATTCACTGTTCCACAAAGAACTGTACTTCTAATCTATTCAGTTAAACCTTCTCTCTATCCTCTTTAAGAAAGGTGGCTCTGCATAAAGACAGGTCAACTCTTCACTGCTATATAAAGTTGAAGGTTAAAATGCATAAGCTGGTGTGGGAGACTATTTCCTGCTAAAAGAAAAGCCCTTTAAACACTAGAACCCAAAATCTGATTTGTCAGCTGATTGATGCTTCCATGTCTACTGCTAGTGCAAAGCACCTATCTTTCCATGAAGCCACTCTATTGAAAAAACTGTCAATGCTACCTAGCAAAAAGGTTAGCATGACCTGATAGTAAAAGTGATACAGAATTCAATCACTCACATAAGCATGTAAAACTCAAAATTTCAGGTGAAGGACCAGACCTTTAGTTTTAATAAAATCCATCTGCTATGCTGTAAGTGCCAGGTGGACTTACAGTGGTAAGTGTAATGTATATGTGGCTGTCTTAAATGGAGAAGTATACCAAGAGTCACCAACTTTTTCTTATGCTCTTTCTAAAGAACATATTTTAAAAAACCAAACATTGGGCACCACTGGTAACAACATCCTTAGTTAACGCAGCCTTTGATAAGCTTGCTCTTAACTAACGTGTTGTTTTAAAAAGAAGGAAAACTTTATTTTGCCACAACTTAAATTAGCTCAGAATGAGACGCACTCAGCTGGGTCTCCCACTTACCATTGCAAGAACCTAGTCCATAACACTGTTTCATGCCGTGACTGCGTAGCAACACTACTCTAAACTCAGCCACTCATCACTACATAGTTACAGTATTTCTGTAAGACCTGCTGGGAAGAACTATACAATTTAATTACAACGTATTACCAGCTGTAATAGGTGAATAAAGCAAAAACTGCCACAACAATGTCAATCCCTAAAGTGGCCCAGGCTTGTGCAACAAACCTGACAGACATCCAGTTTTAATGTCTTCTGAAGCCACGACCAAAGGGAACTGGGACTTGTAAACTCTCAAATAGCTGAAACTGAAAGGGAAACTCAGAAAGCATTTTCCATCTGGCTTGGTCAGCAAGGTGCATAAAAACGGAGAGCATGTAAAAAAGTAGACCACTGTAATGCTCAAATTAATTATTCTGATTTTTGTCAACCACCAATGAAGAGTTTTAGATGCAGCCTCAAAGTGCACACTACTCAGCAACAATCCTTTCCAAATAGTGAGATACAGTCACACTGCACACACCAGGAGACACTGGGGCACTGTTGCAGAGTCAGGGAAAAGACAGAAAGGACGGCTCAAGTGCTTCAACCCATGAGAAGTGAAATATTTTATTGTTAAGCTTTCAATACTTGGATTTCTTTTTGGAACTATTTAACATATTTGTTATTTTCAACAGACAAAAAGAAAATTACTTCCTGGTAAAACACTGATGTGCTCTTTTGTTTTTTTGTGTTTTTGATGTGCTCTTTTTAGTTTGTTTTCTCTAGCTAGGTTCCATGTTAGTAATTCAGGATAATACCCTTACTATGCTTTTGCATAGGGCCTCAGTTAGCAACAAGTGGCACACAGATAAAACAAATGTACCTGAGGAAAAAAACCCAAACTCTACTTTGCTGCTAGAGCTTGGAACTAATGACATTTTCCCTGGGAAAGAAAGTCTCTTTTACTGTGAAAATGGATTTACTAATCCCTTCCAAGATTTTTAACAGTACTGAAAAATAACTTGTAATGGTGGTGTTCATTCTACAATAATATTTCAGATCAAAACCTTCTTCCTAAAGGGAGCTCTTCAAATAATCAAAACTGTCCATACATTCAGTAAAAGCTACTCAAAGCTAAGTTTTTACTCCAGGAAGGAAGAAAATACCAGTCAGCAAACTCACAGCAGGTTTTTACTTCTTTTATACTGCACTGGAGGATAACAATGTTTAAAGCCTCATTAAAAACTCCAGAAGTGTTAAATATAGACTGTGAATTTCAGTTTAATAAACAGTTACTTCAGGAAGATTGCCTCTGAACTAGGTTTTCACTTCTATTTTAGAACATCAAAGAAAATCATGTACTTTTCAGGGAATTTTTTTTAATAAAGTTAACATTTCTCGAGGTAGTACACAGAGCAGCTTTTAAGCACTGAATTCCTCTACCCTTACCAAAAGCCCTTAGTCTGACCTCAAGACACTGCACTATGATTTGTTGTGATTTATGACCCGGCTACATTAACCATACTCCTTGGTAAGTGGAAATCCACAACCGCTGAATGCAAGTTTTAACACAGAATAGAACTTTTAGCATTTGCAGTTTTGAGAAAGGTGAAACATACAATTCCATCTTTTTACCAACATTATAATTTTACTTAAATCAGCTTTGTTCCCATAAAGCCATAAAGGAAAAAGAAAGCATCATTCTATTCACAATTCAATACAGCTGTGTATGACTGGCTTCAGCCCCAGGCCACAGGCCAGGAACTTCTGAGTTCAAGTCTGGCTCTGCCACTGATTTTCTGTGTGGCCTTCAGAGAGCCCCTAAATTTCTCTGCTGCTCCTCTTCAATCTGTACGGTTACCTTACACAATGGCACTTGTTTTGTTTGTGCAGGCTTTTCCCAAAGAGAAAACTTGCCTTTACTTTTCTAGCAATTTTTACTATGGCATTAGTGCCTAAGGCCCACTAAGAAGTCTCCACATGTCAGCTGATAGTCACATGTCAGCTAGTAGTTCTTAACTACATTAACTGCCAACATGGGCATATTATGTATATGCATTACATACATACATATATGATACACCCACAAATACCAAAATATCTAGTAGGTTGGAAAATAGATTATTAGTTATTTCAGAGTTTGTTAAAATACAGGATGGGGAAAAGAAATTATCTGCTATAATTAAATTTACAATGCAGAACAACCTACAGTCTTGTTCTTATTAACCCACTGAGCCAATGAAGCGGTCTGTTTTTTAACAGCTTAACATCAAATGCACAGGGCACGCAATGCTCAAGCTCAAACAATTACAACAACTCATTTTAAAATATTACTTTAACAATAGAAAAATGGCCTAGGAATGTGAAGGGGGAAAAGGATTTAAGCTTAAACAAGTTACCTAGCATGAACTGAAACATCATTTAAAAGGTAAGTTTTCTTAAGAAAAAGATCAAAGGAAGTTATATAAACTTAAGCTGACCAAATACTTGCAAGTCTGTTGCAGAAGAGCTTCATTTCACATTATCTGACAGGAGCAGAACGTAATGCAGACTGACACTAGCTAACCTCAGCTTTTGCTGAACTCTAACGATCCAAACACGCAAATACAGCTCACCACCTTTGAAACAGTATACGCTTCCTTTAAATCCACCCCTGGGAAAAAACCTTGTCCCCAAAACTTTTGTACCAAGACAGGCTGACTTTCAAAAAAATTAGCCTGTTCAGTTATTCATGGCCTAACCACAGAGAGTTAGCTTAGAGAGCTAAGCAGCTGTACCTTTATGGTATGTTAAGCTGCCAATGTAAATCCTGGACTCTCAAAAGCTTCCACCTTTTGCCTTTTTCATCTTGTTTTACCTGAAGTCTGGCAAGAACAGACTTCCTACAGTTTTTCTGTATCAGGACATAGAATTTATTTGTAGAAAGTGGTAAATGTAAAGCAAAGCTGTCTCCCAATTAACAACACAGAAGAGTAAATCAATTCAGAATAATGTGCTATTTTGGAATAAAAACAGTCACTCAGGACTTAATCAGAAACAGCCATTCCAAAATAGCTACCATGCAGAGATGAGGTGGTTAAATGCAATTTCAGATAGCTTTTGCAAAAGGAGGACTAAACTGGTTCAAACTGCTGAAAAATTACCTGCATGTAAGATGTACAATTCTCCCATCCCAGGTCATTTACTAAAACTTTCCACTGTAATTCAGTGGTTTTCAAAACATTTGTTGAGTAAACCCTAGGAAGTTAGAGAAACACCATCATGAAGAAGTACATCTAAACAACTTATTAGGAAGATTAAATCTTTACCCTAGATGAGATTTTGTTTTTAGTTTCCTACTTCACACTACCGTCAGGGTGTTTCCATCAGGTGAAGCAGTCATGAATACTACAGCAAGGCCAGTGTATTGGTTAGCAAGCATTCCTGCCAGGGTAATCTAGATCTGCTCTGAATAGGATTACAGGACACAGGTAAAGACAAAATAAAACAAAAATAACCCTAATGCCTTGTATACTTTCTCTCTCTCAGCATTGTTCGGTCTGGTTGAGATGTACCAAACAGATAATCTGAACATTACCTGGGAAAAAATGGAAAATTTATTTTACTCTAAAACAAGGCTATTAAATTTAAAATTCCCATTAATATTACTATAGCTGACTTCTGCAGCACCAGCTGGAGCTGTCTTTTACACTAGGTTAAAAAAAAACTTTGGGGGTTTTACTTCAGGTTAACCAAGTATTTTTACAGGCAATTCAAACCTAGTCAACATTTAGATTCCAACCAGTGCACAGGAACTTGTAATCACATCCACAAAGAAAAACAGAACGAGATACAGAATTACATATGTATAACCTAAATAGGATATCCTCTATTTCCAAGCACTGTATTTTAACCAGTTTTAATTTAAGTTTTGGGGTTTTTTTGGGGGGTGGGGGTGAGGGGCATGTTGAATAAAACAGTGGGATAATTACACTAATAGTACCCAAGTAACGTCTAACAGAATAGGAAAGGTTTCTTTATACAGTCTTAACTAGAATATAGAAGCATCCATTTCTAAAAATTCACATGGGGATCAAACTATCTAATGACTATTTTCTGTTTTGCAGGTCAACCAATTTTTGATGCACATGAGTAAGCTAGGAAAGGATGTTAGCTCATTTTTGTTCCTTCTGCCATCCCCTGCATATAGAAGGTATCCATTTTCATTTTTATTGTCCTCAAACTCTCTCCAGTAAGAGGGAAAATGGCCTGGAAAAAATCCAGCACAAGTTACCAGATTAGAATTTCCACGCATTAGAATACCAAAATTTGCCGGTATGTTGTGATCAAATAATCCTCCCAGTGAATTGTTCAGCAAAAGGCTGAGCATAAACATGCTGAATATTTAGCTGGCAAAGTGACGTATCAGAATGTATGAGTCTCACTTCAGTTGATGAAGTTCTCAGTAGTAGTCACCCTCTTGCCAAAGAAAGCTGTTTTGTAGACAAGTATATCTGGAGTATCAACACAGAATTAGAACCATGTGTTTTAAATCAGACCCTGAATCTAGCATGATTGCTTAACTGAAATTATATATAATTAAAAATATAAATGCTAATACAGAAGCTGCAACAAGACCACGAACACTGTAATGTCTTCTACTACAAACAGTAAAATTTAAACCAGGGAAAACAGCATAAGAAGCATGCAAGACTTATTTTAGGGACGGTTTAAGTGGCACTGGACACTGTGTCTTAAAGAAGTGGATGGCTCCAGCATAAACCAACTTCACAAATGTAGACTGAACCATGATGACAATGCATCTGTGTATATTTGCCACAGAGCACATGTAAAATGGGACAATTGAGCTCAACTCTTATTAATGGTGAAGTGGCATTAAATAGAATATATATTTAACCTTTCCTGTTTTCTTATAGGTCAACTACCCCAAAAAGTTCAAAATCTATGAACACTATGGTGTGTACATACTGACAAAACCCCAAATTCCAGCAGTCTCACTGCAGCTAAAGTTTTCCATGTTCTCAGGTACACGGAGGCTATGCCCAACAGCCACTATGCAATTACAGATGGACAGTGGCTTATGATTGTGCTCTTGAACAAACGCTGTGCTTTAAAAAGGAAAAAAAAATACTGAGAATACTAGTAGTAGTTTTCCCATTTTTCTGTTTTTCTAAAAAATACTTCTCTGATTCAAAAATTAAGACAATGTTGCGCTCAAGTTCCAATCAGTTTTTGGGTTGAGCTGTTATATCCATATCTTTAGGAAGCCCTAACCCTGCATTTACTAAGAACTCTGGGAAAGATGAGCACCCTCCCCTTATTTCTTAACTTAAGCATGCATGGTGGGGTTTTGTGTACTCTTAAGGAATTAAAAGAATGGCCACCTTAATTTAAAAATGCTTGTACCTTTCTGCTTTTCAGTTGAAGTAACTCTCCTGTTCAAAGCACATTCAACTATGTTGGAGCTCAGTGTCAAAATAATGTTTTCCTGACACAAATTAAACAACTGTTTATTCACAGAGAACATATGTATCTACAAAAATATATACAAAAAAGCTGAGGTGTTTTTTTTGCTGAACTACCCCCCTCTATCGTGTTTTGCTACTATTATTTAAGCTACCTCAAAATTTGTTGACCTCCCCGACTGTTCAAAATGCTCTGAAGTTAAGGCCCCACAAGTACCATCCTAAAAAGAGAAGCACTCTGCTCCTGGAATGAAGTAAAACACAGTTGTGTCTTCATACTTAGGTTTGGTTTTGTTGTTGTACTCAATTCCAAGGCTACATTTCACTTCTAGAAGTCTCAGTTTAACACAGACTTGTATTAATACACATGCTTTGTACTTCTAAGCATTTTTCCACCTATAGATATTTTAGATAATTTTCTCTGCCTAACATACACAAGCATCCATGTAATTGAGACGCAAATTGTAGCACTGAGAGGAATAGTACTCAGCTCTCATGTTTGCTACCTGTGGTTTTTAACAAGACACCCCTCAGTAGTTTCTCTCCAGGTATATTAGCACACATTCTTCCATGCTGTTTAACCCTTGTGGTTTGATCTGTTCTGCCTTTAAAGATCATCTCGTGTTTTATTAATGTATCTTCTCTTAGGTACCTGAAGTAACTCCAGGGTTCATATCTTGGTTTATGTTTTCCCACGTACCTAAACAGGCTAATTAGAAGTAGTCCTGGAACTACAATATTTTGAAAGAGGATCAAGGTTTGTCTTTCCATTTGCCCATAGTGTAATATCCAAATATCACATCAACCAGCTCTTAAGACACAACTTTTCAGAAATTATTATAAATATATAATTCTAGTAGCACCAGAGCATTTCAGCCCTGACCTATACTGACCAGCATACTGTAAACAGACAGGAAAATAACCTTTAAAATGACAACAGCCATAAAGCCTTATTAGGAACTCCTTTCAGAAGTGTGTTGTTGCCACTACGTATAAAAAAAAGTCAGGGTTTACATATACTCATGCTGCTTACAACATATATATTCTGTCTCTACAAAAAAAGGAAAGAGAAACTGTTGTCTTATTTGGTTGGAAGCCTATGTATAAAGGAGAAAGAATTTAAGCAGCGAGAAGTGCTAAATGTACAGCTCTGGGGCTGGAATTCACAACAGATACGGAAAGGCCCCATTTCTCTTGTGCCCTTCAAAACAATCATGGCACCATCACAACAAAATACAAATATTTTCAGTATATAGTATTTTTTGTCTCCATGATGCCTCCACATTTGCCTTCAATGTTGAATTGGCCAGAAAGTGTTATCTTCACACCCAACTTTAGATGTCTTGTTTGACCACTGTTTAAATATGGCACATATAATCATACCAACTAACTTCCAGTGTTACATTAGCAACTAAAGCTGCTGTTTCTTGAAATAAATACTGGACTTGCTTTGAGAAGCAATAAATATTTGTATTCACCTAAACCAAATTTTACATCTGTTTATCAAATTAATTCTGCAGCAATAATTAAAGCTAAATATTTAAAGTTTAGCCACTTAAAATCTAAGCAGCTTCCTCAGCAGGATTCTTCTCAGTGAACAGACATCTTTTGCCCTGACATTACACACCATCCTTTACAAGACTCTCAGGAAGGTTACAAAACTAGAACCCAGATACCTATACCTGATCCCCTTGGTAGGACATGAAGTGCAGCTTTTTAGAACTAAACATCATATGTATCTTGTCTTCCTGCCTCAAATCTTGATCTGTTTAAATAGGAAACCAATACTTAATAAGCTGAAACAGCTCTCTGGAAGGAGGTAGGTTTCTTCTTAATCAATTAAAGCAAAAAAACTATAACCCTCCAACTTTTCAGTTATAAAACAACCGCCAGCTGAAGACAATACCAAATGTGCAGATTCCATATGTTCAAAGTAAACTGTAAACTAAACTTCTCACCTTCCATCCTGGACACCAAGAGAAAAGTAGGTCCATAATGACTAGAATTAAAGAATTCTGCTTTAAGGTGCAAGCCACAACAAGTTTTTGCAGGGGTGCTAGGAAAGGTACGGAGAAAAGTTATCTTCCAGCAACACGCTGATTCTATAGATTTGTCTTCATTTATAGATTTGGATGCTTTCTCCTCTACTCAGTATCTATGTAAGAGACAAAAGTCTCAAAAGGTTAAGTTTAGCTGAAACCAGTCAGCACAGCCTGTATGATCTTAGGATGTTTCTTTTTTTCTCCTTCCCAGCAGGAGAGAAAGAAGCTAAAAAAAATGCTGCTGAAAGTAAGCATACTGATTTTTCAGTCACTCTTCCCTGAATTTTTTTACCCCATTAGACCTGCAGACTCCTGTATATTGAGACTTAACGGTACTAAGGCTTTTCTTGCCAACTATTTCTCAAGAATGTCTTAGATGTAGTGCAAAAGAATCCAGGGACTCTGCTGACTACCGTCCTCACTGTAGTTTTCAACCTACTAAAACAGTGCTTTAGAAGGGGGCTGAGGTTCCTATAGATACCAATAACAAGTTATATACAAATGCAAAGAGAAAAATGAAATAAACTTCCAAGCCCACTGTTATCACTAAACTAAGGAAGCAAAAAAGGCTCCCCCACCCCAACACTTCTGCAAGCTTCAAACTGATCTAGAAATTACAATTCGCATCAAGACTCTCAAAGTTACTTTAAGTAAGTATTTTGTTCCCTTTGTACTGCAGGAACATACCAAATGCAAACAGTATTGAGAATTGCCCAGACTCACACTTTTAAAATCCTATGGTTTCACAGGCTACAGAGTCCTCAACACACCCTGCACTAAGATTTGATAGGTCAAAGACATATTTATATGAGGAATTATTTTAATTGGTCGTTGCTATTCACAGTGTACTGCCTCACAAAGCTGCTTAATTTACTCTGTACTGGAATCACTTCATAGTTGCTTTTTGTCCAATCCACGACAGCTTCTACAGCTATGAGCAGTGCAAGTTATTAGCAAATATCCTGTGTTCCATCTTCCTAACAACCCAGCTATACTAACACGCACACAGTTTGGAAGTGTACGACATAGACAGTAATGCATGCAGGCAAAAAATACGCAGGGAAGGAAAGTTCTTTTCTCAAGCAGATTCTGGGAAGGCTATGTCCTACAATACTTACAACCCAGGACAAAATTTAGGTTTTCATTACTTTCCCTGTTCAGCTATCCCATGCTATTTGCAGTTATCACATAAAACTACATAATTGATGTTTTGGTCCAGTAAGAACCAAATCTGAGATTACTACTACTTTATATTGCATTTGAAAACAGTTCTAATGCCTAATTAAGTTTGTCAATCAACAGGTATATTCAACACATTCTGGCTACATCAGGGTCTCCACTAAGCCCAAGAAGGCTTTGAATAACAAAAGCCATCAGGGTACACCAGGTTCAAGACAGAACATTTTTATAATATTCCCTCGCACAGATACATACCCATAACACGAGGGTGGAATTTAATTTAATCGTAAACAGGGAGAACGTATTACTTCATACACATACTGGGTTATCCATTACTACTAAACTCTGTAAGACCAAAATTATCAGCACAATTCACTATATCAAATTTGAGTGGAATCCTTTTCATCGGCTTGCTCCAATTTAAAATAAAAACCCACCTTTAACTTCCAAAAGAAACTTAATATACTGCAGAATTATTTCAAATATTTGCTAGCCACTGGAGGAAAAAAAAGCCCTGATACATACTGCTACAAGACTATAATGAGGACAGCCAGACAGATTTGGATGTGTTTACTGAAAATGTGTCTCCTCTGTTTGTATTTAAGTCTATGGATGTAAGGCCGCAAAGAAATACAAAATATAACCCCACCTTGTAGGTTTACAAATTTGACCTGCTAGCCATAATCAATCCACTCATACACTGCAGTGTGAAAGCACATTCACATCATTATTGCCATAATTATCTGCTGCTTAAGTATCCAGCTACAAAAAACATCACAGTAAAAGGCCTATCGGGAAGGGGTGAAGAACAACGTATACAACCACAGCGAATTTTTTCTCGTTTAACCTCACAGAAAGGAGCATTACATCACACTCTTACAATGCAGGAGGAGGGGCCTGTTCTCAGAAAGCAAGCTTCAGCTATTTCCCTTTAATTTTCTGCTTGGTTCTGGAGGGAGATGCAAAAATCACTTGGATTTAAATTTTTAGTAACGTAGTAGAAGAAAGACGGGGGGGGCGGGGGGGGGGGCAGAAAACACAGCTTTTTACCTACATTTACTACCACGCAGATGAACACTCATTTTATGAAGAATACGGAGCAAAAGTCTACAAAACGTCAGTGGCACCCAGCATCTCTCATCTGCAAGCGCGCATTCCTAAATATCTGGGGGGGCCCCCTCCCCCCATTTTATCGGTGGCCAGACCCGTTAAGCAGAGATGGCTCCCCTTACTTCTGGACACGGCGGGTCCCCTTTTACAGCCGGGGCTACCAAGCCGGCTTTAACTCCCGACGCCGGGTTTGGGGGGCAGGACCGCAGGGTCCCCACGACGGGGGTGGAGGGGGGGACGGCCGCGAACGGACCGGCCCGGGAGGGAAGGGGGAGGGGGGGAGGGGAGCGGCAGCTCCAGCCCGCGCCGGAGCCCGCCGGCGGCGGCGGGGCGGGCAGGAGCGCTGGGCTCGGCTTAGCTAGGCTCGGCGGGGCTCTGCCAGCGCAGGGATCCTCTGACCCCCCCAACCCGGCACCCTACCTGTCCGCGTGCTTGGTTTTAGGGTGGGTTTGGGGTTTGTTTTTTTTTTGTTGTTTTGTTTTGTTTTTCCTTTCTCCCTGGGGAAGGGTGGCCGGTGAGAACACTTCCCCATCTGTCCCCCGTCGGACCCAGCAGCAGAAAGAACGCAAACCCGTTTTTATATATGCAAATTTTTGCAGCAGATTTAAGAGCTTCGGGTGCTGTGGGGAAGAAATCACTGTTTAAGAAGCCTCCATTTAACTAAAACAAGATTTTCAGTACTATCTCGTCCTTCACCGGTTTGGAAAAACACGAACGATCTTCTGTAATTTGCCGAAGTGTTTTAAATTACAAATCTCTTCAAAATCCACAATACGCTTCTACGGAGACCTCCTTCTAAAAAGCCCTAAAAATCCACTAAAAGTGCTTCACGCATGAAACCAGACCACATCTGAAACAAGTATTTGTGCTAGAAAAAATAAAACACACCTCTGCAAAACCACGGATGAAAACGGTCAGCTCAGGCTCTTAAAAATCGACTGATAGGTAAAAACAATAATAATAATAAAATATAAATGTACCACTAACCTCATAAAGTGCAGCAGTGCTTAAATCCAGCGAGTTGAGGCATACAAGGTAGAAATGGAAATGAAAAAAGATCCAAAAATGATTTTGTGTTTGTTTTGGTGGTTTTTTTTATTTTTTTATTATTATTTCAAATGTTCAGAAACCAGCAGAGACTCTGTCGGCCATTTTGGCTTGAACTCCCTCCCTCACTCTCTCCCTCTCGCTCGCTCCCTCCCTCTCGCTCCCTCTTGCTCTCTCTAAAGGAAGAAGCTTTTTGTGACCTTCAAATAGAGGCAGGTCATGTGACTCCAGGCAGGCTGTCAATCACGATGCGAGGGCCGGCCTACTTCCCGCCTTAAAGGGACATCGCCCTGCCCGCACCGGGGGCCAACCTCTCCTCGCCGAGCCACGCCGCTCGACTCGCCTCCGTTCATGGTTCAAAGGCACTACACAGAGAGGGTGAGATAGATGAGCGGTAAGAATACGGACAGCGACTCAGCTGGAGCTTTTCTTGTTATAACTTGCTCAAAATAAAGAAGCTGATTCTACATTAAGGTTGCAGAGCCAATAAACGGGGAAGGAAAAAGGTCTTAGTCCCGCTAGCCACATGCACTCTTCTGCGGTGCACCAGGGTACACTTGACCCTAGCACTTACCTCGAGAGGAAACCGCATTTTAAGTACCCCATCCCATCTGAAGGACAGGAGGTTCATCCTCAGTCCACAATGAATCCAGACTGTAACTGGACTGTCTACATGACGTGCACACATAAACCCGAGATCCAGGTTCAGAGGCAGAACACCTGCAGGACAGCAGGGCAAACTTGGTCTCTCCTCTCGCCGTGACTGTTCTCAGTCTCAGGCTGCAACCCAATCACGAGGAGGACACTCGAGAATCTCTTCCTACAATTTCCATAGACAAATGCTCCAACAGTGAAAGAGAATCCCAGCACGTTGCAACATTAAAAAAAAAAGTCTTCAGGATGTTTCCAGATATTACCTTGAACGTGTAGAAATGGTAAAGAAGGTAGTTCAGGAACAGAACACGGTAATGCGAGTGTGATCCTGCTGTGAGGAGACTTGCTCCTGAGCCAGCCCAACACAGGTAACAGATGCTTGAACCGACTGTGTAATATAACCATGCCCAGTGGGATGACTGACAGCAGCTTGGGAAGGAAGCTCACGGGAGCACCCTCGGGATTGAGCCCTTAAAAAGGCCCAGGTTTTTAATTCTGTACAGTTCTGTACTGTAACTCCATAGAAAGTAAGAGACCATGCTATCAGTGAAAAAAAGGCCACAGAACGAAACTAACTTGAGAAGTCACAGGGGGGCACTCCATAGGAATGAATTTGGCGGGGGGTAGAAGCTGCCCATGTTATGAATGAGAATAAAAATTGTTAGTGTATATTATACTACACAAGTCACTGGCTAAACATTATGTTTCAAAAAATAATCAGGAGACCGTGGATGGCTAATAAGGCCCAGGTTTCCACACACTTTGCTCCTACTACCCTCACAGTAAGGTACAGAAACCCTTGAATGGGGATTCCCCCAACGAGGGGATTTCTTCAACAGGACTACAGACTGCACCCTAACCTCCCCCTACCTCTGTCTGTGCAGGCTCACCAAACTCTGGAAATAGCTAAGGGGTGATGCATTTACGGGTACTTAATGAAATAAAAGCAGTTAAATGCTAGCTATTCAGGGTGCTCTGTCTAATCCAGAGCAGAAAATCGGCCCAGCTTGAGGTGCTTTGTGGCAGGGCTCACCCAAAAATGGTAATTTAAGAAATGTGGTGAAATCTCAGGGAATGTATTCTTATTTGTGGCAAGACCCGAAGAGGACACCACAATTGCTCTGAATATCTAAAGACAAACCCCAAACCAACCACTAGGCATCTGATTTACAGAAAGTTTCATAAAAGCAAATATATATATATATGCGTATTTATTAAACAGCTATCCCCCTTCTGAGAAATTACATTAAGTATTGTAGCTGCACGTTCTATTCATGTTCACACTGGGTATGACAGTATGCACTAAGATACAAATAATTTTACTCCCTCTCAAAAGCCAAATTGTTCTACTCAGATTTATAAATACTCTTAAATTCAGCAGGGCTTGCCAGCTCTTCATTCTGATGTCCTGGAAGCTTTTACTTCAAGGAGTTGATAATACCTTGATGACTTTAAGCAACCAGCGCTCACTTCAGTTGCTGTGTATCAAGTGTAAATCACTGCTACAAAATTTCACCTTGTCGATGTTCTATTGACAAAGCTTTTTTTAATTGACAAAGCTTTTTTAATCAGAAAACTTTTTGGGGGACAAGCAAATCACCAGTCAACTAAAAATATTTAGAGAGGCCAGTATAGGCAATTCTTAAATAAATGTGGCGTGAATAAAACACCTTGAATTTTTAGCATTCTGTTAGAAACATATCGGCTGTAGGCCTAGGTTTTACCTTAACTGGTTTCTCTTCCATAAAGAACCATGGACTCCACTTGACAAGGTGAAAATTACCCATGTTTTGTTTCCTTTAAAATGTTCTTTGGAAGCAACTTCAAAATCCTTATTTTAATATAAAAATTAATTAAATAAATGCTTTGATAATTTTTTTTCAACTAAGCTAACAATAGAAACATACCTCATTCTTTATGTATTTCTGCTGGCATCTTGGTTAAGACGGCTTACAAAAAGTTTTAGTTTTTTGTTTTGGTTTGTAGGGGGAGGGAGGGAGTGGTAGTGGTTGTGGTTTTCGTCTCTTTTTTTTTTTTTTTTTTTTTTTTTTTTAAATGCAGCATTTCCCAACCAAAGTTGTGGAAGAAGCAGCAGCACAGCTGGAGTAGAGCGTAAAAATACAGAGCATATACAAAACCTGCACATGCCTTTTCAGAGGGCAATTGCACTTTAAAACCTAACCATTAAGCTTTCTGATGCTAACAGCACTGTTAATAGCTAGTGTTAATAGGTTATATCCTTGTTATGTGCTACTAACTTAGCTGATTACAAACACTTCATTTCTAAGCACCTTCCAACTGAGGATCATAAAGCACTTTAAAAACTTTAATGAAGCTTCACAGTACTCCTGTGAGGACAGTATCCAGTATGAGCTGACATATACATGCACACATGCACGCATTAAGAGAGATGCTTACAGTCATGGATTCTCTGCACTCATATCTCAACCGAGACAGGAGAGGAGTGGGGTTTTTTAATTCACATTAAGCTGCACTGTGGTTCCAGTAACAGCTCATCCTTTCTGATGACCTTTTGATAAGAATCAAGAAATTAGGCTTCAACATTATGTAGACAGGCATGCTCCAGTGTCCAGTAGATGAACTGCGGTATCAACCGTACCCTCTAGTTGTCATCTCAAAAAGACGACCTGGTCTGTCTGATCTGTAGATCCTTATTTAATTTTAAAAATACTTGAGTTCATCCAGTCCTTATGCAAAATGCCCTGTCTCATGAGCTAGCATTTTGTTTGGGCTCAAAATCCTACAGTTTGATGCCACATCTCCCTTATTTTGAAGGCTACACCCTCACCATCCTACAACATTGGACTCCACCCACTGGGCTTTCTACACTGCCAATCTACATGTGGCAATAAATTTAAGACTTTTTTTTTCCCCCTAGAAAGTTCTTCATAGCTGGTACTGTGACAGTGAAAAAAAGTCAATTCAGCTCCTCCCAACACAATTCCTCAGCAGAAACCTCAAATATTAACAAGTTTCTCATAGCATGAATGCCTTCTCACCAACTGTCCTTTCTCCTGCTGGTGAAGAATTTGCTTCCGGAAGTATCAAAGGCAAAAAGGCAGATTTTTTTATTGCCCTCTGCCCAGTGAACTGCCTACATGCCCTCTACCCTACTGCAGCTCATCAGTTAGATTTCCCCAGACCTCCCTCCCCCAACCCCAGAAGGTGGGTGCAGTAACAGATACAACATAACTGGAGGCCTATTCTTCCGTAGCTCCCCAACCAGTCACCAGTGGTCCAGCTGACCTGGATTACAATCCTAGCAAGCACAACTCTTCAAGTTAACAGGGATCAGAAAGGTCCCTTTGTCTTTCCCAAGATGAATTTAAAAGCGTAACTCTTAGAGTAGGGACATGTATGTGAGGACTAGGTTACATAGTTGCACACTGTCTAATAATAAAAAGCAAGCAGAGACACCCACCCCCCCCCACCCCCCAAAAAAAATTATGGAACAGAATTAGGAGTCTTAAGTACTACTTGTGTGCTCTAACAACTGCCATATGATTTATTTCAAAAGAACAATTAAAAACATTTAAGGTTAAAACCAGGAGTTCAAAGCATCTTGCTTCCTGGACTTTGTAACAACTAGACACTTGATGAGGCATCTCAGTCCTACATAAAGGTTAGTTCAGAACACTTTTAAATTATTTTCTCTGAACAGACAGAGATCCTGAATGCCCAGCACTTCTGAAAAGTGAAGACGATAGCTAAATCTGGCTGTATCAACATACGTTGTTTTTTTTTTTTATTGAAGTCCTCACAGCAATTGCACATAAGCCATTGTGCAAGAGAGATGACCTCTCCTGCTGGAGTGCAAAACTTCAAAATGTTCAAGCATTCTTCAAGGACAAAATACTCATTCCTAGTGAAAACTAGGATTTTGTTTTGGGGTTCCCCCCCTTGACATTTAGTGAATAGTGAGACATTTTATGCTGCAGATTCTGAAAACAGAGCTGCCAGGGGTTTTAACTATAGCATGCAAAAGTATAACATAATTCTTTCTTCAGAGAAAAATACCATATTGAAAAATGTCTGACAAAGCAAAAGCTTGCTCAGTTTCTGAAAAGGTTACAACAGCTTTTGCATCCCTTACACAAAGGCACCTATCAACACATTTTAGGAATGGCGCATACCATCATTATTATTCAAAAACTTACATTGCAACAGTGCTTTGGAGCCATACTGTAGCTCAGATCTCATTCATATCTTGCCAGGAACAAACGAGAGAATACAAGGCCTGAAAACTTCACAGCATATGAAGTTTAACAACTCTAAATGGCTGCAAGGCCAAGCCAAAGTTGTGACCCTATAGATTAATGAAGTGCCCACAGAAAGATAACAAGTCAGAAGGAAAACTTCATTCACTGGCTTTGCAGACACCCACTTTCCCACCTAATTTTTCCTCAATCTGCTACAATACTTTCCCCAGCTGTTCAGCCTACAAATAATCCACCACTATGCCTCCACTTCTTCAATCTCCTCAAATGCCCTTTCCAAACTGGAGAAAATATGAGGTTTTCTAGCTGCCTTTTAACGAAGATGTTCCATGAACACTCGGAACTGAAAGCTCATTTCCTATTAATCTCTTGTCACACATCACCGAACCTCTACTTTACCGCACTAATCCAACCTTCCTGCACAGCCAGTTCTCCTCTGATGCCAAGGCTCTACCAGTATGTTGTGCACTATGTAGACCTCTTCCCGTAACTTTTTTTCACCCCTTTCAGTACCTGGGCAAAAAATAGCATGTGCTGCAGCTAATCCCAAAGCACGCATGATGATTAGCTATTAGCAGATATAACCGGAAGAGTTAATCTTTTGTTTTGTCCTGAAGCCCTTCTTGTAGTGGGGAAATTAATTTTGGTCTCTCTTCCAGGCAGTTACTGAAGTTTAACATATTGGTAGTTACAACTATTTCAATTTTTTACTCCTCTGCCCCACGCGACCAAAACTAGACAAGAAACTCCAACTTAGTTGGGAAAGATACAGGCACAGAAAGGAATTGCATGACACTTAACTACTCTAGGAACTGAAAGAATTGACCCCAAACATTATCTCCCATTCAGTCAAGTCCCTCTCTAAATGCTGAATGAATTTTTATACCCATATCCTCAGAAATTAAAATGAGTACTTTCCAGTGACATAACATACCAGGGAACTTGTACAAATTAGAGTTCTTAGAATTTGGTTCACCTGCTCCTTACTAACATCTCAGAAGCTTCTTGATTTTGGAGACTATATAATCCTATCCTAACAGGTCTCCCTCTTCAGTTACTAAAATCCTATAAACTGCCAAAACATCCGTGAAATAGGAAAAGTTTGTCCCTTTTATGTAATTCTACCTATGCCAGTGAAAAGACAATACTTCTTTCAAATAAATAGATGTTCAGGGAAATGGTATGGGATATTGCTCCTCCCATATATACAGCAAGCGGTTGCTTTCTAATTGTTATTTACAGAATGTGAATTACTGTGCCAGTTAGATGATTGATTCAGCTGACCCTCCACCAATAATCACTGTTACCATGCATTTCAAAAGGAGTAATAACCTCATTGGTTAAATCCTTCCTTCCCCTTGTTTAAACCTTGAAGCTTTAAACATTTTAAAAACAAATAGCAGCAAGAATTTTAATCTGACCATCTTAGAATATTTAATGAAAATCTTATCTGTCCTGTCTATAAACATTTTACCACAACAGGACCCTTGCATCCTTCTACCAAAACTCAGTATATTCTGCTCACTTTGTTTCAGTCTGCTCATGCAAAGCAGATTTCTTACAAATACTTATGGGAGGTCTCACAAAAGAAAAGATTTTTGGACTGAAAGAGTTAAGTCTTATTCTAGTCCATTTTTTTTTCTCCCCCCCCCCCCCCCCCCCAAAAGAAGCAATATTGCACTTATTTTTTTAAACATATGTTTTTTATGTATTTATGGTGAGATAGACCAGTACGTCTCTACAAATTGTTCTAACTTGCCTTTAGTTTTAGTATGGGGCGTTCAATCACTGGCCCGGAAGCCTCCGAGCAAAGGAATTTCTGGCATCTTGGTTGGAGCTGGCACCAACCCATTTTCCTTTGTTCTTATTAAAGGAACCATAATACGCTACGTTAAATTAGAAAAAAAAAAAGAAAAAAAAAACCACACAAAACAAAAACCAACCCCTCCCACCCCCAAGTAAACGCAGAATACAGACAGAATGCATAGTCAGTGGATTACTGTAGGAAAAGATTTCCCTAATTTGACTCATTTTTCTAATAAAAGCACTATTTATTGCTGCAAAAATCTGTAAACTGATCTTTCCAAGTGACTTGAACATCTTCCCTAAGTAATTTGCCTTCATGTAGAGCCCTTCAGTTTGAAATGTCAGGAAAGGAACAGCTAGCTATCCATGCAGAAAATTCTACAAGCTGTAGCTGTCACAAATATTCAAATGCATGCACTAAGTTAAAAACAGTATGACTCCCAAATATGGTCGACTTTGATGAAGGGCAGAGTGTTCAGCGAATTCCACCTACCTAGGTAGGAGTAAAAGAAATCATACCAGCTCTCCAGATCAAGCATGCCAGAGAAGCAATCCAGCTTAAGAGCTCCAAAATATCTCTATAAACAAGTTTTTAATTCATACCATGCTGACCACAGAGCACAGTATTTTTAGTCATACAAAGTAAGTCATATCTTCTACACAGAATAAAGACCTTGCTTTTTTTTCTTCCCTCCCCTTCTTTAACCAATAATAGTCGCTCCCTGAAGGGTCTAGATAGGAACTGCAACTTAGAACCAAGTTCTTGGACTTCAAGACCATTTACCTTTTTTGATTCTTTAACCTCTGGTATCTCTAAGCTGCAGTGATTAGTCACCAAAATTTCTACTTTCTGGATGCAGGAAACAATGACAGCATAAACTCTAATGTAACATACAACCGTTAGAATTATTTTCCCTTCCCCTCTTCATCTCCTTGAAAGGAAGACTCCACCATTCATTCAGGTGTACACACAAAAAATACCAATGATTTAATGAATGATTTTCTTCTTTGGAGAGAATGAAGCAGGGAAAAGAAAAAGAGCACCAAGCAACTGAAATAGGATGCAAAAGGAAAAAAAAGTTTTAGGACTGTAATTCATATACACTTATGATGCCACTGACCTGCTCTAACAGTCCAAAAAGTGAACTTTTGCCAAATGAAAATGTGTGGCACTAACTTGGTGTAGATACCACAGAAATTCGTCTAAATTAAAATGTATTTTTTTACATTAACAACCTAGACAAAACACCAATTTAGACGGGGCTCAAAATTATTAACAGCCCTCAAATGATTTTGTTTGCTGTTCTTTAAGTCTGTTATCCTACCCCCACGTACGGTGTCATCCAACAGCTGCCGTCTAAACAGCAATGAAATCCTGAAAAGAGAGCAATGTCCTGCCATCCATATAAATGATACATCAGAGGGCAGTTACCTCAGGCAGCTCCTGAGGAAGTGGCAACTTAGGAGAGGGAACAGCCACTAATCAACCAGACCTAAAAAGGACTTCTTGGACAATGAACTTGAGATGTCAATAGAGTGTCTGGTAGATAGTTTGCTTCCTGGAAGGGGACTAGATGACAGGGGGTGGAGGGGGCCGTGGTGTCTGAAACAAAGAGGCTCTGGGATTTTAGGAATTTGATCAGTATGCGAATGCTCTCCCCTTCAAAGTACAGGAAGCTCCTTAAGACAGTGGTAAATCAGTATATCCTCCTTTTCCCTGGCAATCAGAATTACTACTAGCTGTAACAACTAGAGAAACTAATGGTATAAAAGATAATATGACACTATCTGAGTATTTTGTGATATTGTATTTATAAATCAAGCAAGCTGGAACAGACAATAATACTTTTCTCTTGGTAAGACAACAAGTGTAATGAAGTCTCTTGATCAGAGGAGAATGCAAATTCAGAAGCAGGCTTTGTGCACTTCCTACGCAGGAGAAATACAGAACTGGGAGGCAGGGGACAGGACAACATGACCCAAACAAACTAGCCTGTTCTTACACCAAGAAATCTGCAAGAAAACACTACAAAATCCTAGGGAAAAACAGCGCCAAAATATTCACACTTAGAACACACACTGTCCATAAATCCTTTTCTCTCTCAATATTCAGCAGCAGCGTAGGTTAAACACATAGGGATAGTAAGTGGGAACTTAACTTCCAAAGCTGACTTTTTCCCTGTTTGATCTTTCATAGCTCCCACCCCCCGCCCCAAAACAGTCATCTGGCTTCTGGTTTTCCACATACTGAGAAAATACTTGCAGAATAACAGTACACCAATGTTGTAGGTTAGTTTAGGTACATGGAAAGGCTGTATCTGTTCATGACAAAATAAAAATACAGTGCTACATGCTTTCCTACCTCCTAATTTATGGTTTGAAAGGAAAAAAAATAAAATCATGGAGGAGGTAAAATGGGGAATCTTAAAAACCATGAAATGACAACTAAAAATATTTTCAAGACTAACTTGCAGAAGCGAACACTTAAAATTAATTACTCAGACTAATTAATACTCAGACTAGACTTTTCCTGTGGGTAATACCTCTAATTTTAAGTACAAAATTTCAAAAGATTTAAGCATAACATTAAACTGGTAAAATATGGGAGTCAATTGATGAAACTTTTGGCATTTTAAAGTGCTGAATTTTTAAGTAAAAATTCTGCCTATTTTTGTTACATTTTTCAGAAGTACTGTATTGTAAAGGGTGCAAGCCAGCTTTTGTAGCATTATTGACCTACCAGTCTTATGGCTAAAACAGCTGCCTCTACAGATACAGAATCCACTGCTGTCTCATCCATTTCTACCTACTCAATTGCATGACAAGGACAATTCTTTTCTCTGTGCCTCAGGGTCCCCTTATATACACAGGCAGAGCTGCCTTCAAATGCAAACTTGTCCTACACGGACTCTGCAGGGAGTAAAAAGACTTCTACAATATGAATGTGATGAAAAAATTCCTTAAACCTTAGCTGGAGCAGTTTTCATCTGAAGTTTTAGTCTAATGGTCTTGCGCTCTCAAACATCCTTTCAAATCTCCAAGGACAGAAAAAAAAAGAAAAAAAAAAGTTAGAACCCTCCTGCTCAGATGCCAATACCAGAGCTAGGCTGAATTATCACCGGGACTGAAGCATATTCTGACGCACTTGCAGAACTGCAATACCTTGTGACAGAAGTGGCCTGTATGGCCACTACAGACATAGCACGTGTCTATGTGGTGGCTTGTTAGGATGTCGGACAGAAGACTTAAGTGTCTGGGGGCATTTCTCTAATGGGCTACTTATGTTACGCACACATAGAACAGTCAGCAATGGAAAATCAGCTACACCTTTACTTTTGAACATAATTGTTGATTTTTTTTTTTTTCAAGGAAAGACATAATTTGCCATGAATTTCAACAGAATTTGGGATGACACCCAGATTTAGGTACTCCAAATCTGAGTTGGTAATCTGAATTAGGATTTGGAGGCTACTTTGAAAATCCCAGCATGAACCTTCTGGAAAAAAAATCTTCTGCTTAGGTTGGTACTGTCAGTAAATTTAAAAAGTGCAATGGTATTCAAGACAAACCTTGATGCCTTCTGTAATATGGAATGTCCTTAAAATATCGAACAAAACCCCTTTTATGCAGGCATCTTTCTAACTGTTTGCTTTAAATTGGGTAAGAACAGTGTTTTATGCTACAGGGACAGAAGCTAATATTAAAGAAACATTAAAGTACATTAAAGAAATGCTTAAAGAAATACTGTAGTACTTCGTAACTATGTCTGGCATTCTCACCAACCAAAGCAGACATATTCAGGATGTACCACTGCAGCCTTTCTATAAGTTTTCAGTGACACAATGCAGAGTAAGGTTGGTTGTTTTATGCCACTGTGGCAGTGATATTTACATGTGCACCCAATATTAGCAGGCTGAAAACAAAGACAGACTGGCCTATTAAGTGGCTCCTTAATTTGAAGTGCAGAGAAAGGCTGATAGAGCTTGTTTCACTTATTTTTAAAATGACAGAACTAAATGGGGACGGGGGCAATAATTCTGCTGCAAACATAGAAGCAAGTTTTAATGAAGACTGAGCCAGACTTTCAGACATGCACACTGGAAGATGAAAGGCAATGGACATAAATTGCAACAAGGGAAATTCTTACTGAACATGAGAAAGCTTTCTTCACCATAAGGGTTATCAACATTACAACAGATTGCCCAGAAAGGCTCTAGAATAATCCTGAGAAGCCTGATACAGCTTAGATCTAACCTTCAAATCTGGTCCTCCTTTGAGCATGTGGCTGGACAAGATGATTTTCAGAGGTCCTTTACAATGTAAATTATTTTATTAGTTTATAATTCCTGTTTCCAGATTAGACCATTTTAGCTACTGCTTTCTTTTAATTGTAGTGTCACACAAAGGGTAGATGTGGTGCTTGAGGATATGGTTTAGTGGTGGACTTGGCAGTGATAGGTTAGTGGTTGGACTTGACGATCTTAAGGGTCTTTTCCAACCTTAACGATTCTATGATTCTATGAAGACATTGAATATTCCTGCTGACATGACAAAGAATAACATAAGAGAACATCACCAAATTTAAAATAATTTTGTGATCCTCACTGGTTGCGTTCTCTTCCTGGCATTACTGCAGTTTTGGAGGGTCTCATTAAAAACCTTGCCTCAGGATATATACATTAAACTATCAACCCAGGGAGAAGGCTATCCAGCAAGTCTAACCAATGTCACTTTGTAAATTTTAGAAATTATCTTGTTTTGCTATCTTTCTTACAATATGAATCACTTCCAGATGTACAAATTGCCAGGATAGTTGAACACTTTTCTCTCCCATTACTGCAAAACAGCAGTCAGCAGTAATAGCTTGGCTTACCTTGCTAGTAAACATGAGTATGAACTTGGCTCCCTTTTTGTCCGAATAGCTACTGTCAAGCAGACTTCTCCATGTGTCAGTCAGGAATAGTAAAACATTTACATTTTTCTTATAAAAAGGAATAGTTTTTCATTACAAGATCCCTTTCACTAATAGATCAAGGTACCTAAGTTTCTGGTGGTGACAGCAGGGGATAATTTCTTAGCACAGGCAGAGTTGCTAATTAATACTGCTAGAACTAGGAGCACAACCTCAATTTAAGGACTAGAGTATACTCTTTTTTTTTTCCTACCCCAAAAAAGGTACAAAGAGAAGCTGCTCTCTGCTTATCAACAGAAGTTTGACTGTTTTGGAAATATGTTTCTGGATCAAAGTTGCCTGTTAATCTTTGCTTTAGCAGTGAAAAAGTGAAAGCCTTATTAGAAGGCAGCAAGAAGCTACTGCCATGTAAAATGCAAGTATTTTGAGGGGAAGTAACATTTACTCCTTAAGCATGGCAATTCAGGTCAACCTCTTCATAATGGATGAAAATGTAAGAGAACGGCTCTAACAAAATGTCCGCCTGCAATTAAACATAATGATACTGACCTTTCTCCGAGCTTTTCCTTTGCGAGGGAGGGAAAGGGGTTTCTTGACAAACATATTAGCCACCTAACAAAATTATGTGGCCAAGTGTAACTACAAATGCTTATGTCACATACCAGAGAGCTATGAGGAGCAAGGAATTTACAGAGTATGTAAAAACTGAGAAATAACAATTTCTCAAGAAGTTCATTAGTCCTCTGCCAGAGTAAAAGCATGGTCCAAGATGGCCATTATCAGCTCCAGCAGTCCAGGCAGACTCACTTCTTTTGAAGTGTAGGTTTTAGAGCAAGTGGCAGCACTCACTGCTGCACAACCATGAGTTTTGTGACACAGGCACCAGGCATAAACTGAAAATCTTTCACAGGACGTGAAATGAGTATGCCTGTTCCATATTTCACTTGTACTAAGGATTTCAAATTGGGTGACTTCTCTTGTTCATAATTAGCTTCAATTGAAATCAATTATATTCATGTTGTAAATGATAGCTGAAGATTTCCAAAGACCTTGTATACAGTCTAAAAGGATAATTCCTTGCCACAAAGCTGACAGTTACCAGCAGACAGCAATTCTCCGGTACCATCCACAGTTCAATCAAAAAAAAAAAAAATCTTAAAATGCTGCAATTTTAGTACAGTAAGTCTGCTCAAAAGAATGGTTCAGTACAGCAAAAGGTGTGTGAGACTGAAGCAGGTTTGGGATTTTTTAATACTAGAAGGTACTCTTGCAATGCCATGGTTGTATCCCTGAGTCAAACAGAATTGAAACACTCTGTTGCATTTCAGAAATAAAATGCTAGAAGTCATCCATGGATGCTGACTCCTTACTAATCCATTATGAAGCTGTACTTCAGCAAAGGAAATTTCACATGAAACTGGGGCTAGGTAAGAGCTACTGCTTCCATTGAAAGTCTCAGAAGTATCTTTTTATTTCTGTTCTTTCATTGCCCACTCAAACTTTGAGTCACTTGGAATGCAGTTAAACACCAAGAAATTGCTGGGCTTGCCTAGGAGGTTAACACTTGCAGAGTGCTCCAGCACTCTGGTACAAGTTAGCTGCTTCACAGGTCAGTTGCTGAAACCGTATCTTCTGAATACTTACTTCCTCAACAATCTCAGTACAGAGTTACCCAGATCAGGCTGCCTATGAAAAGCAAATAAATTAACATGGCCAACTCTTCAGGAAAGCAAATTAGAAGCACTCAAAAAAAATATCCCATCTGCATAGCCGTAAAGGCAGTAAACTCGATAGGAATTCTGACAAACAGCTAGAAAGGGAAGGAAGCATCTTCAGCTATTGCAGCTATTTCTGAAGTGAACATCTGACTCTACATTCAAACATATGATCTGCTATTCACTAACAAGCTCCAATATTATTTCAAACCAACTAGGAGGACAAGAGGTACACAGAATCATTGCAGATAGAAGGGATCTCAGATTGTCAATCCCACCGCTTTACTCAAAGCATAGTTAACAACAGCAGGCTGCTCGGAATTCTGTACAGTTGGGTTTTGAGTATTTTAGAGGATGAAGCAGGCACAACCTTTCTGGGCAACCTGTTCCAAAGGTCTGACCACATTTCAAAGTAAAAAAAAAAGTTATTTTCCTTATGTTTGAGTGGAATTTCCTTTATTTCAGTTCATGCCCATTGCCTCTTCACCAGGCACCACTGTGAAGAGTCTTCCTCAGTCCCCTCATCAGGTATATATTCACGGATATGATCCTCCCACAAGCCTTCTCATCTCAAGGCTAACCAGTCCCAGCTCTCTCAGCTTCTCCCATTTCAGATGCCCTAGTCCCCCTCTGTGGCGCTTCACTAGACCCACTCCACGATGTCCAACTAAATCCCTAACGCAAGGAAGCAAGAATATGAAGAGGCTATTTCAGATTTTTTTTTTCTTTTATTTTGAGATCTACAGCAAAATATTTGAAATCAATGCAGCTTTTTGGAGTCACTTAAGAATACAAATTACTGATCCTTTTTGTGATTATCATTTGTTTATCTCGGATACCAGATCAATGACACTTACAGCAAAGGGTAAGCAAGGGGCAGGATCTGTGTGGCAAGATCTCAGGTGCCACCTGAACACAAATTTATTAGTTAAAAAAATCCTGCCTATCACTAATCTCATATTCTCTTCCTAATAATGACAGTTTTGGAGGAGAAAGAGATAATGCTGTAAGGCATTCAAAAAGCTCTAATTAGAAATCAGGTCAACTGTAAAGTAATCCTAGCTGCCACTTGCACCCAAAATAAGACAAACACACACGAGGCTATGATAAATCCAGTACAACATCCCTCGTATTATTCACTACAGTAATATGTTTCATTATATTACTGGATATCTAAAGAAAGAATTCAGAAGAGCAGAAACCTAACTCCTACTTTTTGTTTCTGCACTGATTCTTCTTCTGGAAATTTCTGAAAATTTATACTTCAACAAGCTTTGTATCTCTTGGTACCAGAGTAAGTTGGGCAGTCTGAATAGAAAGAAACAGCAGCAACTACTTTGAGAAGTTTGGCTCCCTTCCATGATGGAAGGAATGTGCATGTTCAGCGCTAGAACTTCCCTAAACTTATCTTGGCTACCTCAGAAAAGGTTTCTCACTGTCACACAGGCAGTAGACTTACAGTTGCTAGCATATCTAGAAGGCAAAGACAACCTTCAACACCAAGTTGAGTACTAGCCTTTCTGCACCAAGTGTACTTCCGATCAATAACTTCCTCCTTCTCAGGAGGAGGCATCCCCTTAGGCATAGGGGGAGGGAAAAAAAGGGAAAAAAAAAAGAATTCTGTGCTGTGGATTTCCCAAAGACCATCTTCTGCTTGCTCCAAAAGGAAAGCCAGGAAGAAGAAATTATGATATCAAAATTGAATGACTACCGCATTAACTAAACAAAAGAATACGGAAGACAGCCATCCCTGCAATACTTGTATGACAAGGCTCTGTTCTCCCCATCTGAACAAAAACCCAGGAAAAAACCCCAACCATTACTAGATTTCAGTTTGAACTCATATGAAAAAGCCCTTTTTATGTGCCTTTTGCTAATGGAAATCTGTCATTTTCTTCTCTGATCAAGCTTCTTTCCCTAAAGCACTGTGTACCAGCATCTTAGATTGTTCATCCTTGAAAGCACATTTTGTCTACAATTTCTGTCCCTTTATTAAAACTCACTCTGAAGTAGTAACATTTGTATTTCAAAGAGGACCAATCTACCATATGCTCACCAAAAGGTAGGCCCTGGTTCTACCATATTTCACATTTTTCCAGTGAAGAAGAGCTCTGTAAAAACTTCATGTATAAACTCACTACCTCAGTACCAAGCTTCCAGAATGAATATCCCTTTTACAACAACTTCTGATTTACCTTCTGAAATTGCAATGCATATTTCTATACTTTTAAATTTAAGTTAAGTCAGCAGCCTGCCTTTTTTTTTTAAGCCACCATTCACTATTATATACGGATATTTGAGGAACCAAAAGGGCAAGCACCAAACAACCAACCAATGCTCACAGCACATTTAGACAAGAGTGCTTCACACCATTTACTATGGTAAGGCCCTTTTTAAATAAACGTGTGACTCACTGTTTGTTTTCTTCACCAGGAGGTGGAGTCTTGCCATGCCCCTCCATTACAAAATCCTCATGTTCCATCTGCAAAGGCAAGCATTGCAGGTCAGAAATCGGTGGAGCAAAACGCGCATCACCTAAAGTGGCCCTTTTCCATATGCAACAATTTAAGACAGCCACTTTATTGCAGTGGCTGGTCCAGAACAGACCACGTAGTTTCTTAGCAACATATGCACATCTCCAACCCCATTGCTATGGTATCATTTTATAGCACAATTTTCAGAAAAGTCTTACAAGGGAAAAAGAATTATTTAATGGCTGTAGCAGAAGACTATCAGTCAGGGTATCTAGGTTCTATGTTTTGCTCTGTTAGGGACTTCCTTTGTCATTCTAAATAAGTATGGCTTCTACCACTTCTTCCTTACATATAAAGCAGGAATTTAAAAAAATTTACTTCTATCAACATCTCTGGAGAAAAATCAGAATTTTCAAAGAAACTTATTAACCACAGACAGAAACTGCTGTGAAAGCAGAGTACTTGCAAAAAATAACTTTTCTATGAAAATGAGACTTCCACTGCACACGCATAGCTTAGTTAGCAGAGTAAAAAAAGAGGCCTAAGGGAACCTCAAATAGATGCTGTTCCAATGACAACATAAGGTAGGCATTTCCTTTGGCTCATACGCTAAAAGATTCCAAGGGCACTAAGGAAGTTTTCTGTTTAATTGTTTGCTTTTAAAATACACTTTTAGCATACATTTTCAGTAATTTCTTTGGCCGGAAAGCATAATTACATTATATTTTATCATTAATTAACTGCATAGTCTTCATTTAATTGCTTCATTTGGCCAGAATTTCTTGCACAGGTAGCAAAATATTCTTCTTTTTATACAAAAATTCAACACATGCACTTAGTATTTTATATAAACATCCAGATACAGAGTTAGCAAAGCTCTACTTCATGTGAAGCCAGCAAACAGGCCACACTGCAATACTCAATAAGCCATACAACAAAGCAACTAAATCATGATCACACACAAATCCATGATCCACTACATTAAACTGCAAAGAGGAGAGAAGCACTATTCAGTCAGTAAAGATAATGTGGTTTAGTCCGTCTTTGAAGGAGCAAAAAAAACCCCAAACCAAACCAAAATCCAGCAGCCGTTTTCCCTTGTGCCCCTACCCTCCCCCCAAGCGAGTCAGGTTCACTCATTTGTACCTTGATCCTGTTGACAGGTCAAAAATACTGACAAAAAGCATTATCTGCATATTGACTTCTAAGAAGGATAACAGAAATTACATTATTTGCCTGCACAGACATGGCCCGAAGCAAAACCACAAATAAACCAAGAAACTGATGAACTATAAGGTGGAAATGACATCCAGAAGGCAGTCAAATATATGTAAGGTATTTGCACATTTGTAAACATGTACCCATACAACTCCTAGTCAAAACAGTATTTTCATTTAAAAGCAGTGTTTGAAAGCAACAAAATTTTGCATTACAGTTTTGTAAATAACTCAAATTATCAGTGTATTCCTACCATATCAGACATACTGAAACCTATTTGCACCTCGTCCATATCTGATTCTCGAGAGCTCTAACATTTGGACTCAGAACTGTCTAGCTGAAGAGAAAGGTATCATTCCACTAATTCTGTTGTTGCGGACGTTAAAACACAAGAGTGACAGCTGGTAAAATAGCTACAGATTTGTGGCCACATAACAAAACAGCATAGTTCCATGAGTCAGGGTAACTGTTTGAGAGTTACTCTTACACAGCCTGAAATCAGGAGGTATTTTAGCCTGTTGCTGGTATGAGAGATGTACAATTCATGTGAATGGTAAGCAAGGGAACAGTTTGTGACCAGTACCAGGAAGAAAGATGAAATACAACCTTTGGGAGTAAAGAAGCACTATGTACAGTATATATAGTGCTAAACTAACAAGATTCCCATATAAAAGAGAAATTCAATTTAATGAAGCTGTAGAAAAGGAGAAGTCATAAAAACCAAAGTATGAAATGGGAATTATTTTAAAACAAACAAAAATTTAGAAAGGACCAGGAAATGAGAACTGGAACATCTAGTAGAGTATCACCAGGACAAGGCAATTGCTGAAGTACTGCTAATAAAACCATTGGTTTAATATGAATTTTATACGAAGAATGCTAGTGACATAGATATGCATGCTAGATGATAATGTGTCTGGAACAGCTATCAAAATTACCATTTCAAAGAGAAGTGGGCAAATAATTAAGAACAACAAATCACCTGAGCTGGATTGTAGGTCCAAGGCACAATCTGCTTTAAAGCAATTAGAAAAACTCATCTACTTTAAGAAATGCTAATCAGCTTGCTCTACTTCAGACAGTATCTGAAATTACTAAAATCTGAGTTGCAAAAAACCTGAAGAAGATATGGTAGGATTATGTCAGCACTGAAAAAAAAAAGAGCTGGGCTTCCTGTAACTTAGAGAAAGGCAATGACAAAGTTTGTCGTGAAAAGTTCACCAAGAAAATTAGTCAGAGTGAGAAAGTACTCCTGAATGTGGAAACTGTTCATACACAAAGATTAATTGGTAGGTTTTCACTGATAAAAAAGCTAACAGTAAAATGCACTAAGACACTAAAAGAGGACGTGGGAACTTCAAGAAACTGAGCATTAGTGAACTAGAAATAAAATACCTCTTTTTAGAATGGGGGAACAACTAGAACAGTAGGAAACAGTTGGCTGGTCAGGCTCAGAGGATAATGGTCACTGCATTGTATGCTGCGTGGAGGCTGGTATGAAGTGGGGTGCTGCAGGGGTCTACCCTAGGACAAGTTCATTAAACACCTTAACGAATGACTTGAAGGGCTGGTAGGGTGTAGTCTGGTCAGAATTTTAATACTTAACTGGGGTGAAGAGGTTCAGTCAACAAGTCCAATAGCAGGGCTGCCATTCAGATGGACCTAGGCAGCCTGGAGGAAGAGACCCTACAGGAACTGTATGAATTCAGACAGGACAAACACAAAACCCTGCACCTGAGAGGCCCTGGCAACAATACAGGCTGGAGACTGACTGGGGAGCAGTTCTGTGGAAAAGGTCTTGGCAGATCACAAGCTGATCGTGAGCCAGCAGTGTGCCCTGGCAGGAAAGGTCAACAGTATCCCAGGCTTTATTAAGAAGAGCCTTGGGCTTTATTAAGAAGAGCCTTGCCAGCAGATGAGGGAACTGATTATCGCCTCTACTTAGTGCTTATTATTCCAGATATGGTCTAATGCACCTCATTTTGGGGCCCCCAGTACAACAAATACATCCATAAATTGGATGCAGTAGGACACCAAGATGCTCAGGTGGCCAGAGTACTTGCCCTGTGAAGAGAGGCTGAAAGAGCTGGGCTTGCTTAGCCTGGAGAAGAGACAGCTTTGGGGAGACCTAACAGCAGCTTGTCTGTATCTACAAGGAGGTCAGCAAGGAGTCAGGTTCACCACAGTGGTGCACTGTGACAGAACAAGAAGCCGTGAGTTGAAACAAGTCTACACCGGATATGACTATTTTCACCATGAGGACAGTCAAGGATTGGAACAGATAGCCCAGAAGTTTTGTAGTCTCCTTGCTTCAAGGTTTTCAAGTCTTCAAGGCCAGACTGGATAAAATCCCTCATAACCTGGTCTGACCTCACAGCTGACCCTGCTCTGAGCAGGTCAGACTAGAGACCTCAGAAGGTCCCTTCCAACCTGAATTTCCCAGCAATCCTATGAACACAAGAACAGATTCAGTTTGATGTTGAGAGGTAATATAGAGGAGAAAAAAACCCTACCAAATTCCGAACCCATCAAAATGCCAAAAATAAAACAACCATCAAGAAAAACTAAACTATGCCAAACAGTAACACAGATGCTGAAATGACTGTAGTAGAACCACGGTATGCCCTCTTTTAGAATACTGTCTGTGAGTTGAGACAGTGCAGGCTCAGAACCCCTCCACAACACACTAAAAGTGCAAGAGCTCAGAATAAAGAAAGGTCTGAGGCAGAGGGAAGACTTTACATGAATAAAATCCAACACTTGGACTGCAGAACTCCCTCAATGCAAGACAACACGTGACTGAGGCATACATAAAAAAAAGCAGTTTGACAGTGTTGTAATAAATACCACCCCTTTGCTACCACAATACAAATAAAGCCTAACCCACACACACAAAAAAAAAACCAACATAAGAGGTTATACAATTATTTGAAAAATATACTGTTAAGCAGACAAGAAATTAATTGTACAAACATAAATTGCAACAGTGAATTTCACACGTCCTTGTGGATTTTGTGTTTTATATATCTATGTGAATGAAGATTTAGTTGTGTATTAAAGGATTACAAAACAATAGCAACACAAGCTTTTCTGTTTCTGGCAATGAGATCATTTTTACAAAAGGAAAGGGGAAGTTGTGTATACAAGATCATTCCACAGGCCTCATCCAGTGCAGCAATTTTTGCATTCATCTCTTTGCAGAACCTTGCCTCTAACTTTCTTTTGCTTGCCTGCATATGTTAAACAGTTTCATGATCAGTGATCTATATTTTTCATTTTGAAATCTGCAGGTTTTAAATTTCTGCTGGAAAATACTACACAGTTTATTACTTTAAAAGCTTATTCTAAAATTTTTAGAACATGAAATATCAATTTTCCAGCTCTCTCTGGCATTTAAAAGTAGAAGTTGCTTTACTGGGTAGTTCATCTTAGTTCAAAGAGAGATATCTGACAAAGAGCCTTCTGAGAATAATTAATACAAACTGCCCCAGTAAAATTCCATGGACGTTGTTTACATTTTCCTAAAATTAGTTCTTAGGCCCAGCTATCTATTCAGTAGAGCTATTTTTGAGATTTAAAAAAAGTACTTAAAAACTAAAATATTTAGGTCTTATTTTCCCAATGGCAATAGTAACAGCCCATTACAGGAAGGATGAGAGTATGGTATTTTAAGTTTTTGATTAAGTGACTACCTGAGGATGAACTGAAGAAAGATGGAGCACATTAGAGCCACTATTAGATTCTTCTTTTTCTCGTCCACCCAGTTCTTATAATACTCCTATGCACATTTCTTCCCCACAAGTCTCAGTTTCTCTTCACTGTACCATCACCGTACCATGTCCGGCACTCTCTTAGTTCTTTAAGGAAGCTGGAGCCCAGAGTCCTCACTAAGTTTCAGCCACACACAGCATACAGCAACCACAACAGATCTGGATAACTGCAAGCTGCTGTGGTCTCTCTTGACTTACACCATAGGTAGGAAATACAGTTGTCCTGAATATGTAGAAAAACAGTGTAAGGTGGAGGTAAGACAAAACTCTTGAACCTATTGTATTTCTCCCAAGGAAAGAAGAAAAAGTGGAATTGCAGAAGATCCGAGACACTTTAGTTTCTCTTAAAAGGACTGCAGAGGGAGCCATTGATTCCAAGAGCCAGAATCAAAGGAAGCATACTCCACACCTGTTTCTCCTGGCAAGCGATGGAGAAGGCTTCAGGCTTCTGACAACTGGAAGCAGGAACCAGAAATAGTCCTTTAAACAGCAGGGGGGGAAGTCAATAAAAACTTGCATTTTTAAAAACAGGAACCTCAAGTTGTTGAACTCCGTATTTTATTATTCCAAAGCTTTTTTTCCCTTAAAAATCCAGGCATCTGTGAATATCCAAATTTTGACTGAAGTTTATACACTGAGTATTCTAAATAATAAAAGACAAATTGTTTTATGTAAGTTAAAGAAGCTACTCACATTTAGACACTCAATACTTAGTTTATTATGTCTAAGCTCCTTCTGGTAGATTTTCTAAAAACCTATTACTTTTTTTCCAGAAGTGCAACACCTGTTACTACAGTTTCACAGTACTCTTTCTAAAAATATCTTCAGAGAGACCCTATTGGATTTGATTAATGCATAAACCTAATCTGGAGTTCCTAGATAACGTCAGCAACGCTTTGAAGGGTCAGAAAGTTTGAAGGGCAAAAGCCTCATCTTTCCTGAATCCTGATGTCAGAAAGCACATTTTCCCACCAAGATTCAACACCTTCATTAAATATCCTAGCCCACCAAAACTGAACTGAACATAAGAGAAACCAAACATTTTCTCAGGGGAAAAAAGACGACAGATGCTTATAGAAACCCTATACTTATTTTGAAAAGCTATTAATTTTAAAGAGTATTTTGTCTTTTTGTCTGCATCAGCTATAGAAACATACTAATGCAGCTTCACCAGACAGCTACTATCACTACCTTTTCCCACTCATTTAATAGTTCCTTTTCATAGCTGTGATTTTTTTTTCTTTTCTATTTTATAAAAAAAGACCGCAACAAGCCACCTAGGCAAACAGGAGATGAAGACTCTCTCAACATTTTTCATTCACTAGCATCTCAAGCACACCTGAACTGAAAACCTTTTCTAGCATACACTAGACTCCGGTGAGGACCAGCCAAGGTCAAAAGCTGCTTTCTGTAGGTTGTGGCAATTTATTTCCAGTGCTTTATGTTACCTGCTAATTTTAACACAGCCTACTGCAGACCCAGTTTAAGACTGATAAATTTGGTGTTTTGTCACAACTACTGCTTTAACACCAGTGCACCTTCCCAATCATCATCAGCAACAGAGCTACTCTAAACAGGCCATCAGCATTTCTTTTGTCACGCTAATACTTGCTTTAAGCAGAACAGCACAACCTAATCATTAAAATCCAAGCAATTAGTCACTAGTCACTACTGCTAACAGTGGTAGAAGCCCTATAAATGCCAAGCAGTTAGAAGAACTTGTCAGAAATCTCAGAGACAATCCGAGGTCTAACAAATGTAATCAGTACTATAAATTAAAGAAAAGCTGAGTCACCTCTCTGCCTGGCTTCATTATAAGCACTTTGGACAAACTGCATTGGGGAAAATTTTACTCATTAGCAACAGATTAATTTCAGCACACAGGTGAAGGCATTAAAAAAATCACCTTAGAAATAGTGATTTAAACTTAAAAGAAAGAAAATAGGAAAAACAGCTCCTAAAATGAGAAAGAGCAAAGTTTTTTTTCTAAGCCACACAGAGGAAAGTCTTAGAGACAAGATATGCATTAAGTTATCTGAATTTTTGGTCTCTTTCAGGATTTTGTTGTTCTGTACAGTATTGTGATGTTACTAAATCTTCATTGGAACCTATTTCTACCAGTTTTTTCCCCTCTCAGTTTCACCAAAGCACAGTCTTCGTATATAAAATATACCAACAGGAGATGTGAACCGCCTCCTAGCCTGCTCACTATTTTTTGAAGTTTCTCATCAGCATCTAGATTGAGCATTTCAATGGTATTATCACCACAGAATCCTGATTTTCCTGTTAGTAAAAAGAGAAGTGAAAACTCGCTAATGTAATCCTACTGCTAAGTCGCATATCATATTCAGTACTCCCTGCTAATCATTTTGAACGTTAATACACTTAAACCGCACACAGTTACTTTTATAAATCATTATTCTAGTACCTATGTTTGGTATACGCAGCCTAATGGTACTTTAATTCCTGTCTCAGTTAAATGTTACAACATAACTATAAATGTCAACATGTTAATATATACCATCATTAAACTGTGCATCACCCTTATAGAACAATAGAACAGATTATCAACAGTGATTCAATCATTAAGATTAGAGAAGTTCTATAACTCAGAAGATGTAACTTCTGTTTCACCTAAATAAGCACCAAAGCTTCAGCAGTGGTTAAAAGACTAGGAAGATTTGCTTCTACCTCCATCACTAATCAATCACTTACAGAAATAAAAATTACATAGAAAATGGGCCATAGGTTAAAATATTTATGTTATCTAATATTCTGTGAAATGCCCAGCAGCTTAACACCAATTCCCTGCTAAACCTAAAACAAACAGTTTTATGAATATCATGAAAACAACAGACACACCAGAAATGCTACAAAGGTCAAGACCCTAACTACGTTTCATACTGTATAGATAAGACAGTTTACTTAATATTTTTTTCTTTTAAAAAAACACATTACTTAGCTGCAAAGTATTTCAAATACAACAGCTCATCTATACAGATAAAATAATTCCTCTGAATCCTGCTCTGAAGGCAGTTTGAACTACCTACTTGTTTGCAGCAAGATACTGTTTTGCCGGTAACACCTTCAACCACCAAAGACGTTTAAGTCATCCTGTCATACCATAACTTGTGTATCTAGAAATGCCATTTGAGAACTTCAACTCTGAAGCTGCCACAGTAACTTTGAGTAACAGTTCAGAAATCTCAGACACAAAATGCATAAAGCGTTTGAATGTAAGCAAAAGTGCTCTCCTTTTCCTGCACCACAGTTGTTGATGCACTCCATCCATTTCTTAGTGTGTTCTGTACAGAAATATGCATCCCAGAAAAATCTGAATTTAGTAAGACACAAGTAATTCCCATCTTTTATTTACCTATTTGTATTATACTTCAGCTAAAGACTGTTAGCATTTCCCAAGCCATTAATTCTTGCTAACTTCTGCAACTTTAAAAAAAAACTTTTACACTTCCATAACAAATTTTTTACACTTTCCATTGAGGGGAAAAATCTGACCTGAAAGCCCTTGAACAGTTCACACACACCCCACTATTTTGAACAGCCACTTGTATGCAGCCCAATGACTCTGTTTAGCCAACTCATTTTACAGTTAATTTACTATTTATGGTGCAGACACACATGAACAAGTTATAGCAGTTTAAACTGACATCTGTAAGTGGCTGATATTTTGATGTACACATTAACCATTCTGCAGAGAAGAGAGAAAACATGTTAAGTGCTCTCTTCCACTTAGATTTGGAAAGCTAGATGATTAATTCCCACCAAAAGGCAACAGGCACAAACAATGAAAAGGATTTTAATGGCTCAAGAAAGCAGATGATAATCAGAATTACTGAAAACTAAATTAAACTTCTGCACTACACATTCAGTCACCTTCAGTGCCACAAATACTGTTTTCTCCTGTTTGTTAGGAGTGACTGAGTGACATAAACCAGGCACACACAGAGAGGTGCTGAAATTATTCTGCCTTAAGAGATCTGACCAGACAGGTGAGGAAGAGAAAGGACAACTAACTTTCTTTTCTGTGTTCACAGAAATCTATTCTGTAGATTCTAAACACATAGAAACTACCAGTGGCCGAGAAAGTTCCTGAGCAACGAACAGATGGAGGCTGAGGGCAACTCTGTTCTAAGTATATATTAATTCTGCTTTAAGCTTGTCTTAGGCATCCACTTTTGATCACTGTCAAAATGGAGAGGGAATACAGGCTATTCACACTCACTATGTACAGCTACTTTCCAATTTCTCCAGTTATCAGAATGTAAATCCAAGCTCATTTTAGTCACAAGGGAGCCACTGAAAATGCTCATTGCTTGTACAGTTTTTCCAAGTTTCTCAGGATATTAAAACTGTTAGATATGTGACAAGACTGCCAAACCATTAAAACTGACACTCATCTCCGGGGCAGAACCTGGGCTTTTCTTGCTCACGTATATTACAACTTGTCCTCAAAACAAACTCAAACACCACAGGAATAAGCTATTTCTCTAGGAATCACACACAGAAACTCTGTATCTGTTGAAACCTACCAATATGGTTTCAGAGTACTTCTATAACATTTCTTAGCAACCTAATTCCATACAGGCTTACTGCATCTGTAGCCAACTTTTACATTCTCCCTTCTTCATAATACACTGTCTTGCCTACTACCCAAATGCCTCAGTGAACAGACTTTAAACAAGTGACAGGAAACACTGACATGCTTTTAATGTTGCTTTCACCCCCAGGGGAACAGATATTGTACAATGCCTTTTTGCAGAGTTCAAATGTCCTTAGTTGTCCACACACTCTTATCTACTGTAATAATGAAGACCATCACTACTATTTTTAGTGTCAAGAATAAAAAAAGGTCTTCTCCACAAACACCACCTCCACTTCTTCCACACCCAATGAGAGGAGGAAAAAATTCTGAGGAACTGAAACAAGTACAGACCCATCTAGTTCAGAAACCGAAAATGAAGTTGTCCTTGTAGGGTCATGCAAATGTATGAAGTCAAGAAGACCAGCACATTTTACACCTTTCAATGACTCAGACAAACTAAGACTACAGATTATTTCGAAGGGTAAAGTAAGGTTTTACGGTCTGTGGCTCAAATTTCACCTAAATACCTATCCCCTCAGTCTGCCCTGAGATAGTAAGATTGAAAACATTTATCAATATTTGCACACCTACAAGGTTTTGTTTCAAGTGGCTGATTATATAGAACTCTGTCACATTGACATGGACTACAGACACTGCCAACAACTCTGTAAAGCCAATACTGCATGGAAAGAGATCAAAGGGCAATATTCTGAAAAGGTAGAAACCCCTCATATTGTGTGCCAATAGTACACCTGCATGAGAAGAGACACTTCATAACCAAAGCCCCCAACTGCCTCTGCCTCCAAAATCATAGTGGGACTATACCACATTAGCTCTCAAAAGCAGAACTGCTTTTCTTAATTTTTTAAGCAAATATTATTTGCTTTTTTTGTCTGTTTTGAAAAGTATTATAAACTGCTGTAATTAACTGAAGAAGAGATGCTATTGGTTGAGGAAAAAAACTAACAAGAAAGCATTTACAAAAAAGACGAACCTTTAAAAGAATGGAAAGGGTAAGTTTAAACAGTTTAAAGACTGTTAGAAATCAGACACACACCTGTTCACAGCAACGACATTCCATGCCATTACATTTCCTCCACATGAACGGTATAGATGAAAAGGTTGGATCAAAGGACTGTATGATGACAGTTCTTAAAGATCTCAAAGTTAATTTGGCAGATGATGGTATTTTCCAAGGGAAAAAAATACAACATTGTATTAACCTTCTATTTTGCACTTCAGGGTATTCTAAGATCAGAAAACAGAGAGAGTAATCTTTCAGTTTGATATCTATATTTGGGCAGTACTTACTATGAGTTAAGTAGGCTTCAAATGAGTAATCCACGTTGTCTCTGTAGAAAACAGTACACCCAACCGGCAAAATCTTGCACTTGGTCCTGAATTTCTTTTAAAATGTCCAAGCAGCTTAGCTATCAACAGCATTCCTCTACAATAATTCAAGTAGCACTGTTTAATTTCACATTCTTTTTTGTAAGCTCCTCAACAATTTTACCTTGTTTATAACTGCTATTCTATAAAGCCAGTAGACCCTGATAACGTACTGTACTGTTTATGGCTGGGATAGAGTTAAACTTCTACATAGTAGCTAGTATGGCACTATGTTTTGGATTTGTGCTGAAAACAGTGTTGATAATACAGGAATGTTTTAGTTATGGCTGAGCAGTGCTTACACGGAGTCAAGGCCTTTTCTGCTCCTCAGTAGCCTGTAGCTACCAGCCAGTAACCTGGGGGTGCACAAGAAGTTGGGAGGGGGCACAGCTAGGACAGCTGACCCAACTGGCCATATGATGAGCTCACCAATAAAACTGAGGTAAGAGTGTGGGTAGATGTTGGCAGGGGCTGCCATTGCTCAGGGATTGGCTGGGCATCAGTTGTTCAGTGGTGAGCAATTGTTTTCATTTTGCATCACTTGTTTTTTCCTGGGTTTTGTTTTCTTCTCTCTCTGTTGGTTTTTTCCGTTGCCTTTTTTTTAAAAAATTATTAAACTGTCTTTATCTCAACCCATGTGCTTTCTCACTTTTAACCTTCCAATTCTCTCCCCCATCTCACTGGGGGGAGGGGGGAGTGAGAGAGCAGTTGTGTGGTGCTTACTTGCCAACTGGGGTTAAACCACATACCATAATTACAGCTCTTTGTTACAGTGCCTTGAAATTTTGAAATTCAAAGTTATAAACTCACAAGCAGGCGTTTTTTTCCCTACGCAGAAAGGTCCAACTGTGTAGTGTTTTGTAGGAAAGTATTATTCAGTTCTTTTGTTAGCCACGGTGTTAAAGTTCAAGAGAAAAACTAACCCAAAATTTCTGCTCCCCTTGATGGACTATGTTAATTTATTTTTAAAACAAGAGGAGTATGCCATAACATTTTTACAAGCTTTAATAATATATCATTAAAAGGGAGGACTACTTTATTAACTTCAGATTTAAAGTAACTTCATTCTTTACTGAGAGATTAATGGATTTTTTTTTTAAATACATGATGTGCAGAGATTTTGGTTTTGAAATTACTCTCCTAAGGACTTGTAACATTTTCAGGTTAGAAAAATGAAGCTAGGAGAGCATGATGAAGCTGACATCAGTTTCTGTTGTGAAAGACCGTCTTTGTGCTCAGACCAGTTCTTAAGCTGCCACCTTTCAGGAGAAGCATGAGTTGCCTTGTTAGGCAAAATCTCTCTCTACTTCTGAAAGACTGTACAAGATACTTTATACAAAGACTCTAGGAACTTAGTGTAGTTCTAGGTCAGCATTAGAAAGATTAGATGCTCCTACAACTCATGTTCCAGAAAAATGATGGAAACATACCCTCTGTATCATGGAACAGAAACGTTGGAAGCTCCATGAGTAACCCACCAGCAGACATCAAAACAAATAAATACATTCCAAAAATATGATGAGCAATTTAAAAAAAAAATCCAACACAAACCAACCTACTTTCCTGGACCTAATGGAGAGGCAACAGCCACATGAGCGAACTGAAACCTACTCTGACTGGTCAGGTATTCACAAGAAAGTACACTGAGGTTGAAGGTTCACCTCTTCATAACATGACAGAATTTTCAAGCGTAGCAGGGATTCATACTGCGGAGAAACCATCAAGTCTGAAAGGACCATGCACCAGGTCAGTACTAGACTGGAAAACGGCATTTTTTAATTACAATGACAAAGCATTTTGTTCATTTCATTACTGAATAGGCCTTCAGCCTGAACGTTTTAAATTATTTAGTGCCATCTGAAAAGAAATCCAGTTCTGTATCACTAAACAGTACTATAAGCCCCAGAGATACAGGCATCAAGGTTTTGGATGCTGTGTTAAGTTTAACTACCCAACTAAGATTTTCTTTTTACTATATTAATTCTAAATCCCACACAATAGGAGCACCAGCCTAATATATGTTTCTTTATTCTCAACATATATGAAATAAAAGCAAGTGAGTAAGTGTCATATACTTTTTAACCTTTCCATCACCTCTGTGTGAATGCTTCAGGATGAAACAAACAAAAAAAACCTATAGCCAGTGCTGACAGAGTTCTGCAGAACAATTTAAACTGAGGGCAAATGCTAGTTTGTAATTAGACACCAAGAGGCAAGAAAAATAAGAATTAACCAGGATGAGAACAGAGAGGCAATAATATAAGTGGAAGATTCATTTTGACAGATAAGAAGAGGGCAGCAACTTGAAAGGAAATAAAACAACAAGGATTACCAGATAACCTTAGGACAGCTTGATAAGTGGCACTGGACAGTGAGACTGAAAAAGTGGGACAAGCCTCAATGCTTGTGTCACTGGTTATGAAAAAGCCACCAGAGTATGGAAAAGTAGCCGAATTTCTAGACTACCTATTCGGTTCAATAATTATTTCTAGAAATACTATCAAAAACTTTGCATAAAAAAATTTATCTAACACCATACAGTGCAGAATCTATTCCCTTTTCCTATACTTATTAGGTGTTGAGCATTATTACAAATCCTGGGCAGCCACATTTTTTGTACCTAGATTTTCATCATACAAAGCATTAAAAGGGCTTTAAAAGAACTAGCCATTTTCCTCCTTTCCCTTCTACAACACTAAACCAAAACCACAATTCATAAATACCCTTCTGTAAATTACTTAGGTCAAAGTCCTTCCCTCCCTGCAAATTCATAGGCTTTTTACTTTGAAAGATGAAGGAATAATAAGGAGAGGAGGGGGAAATTTTACATTTGACATGAAAATTTTAATTGCATTTTTTCAGAAAGAAGTTTGCATCATAATCTCAAAACCCCTGCCAATATTGAAAGAAATCTAAAAAAATACTTCAAATCAGGCAGAGTTTTAGCTTCCTCCTGCAATATTTTACAGCAAAGGAACAACTGAGAAACAAAGTTTAAGTGTTGTCTGTGCAGTAATCCTTAACAGATGGATGAAAACAGCTGAAAAGAAATCAGCCACAAACAAGAAGCTCAGTGCTTGTTGATATTTTCAGAGTACCAAGGCTGTTAATGGAAAAAGCCTAGTACTCATTAGTGGCAAATTAACTACCACAAAATATAATTTACTAAAATAAAATCATAATCTAAAGAACAGTAGAGGGCATGGAGTCCCAAGGAGAAATGTTGTGGGGTGTGTTTGCTTTGCTCTTTTTTTTTTTTAAATTTGTGAAGGGAGGAAAAGAGACCCTGAAAAGCCAGAAACCAGACACCCTGTCCCCCATCTATTTCATAAGTGAAAGGAGACTTTGCTGCATGATATTCACCAGCAGATCATATGGATAAAATAGACCCAATATTCCTGTCAAATAAGACTTCTACATCTGCCAAAGCCAACTAAGTTTTTAAAAACTTTACGCTCATTTGAAAAAGCTTACTTCTGTACAGGTCGTTTTCCCTCTTTGTGGCACTAATATTAGATAATTACTGGAATCAAGAGCATGCTATTGACAGGTGCCAGCTGTCTTTACCACGCTGATGTAATTTTAACAGAAAGAGTATTTTCTGACAGTCTGACAACAAGGAAGAAACTGTGATATCAAACAATGGAACCAGTTAAGATGAAAAGCCCTGGCAGCAAAACTACCAAGACAGTAAGTCTCTCCAAAAGCAGCCTATGGGGCAGGGTAGGGGGAGAAGGGGAAAGAGCATGCACAAAAAAACCACTCTTTACTGGAAAGCAATCCAGTGAATGACAAAAGGATACGCTGCCAAAAAAACTAAAGGGTAGAATTGTAGGAAATTCCCAAGTGTGCAAAATCGAGAGGAACAAGAGCACAAGTCAACTACCACAATATATTAAAAAAATAAGAAATTACAAGATGAAATGGAAATGTGCACATTAACAACAGTTGGAGGAAACAAACATTAAAGTGAGGACTGAGTCCATCAGTAACTTTCCTTATGCTTAATTACCAAGGAGTTGCCACTGGATTTCTGTCACTCATTTCAAGAGCGACAAAGGCAAGCATGAAGGCCAACTTTTGCAGCAGTGCCACCAGGCTGACAGGAATAAAGCAAGACTATCACTCTTCATGATGCCCGACTGCAGGGATTAAATTTTCTAATTATACCTCATGTAATGTTAATTAGTTCAAAGCACATAAATATTTAGTCTTTAAAGTGACCTGCTCAGCTCTACATGCAGCACAGGTTTTTTCCCCCTTTTCAGAAACAATGAAAATCTCCTTTTTTCTTCAAGGCTTGGTCTTGATATTTCAGAATACTATACAGTCTAGGATGCTAGGAGATCTGAAACAGTTATAAAACCAAACCAGTTCACAAGGAATAACACATGATATGCCATTTGTTTTCCACTGTATAACGGAGACTTTGTGCATACCTGTTCATATTATTTTCAGACAGGCACCATAAGAAAGTTAATTCTTGCAGTACCCAAATCTTTATATCCTGATGTTCATGGTATCTCCACAAAAGATAATTTTTATGTCATCCCTGACACCCCAGAATACTTCATTCAAGTATACCTCAATCTACAATAAATTTGGTTCCTCAAGTTACACCCTTGTGATTCCAGAAAAGAAGTAACAATGCTTCTTAGTGGTTAGTGCTGACAGCATTAACAGACTGCCTCTTCCCATGCTACTGGGCAAGAATCTAAAAAGCAAAGTGAATGACATCTTTTCTATCAATTAAACATCCTTTTAACTGAAGACTATGGAAACAAATATTGATAACTGGTCATGGGATCTGTGGTCTCAGGTAACTGGGACTATTATTCTAGCCACTGCTTTTCCTGCAATATGTATCAACAGGAACCAACTGCCCTTACTTTGTCATGTAGCGGAGTCAGAAGGGTCAGTTATTAACACTCTGAGTACAGAACTTCATGTAATGAGCCTTACTCTTTTCAGAGATAAATTACGAGCTTGTCTTTCCATGGTGATAAAGACAAAACACCTTGATATCAATATGACAAAGATATCTCCAGAAGTTAGTATATTTACTTTCTTTCCCTCAAGTTCAATGTATATTTATGGAAAATAAGACAGATCAATTTTCAAGTCAAGATCAGCTTAAGACAGCGTCAGAAGTGATTGTTAAGTGACATTTTGGCAAAGACCCTTCTTGGCAAAATATAATACTGCATGGAAGGGTTTTGGCTACAGAGTCTAAAGAATTTTCCATGTCCTTTTGGTCAACTGCTTGTCATTTTAAATTCAGGTGAAATGGTAACAGGAACATTCTGCAAGAGGCACAAATGTAGGTTTCCCACATTTTGTCAAGACCAAAACTGAATGAGAGAGGAATTCTGAACTACCAGATGACCCCTGAGCATCTTGCATTCTGAAAAGAAAAAAATAAGAGTTTCAAGCACAATCACAGCAAGGCCATTTACTGCTCAAAAGAAATGCTTCAAGTGTAGCTGATATCAAGGCACTCCAGCATGCAGGCCTGGGCCTTTGTCTTTTGAACTTAAGGTGGTTTTAAACTTATATTTTATGTTATTTTCTGTTTGGATCTTAAGATACAAAGGAAAAAGTATAAAAATAAATTCTACAATCTTTTCCTCCACCATAGCAGCAATAAGCTTAATACTGTTGTTGAAGTCCTACAAGTCTGAAGAAATAATTTCAAGACAGAAAGCTTGCCCACTTTTATTTCATAATTATTCTGAGGCAGCCAATAAAAGATGCTAAAAATCACCATAAGCAGTAATTTCATTCTTTGTATCACATGCAAAGATCTCTTTTTGGCTAGAAATGAATTATTCAGAACAAACCCTAAGAACGAGGCCTTAATCTGACCTCATATACCATACAATGAAACTTAGCGTCACTGAAGTAGCTGGAATGCACTTAAACAGCATTTACTAATCTCATAACACCTATGAGCTGCAGGCTCAACTTCTACAATGTTCAAGGAAAGGCTTCAAAGGAGCTGCTAACATATGAAGTGTTCCAAGTCCTTCTTAAACATTCATAGGAAATAAAACAGTAGAAGGTGACTCCTTCGGTATCATTTACAGGGTCAAAAAAAATAACTTCTAGTAAAGGCAAAAGAATAGGTAAATTACTGAATTTTTGAGAACAGAATGTAAACTGAGTGAGGTCCAAAAGGATTGCTGGTACTTAAATAAGGGTATTAAAAAAGCCACCTAGAAAAACACAGAAGAAAAGATCCACTGATCTGAACAGTAAGGATAACAATAATTGTATATTTAGCTTTTATTTACAGATAATGTTTTGGAATGCGTAAAAGGGAAGAAATGAAAGGTCCAAGTAAAATATAAATGAATAGTTAATTATATTAGTGTCTTTGAAGCATAAACCTAACTTCTTCCAAAAAAACCTCACATCACCTGCCTGGAGGAGTTGGGGGGAAGGAGAAGGAAGAGAAAAAATAGAAGTCCTGACAAAAGGAAAAAAAACCCTGAACTATATTACTGAAGTCTTAAAAAAATATTTGTTAGAAAAACATATCTTTATGAAAATGGCTCACTAGATCATGTAACCATTTGTAAATCAAGGACATAATTTTAATGATACAAGACAATATTGTGGAATATACTTTGCCTAACTTTTTCTAGGACAAATCCTTCAACTGTTATAGCTATAAAACTCTCCTGAGATCAGGAAAGAGAAGATAATCATTTACAGACTAAAGAAACATTGAAAAATACATTTCAGTGAATAGTCCTGTACATCACACGATGGGGAGAAGGACTAGATGTAATCATGAGTCTTTTTTTTGCTTAATATATACTGATCCTATTTAGCTCTTATTAATTAATAACACTGAATATCAGATGTATGATTCTAAATCTCCCACTTTCTCTAAATGACAATTGTTTCAAAGCAATATTGCATATACACTTAGGTATTCAAAGTCAGCCCAAAAGATTTGTCTTGAAATTTAAGCTCACTAAATTTTCTGAACAGCTAATGCTGGAATAGAGAATCAATCTTCACCATTACACCCAGAATTCATTGGAGGAAATGAGTTGAGTTGCTCAAGACAGTTATCTCAGTCTACTTCCTGCCACACAGACAAATAAATAAAAGCTATGTATCCATATATATATTTAGAGGCACCTACCTGCATATACATAAATATGTACACACACAGAGATTGTTTGATGAAAAGCAAGCACCAGTAACCATACTAATAAAATCCGTAATTAATTGCACCCTGATGTTTCCTCTCATATGTCTATCCCCCACTGAACCTTGTAATCACATCCTTGTCAAATGATGCATTCAATACCCTGGATGGCTGCAGGTACAGCCACTGACATGTTTTCATTTGTCAGCTCCTAATCTAGTGAGCCTTCCATCAAAGCTATTTAAAATTAATACAGTTCCTGAAGTACATGCAGGACAATTGCCAAATCCTTTCTCTAATAACTAATTACCTCCTAACTCGATGCCTACAGCTTAAAAAAATGTTTTGTTCTATTACAGCATAAAATGATGAGATCATCTCTCAAAAAAGCTCCAGCAAGAAAATAACAAATTTTAATTTTAGTCCTCTAGTTTTAACTTTTTCAGCCAGTCTCTCACACAAAACTACAAGCAAGCTAACAATGATTCAGATTTTCATAAAATTTAGGAGTAAACTTTGTAACTGATCTGTTTAAAATGTAACACTAACTCATTGAGATAGTCGGGATTATAAAATAAAGTTATAAACATATTAAAGAATATGATAATCACTATGTCATTATGCAAACCAAATTATGACTCAACATCTGCATCTTCAGTAAGCAAGCAAAAAGCAGGACACAACCAACATTATATTCAATGGCACACTTCATAGCCTCCTCCCAACGAGGCATGTTAGGAATCAGAAGTACCTCTGAAAGCAACATAGTATCCGGTCTCACAACAAAGAACATGCTGGCAAGTACAAGGAAACAAGAAGCAGAACACCTTAAATATAGATCAGTCAGCAATCCACAAACACTGACACCTGCACCTAAGAGCCCACATGCCTAATTCTTTAAGTCAGTTGAGAGGGTAGGTCAGAAAGCTTGACAAGCCCTTCCAGTTCTAACAAATGGAATACAATCAAGGTTGGTACTTCTTTTTAAGAGTTTTCTTACAAAGGCACTCCTGGGAGTGCCTGAAGATAAATGTTCCAATCCTTAGCAGATGGTGAAAAAGCCCATCTTTCCAAAGGCCTTTTAAAACTTCATTTTTTAAAATATCTCCAAGGTCATAAATATTATTTACTCACATGCAGGTATTTATTAAAAATACCCCTTAGCAGTCAATGTTCACTTCATGTATCTCCCATTTCAGTCAAGCAAGCTCTTTTTCCTCCAAAACACAGCGGCATTTACCTCACTGACCTTGGGACTGCCTTCCTCCAGTATTTCTCCCTCATCAGTTTGCATGGGAACAGGATCTGTGCAAAGCTCTGCAGAAATGCAAAATACTGCCTAGAACATAAAAAAGAAAGATATATTTTAAAACCAATGGTTTTTCTGCCTATAACACTATTATGCAAGATTGCGGTGCACATAAATAACAATTCTAGGCTATGACCTTTAATGTTACCATTCTACACGTGTTCACTGAATTTGTATGTTTTACACAAACAAGACAACTGTTATTCAGGATAAGACAAAACTCTACTTAATTAAGAGAAAAACGCACCTAATAGGAATATACTTTCTTTTTAATGTTTAAATAAGTCATTGCTGAGTATTGTGTTTACTCATTAAAGCTACAGTCCTTACTGACTGTAATCCTTACTGACGAGTAATCACACGGACAAGAGCTGAGCAATTCTTACTTACTAGGAAATAGCTTTTGTGCAAATATACGCTTCACAGATTCAGCTTACAGACAATCTAAAGGTTATTAGTCTAAAAAATTGTTAGACCTTCAGTGATCCACAGTACCTCTGAGTTCTTACTTTAGGGAATTTTTTCTTTACTCCATTTTAGAAATAAATACGTTCTAGGCTCAAAATGGTTCAGGGAACTGATAACATCATTCATCTTTATGTCAACATTTCCAGTCTAACCCAGGTCAATAGCTCCCAGTGTTTCCAATATTCAACACTACTTGGTAACTTATTTTTAAATTTGTTTGACAGTGTCAGTGCAGTTCCAACTAAGAAAGATCTACACCCTAGACTCCATTCTGAGAATTGTGAAGTAATTTATAGAAGAATGCAATACAGTTGGGAGACTTTAGTTACAAAGATTAGAATATCTTCTACTCCAGAGGGTGAGCCGTCTTTTCAGAGGTAATGGATCAAATTAATCCATTGAAGAGATCAAACACACCAGCATAAATTCAGCAGGAATCTCTCACTCTGAAAATGCAAGATGTAAGCTATCAGATCTATAACATTCCAGGTGGAAACCAAGGGCTCGCGCCAAGTCAAAAATGCTCATAAAGCCATGAGCTCTTGGCCTTTAACAGCTATCCCTCTCAAGATGTTGTAACTCTTAAACTGCACCAGCATTTAAAATACATTTAAAGTCTCTCCACTCCATTTTTGCACCTCAGCTACAGAGCTGCTGACTCTACTGTCACCTCACAGCAGCAACTCCAAGCACAGAAATTGACAACTTTGGGAGTGCAAATAGTAACGAGGTCAAAAAGGGAAAGCTTGGGAATTGTTCATCTAGATGCACCTCCTTCATTTCAAGGTTGAAGCCTGTCCATAAAGTAAGGCTGCCTGCACTGCCAGCATCCTCTGCATGTTGTGCATAGGTAGACCTCTTTCACGGCTACTAAGTTGACATAAGGAATGAAGACTACATTCTACAAACATAAAGGGCCTGAAGCTACAAAGTGTTATATACAACTTATTAAATCTTATAGCCAACAAGCTGTTATGTTCAGTAATATATATTCTCATGCAAAGCATGGGAGCTGTAAAGACTTACAGCATAACAACTTCCTTTCCTGGGGAAAGAGGAACGAGGATAAAGCAGAACTCTCACCCAAATCCTCACCAAATATTCTGCCTGCAGCATATAACCAGTAATTGTAGGTATCAAACGCTAAACAAGGCTTGTATCATGCACCTAATGCTAATATCCTCCTGCATATAACAAGTATTTGTTGCTGCCAGGCTATCTTCTGCTCTGCAGCAGGAGGGGAGGAGGACAGGGCAAGCAGTCCCTGTCCATGGTACTTCACCACGCTCTGTTTCTGAAACCCACTCCAGAGCTTCTGAAGCCTGGAGTTTCTGAGCACGACTTTGCAATATCAGATTCAAGGAATTAGGAAGCTCTTTAGATTGTTAGACAGATAGTCTGGTGTCTAATGGCCAAAACAACTTTGGCCAGAAGGATTGCTCTGGCACTGAATTGGCTTCAAGTCAGAGAAATGAGCAAGGCTGAACTTGAGCTACAGAAGCATTTTTTAAAAACAAAAAGCTTAGAACATAAAACAAGACCAAACAGGTCAGGTCAAGACCAATGCAAGGACGAGTCACTGTTCAGAATGCTAGAAGAACTCAGATATGAACATCTAAAAAAACGGCTGTGTTTATCTTCTGAAATATCCCTTGCTACGAGAGCAACGGAAAGTGGCAATATTTGACATTGGTTTTTATGTATGACTCCTGGAAGATGACAAGAAACTACCAACCAGTGCATCTCAAAGAAAAAACAAGAAGTCAGTAGAACTATGAAGTAAAATTAATGGAAAAGCTACAAGAACAAAGTATAAGCAAGCTCTCCCACACAGGACATATTGAATACACTGGAATTATCCATAACTCAGAGATCACAGTAGGAAATAGGAAAAGAGACATCTATAAAAAAGCAAATCTAATGGGAAAGGAAAAGACTTTATTCACTCACTTTTCATTTGCCCCATAATTCATGTTTTATCAGCTTTTATGTTCAAGACAGATCAAACTATTTCATACAATGCTCCCTTAGAGTGAACTCACTCACATGGGATGGCAAGAAGGTGGAAGTTTTGTAATTTACTGGAAAAATTCACAAGGCAAAAAGAAAATCCACCAAAAGTATCTTGCAGATGGTGTAGGAAGACCCTAAGCCACAGACTGCAAGAGGTGTTGCAAGAGGAAGTCTTGCTGAACACTACCCTTCTGTTGTATTTTTTCCCCATTGCATTTGATTCTGGCTTCTTTCAGGAGACAAATCATCAGGCAACAAACTACGAGCCCAGTTCAATACCATCATTTTTATGTTCCTTGTACATACATGAATCCTTGATTCCCACATGGCCACTGGCACAGAAGTGCTATATTTCAAATTTATCTATTGCCAAAAGCAGGCATTTGGGGATTTCTGAATCCATGGGAAACTACCTACCACTGTGGCAGACTTTGTAGCAGTCATTTACTACTGAGGATAACTTCTCAGCCAACAGAGTGACTGCTTAGTGCCAGCATGTGAAGAAATAAAATAGTTATTCTATGTTGTTGACACTGCCTCTTCAGCTCACTAGCTTCTGAGCAGATGAAGGGCTGAAACGCGCAGCCCTGGTAAATTATTTTGTATACAGAGGATACACAGGCAGTCAGAATTCGTACTAGTGTCTTACAGGATTGGAAAAAAGGCCAAATGACAATAGGCATTTATTTACTTATTTCCAATATTTATGTGACAAGCCAGCTTCCCAAGGGATAAAAATAGCTAAAGTTTATAGACAGTCCGTTTAGATTTTCAGACCCAACATCTATCAAAGTCACTCTTGGAAAAGGTCAAAAGTACGATAATCCTTCTGTTCCAATCTTGCATATACCCAGCAAAACTACTTCAGACGGGACTGAAATCTGCCAATGTTTTAATTTTTCTAGAAGATACCAGGTGAATTAATCAACTTTGGCTTGAGTGAGGACTCCAAGGAAGGTCTGACAAACAGCAATGCACAGGTATGTCCACATAGGATGTAACACGTACATGTCTGAAGTTAAGAACTGCAGCTAGTTCATATTAGCAAATGTTTTTACCTTTGAGAATAGTGTGTCATCACTGTACGATATTTTAAAATGAGTTAAATAAAAATTGTTCTTAGGAACTTTAATGCCTACTGCAATATTGTCATGTCATAAAACAATATGACTTTGGGGCAATCCAGTTTGATATTTAGTCTTACTTATGTTCCATCTCCTTCTGCAGCAAACGTACACATTTCATTCAGTGGTATCAGGATGATGGATGCCACTACCAGTCAAATTCAGTGTAAGCAGGACAGTGCAGAGCACCTTATGGATGCTACCTCTTTGCTACTGCATTCTAGTGTGCTCTGACAAGTCACCATTACAGACAGTGAGTGGAACTTGAAGGTAGGTCCCAAGCTCTCTCACAAGAGCACAAAACAGAACAGGCAACACAAGCGCTCCTCAAAGATGGTGATCTTGTATATGTGGCATACTTGGAGAAAAAAAACAGTTAGAACAAGGCAGTACTGTAGTGAACTATGTCTTAAATAAGACTGTGATTATTTGACACAATCATATTGATACATGATCGTAACCATTAGTCTCTAGGTGCACAGAAAAAAAGTGTTAATTTTTAACAGATGGTACAGCCATATTATATCCAACTGCTACAGCTTTACATTACATTGAATTTGTTAAGAATGTATAAAAGCAACATAAAATTTAACATATGGAAAAGAACAGAACTTTTTTGTCACTTTAAATGCAAGTTGAGAGGTACTGAGATGAAAGCAAGAGCATCCAGAAGATAAACAAAACTTGAACGTAACTTCATTGCTTGTAGGAACTAATCATTAACCAACTCCAGTGACTTTAAAATCTCATCATAAAATGTATCAATTTTCAAAGAAAGCCAGTATACGCATCAACTTTAGCTGACAAAAACAAATCGCATCAGGCAGTTACAAAAAAAACTTCACACCCAAACCCACAGGAAATAACACACTAGAAAGTATATGAAAACAGCAACATATCCTACAGTTGGTTAAGAACTAGAATAGGCTACTGCTCACCTCCAACATTCAAGAATGCAACACTGAACTTTGTTTGATTTTTACCTTTGACAGTTTCCAAGGGCTGCCAAAGCCCACAAGGATCCGTCCTGGCTACATTCAGTGCAAAAACGAAACCCTAAAACGAGACAAAAAAAAATTTTGAAGGTCAGCCAACTGTGGGCATTACTACATAAAACATACAAAAGTGAAAGTCAGTTGTCTCCAAAGCTCAGCAGCCCTTACTCCCAAAGCATTTAGAAAAAGCCATATTCATCTTAATAAAATCATGTAGGGTAAACAAAAAGCAGTAATCACAAAAGAAGCAATACAGCCCCTCTCCCCTCTGTAATTTATGCAGTATTGAGGAGATGGGGGAAGAGCTACAGTTAGGGTTTGAGTTAAGGAGAGAAGTACCTTTCTCCTCACCATTCTTCCACTTCAACTGCCACCCCAGTCTAAGAAATTATTCTTCAAAGGCAGGAAATTTACTTGCTGAGCATTTAGTTGCTGAGCCTTAGGATCAAGTTTAACCAAATTCAGGTTTTTACAGAATAAAGTTGCACCACTGCTGGAAATGCATCTTTAACTACCTCAGAGAAAATGTTATTATACTGTTTATTGCTTATCCGTACGTATTACTCGCCCATCACCACACAACCTAGACCAACAATCATTTTGAGACAAAAAAAAAAAAGTCCTTATACTGTGACCCACCAAACCATTTAATGTATCTTATACATGTGTCTATAGTATTTAGTCTGCTGGTTGATTAGCTTGCTCTGAATCTTCACTAAATACTATAGCCTGACACTGAAGTCTAACAATGTACCTTGCATACTGCTGCATGACAGAAACCCACAGCTGATACTGAACAGGAAATTCCCCTTCCAAGGATTTACTGTCACTACCAGAGTTTCGGTAAACTTTGCCACTGGAACCACTTGGGGGGGAGGGGAAGCTAACATTTCCTCAAAGGTATAATGGCAAAATGGCAATGCCTCCTAAAATTAATGCCATCATTTAAACTAGGCATTGCAAATTTTATATGTACAGAAAGTGTTGTTTGGCAGCAAGTTACAATTTTCTCATCATTGATCATATTATCCTTTTCACAACAGTTTTTAACTGTTTACTTACTATGTATATGTACAAAACTGAAATGTTCGTTTTTTCATCCAGAAATGAACATCCAGGCAAAGCACTATCAAAGCAGATGTGCAACATGCTCAGTCTTCTCAATCACTCTGAAGTAGTTTTCCAAGCGAAAAATCTACATTAAGTACATCATCACCTTAATATTATATCCCAGAAGTATCAGCAACCTTAGAGTCCACACCCAAACTGAGAATATTTTTACCAGGCAAGGCACTTTAAATCACTGTTAGAAACTAAGGTTCTGGTGACAGAAGTGTAATAAAACTCGAACTCTTTATTACTTTTACAGTAAGTTAATGCATACTCTGAAATGAGTAAGAACCCATCACATTTACCACTTTTGTAATGCTTCCTCCATTGGAAAAAAAAAAAAAAAAAAAAAAATCACTGCTTTCATCTTAGCAAACTAAGTAAAGCAAGTCACATTTGCCGGGCTTGACTAGACAGGAGATTCAGGAAATACTTCTACTGAAATATATTTGAAAATAATACATGGAGGTAAACCACCCTGTTGTCTGTAAGCTTTCAATTTTCCTTATTAATTCCCAAAACTGTAGGGAAAAAAAAAGAAGAAATGATTCCTTGACTGAATGTTAAACTATCATGTCCCTTAAAACATCTCAAAAATATCCAGCCACACCATTTAATACACTATTATTAATCTACGCAGTCAAGTACACAATACTTTATAGGCGGAGTCAAAGGCTGTTGTTGACTTAGCAGTTTTATGCATTTCTGACACGTACCTCCAGCCAATGACAGTATGAGCCAAAGAGCAAGACTAATGAAGTGTCTGGGCAGTTTTTGACACCATAGGGTCTGAAGCTGGAGAATAGGAAATATTGCAGAAGCTGGCCAAAAAACCAGCTTTTCCCAGAAAGGGGTTGTTGCAGGCTGGATACTGAAACACCGTAGCATTAGTATCTAGCAAAAACATTCAAAGTTCCAGCCAAACCACCACATGCTTACGGACCACTAATGTCTCCATGGGAAAATAGAGAACTTCTACTAATTATGCCAATAATCTGTCTTAGCTCATTACAAAATCTTATTCATGAAGGAGTATGGATTCCTATCCCTAATTGAAAAAAGCCTCTAGTCAGTATCTAACTTTTAATAGATATAAGACAAGAAAAGACTGATAGTCATCCTCCTGTTACTCTGACAAATTTAGGCCTATGTTTCTAGAGCAATAAAAATGTTAATTAGTGAAGTCAAAGGGGCACAAGAGAGTAGAATCCACTGAAAACAGTTTGGGTTAAAGACAGAATGCAACATGTAGCTGAGTAGGACTGCAAAGATGTTACAGCAAGGGGAATCTCGGTGTCTACCACAGCCAGAATATAATTTAAATATCATGCATACATGTCCTCCTAATTCAAATCCTTAAAGTATCTACTTCTGCCAGCAGCCAGGGCTTTAGGATACATCAACCTGCCTGCCTGGACTGCATAGGAAAACTTTTAGCCAGGACAGCAGACAGTTTGATTAGGTAGCCAGAAGGGAAAGGAAGGAAAAAAAACAAACAAAAAACCGCCCGCAATTCATGCACCATTCCTCTGCCAGAACAAAGCCGGAGGGGACCTCCCCCTTCCCTCCAAGAACTGTGACAGTTCATAACCAAGTATTAATAAGTGAGTGTTGTAGTTAGCTGATTAATTCCAGCACCCAGACACACAGAAAAAGATCAGACTCAGTCTCTATTATCTTGCCATAGCAGAAACAATTCTTCACACCTACATACTCCTGGTTTACATATATTAAGTCCTGCCCTGACAGACTACAACTGTCTGCATGTACAGTGTAACCCCCCAAATAAACTCTATGTATTTCTAGTTCCCATACAGTCAAGTGCAGCAGTTTGCTTAGCTGGGTTAGGGAATCTATGAAGCAGCAGAATACCCTGTATAGTCAGGAGTCCTAATCTCAGTACTTTTCCTCACGTATTTTTTAGGGTGCTGCATATCTTCCCACATTTGTACACCAAGTCCTTTACTTACAGCAAATACCTCCTTTCTGGTCACCTCACATAAACTGCCTCTGTAGGAACATCAAAATAAATACTCCAGGTGCACAGAACTGAAAAGAACAGGCTGCCAACAGGCAAATGTTTTCTTCAAATTCTCCCCCCCAAACTCCCATCCAAATCTGGAGAAATGGTAAACACTGGTAGCATGTGTGACAGTTTCCTACTGACTATGAGATACGACAGAACAGTAGGAAGCTCTAAAAATATAATTTCTATTCACAACTGGGAAAAAACATGGGGTGAAACTGATTTCTTGTACAAGAACTAAGAGAACACACGCGTGTTCAAGGAAAGTGATTACATAAACCTGCAGTAACTCCTGAATAGTAAATATCATGTGTAAATATTAATCCCATTACCCACCAATTGTTGGGTATTTAATCCTGTTTTGAAAGGATAACATACCAGCAGCACTGAACTGGCTAACACTCAAGCCCATTTCAAATCATTCAGAATCCACCGCCCTGTCTTAACCACAGTTAGAATTAAATACTTCAATTTTGGTTTTGCAAAACATAACCGACTTCCAGGAATGAAAAGAGGTCCAGAACTACTGGTTTACCACTATACATCCAAGTTAACATCACTAAAAATCTAAATTATTCCAGTTGCCATTATTTAGGCACCATAAAGGAAAGGTTTGTTGTGAAGGTAACCAACAGGTGGCATGTTTCTAAATTCACTGCATCACCTTGTTGGCTGCTGCTCATGCTTAATGTACTACAGCACTATCTAGTGACAAACTGTTCCTGTCATTGGACTAGCTGCCACAAACTGAGTATTTTTTTTTCCTGAGCTTCTCTCGTTAACTAAGAGTGTTCTGAACATTATTTCCCTTCAAACAGTACATCTGGAGACAAAATGGAGTCTTTGCTGCCACTGTGATTTAACTGTCCCTTTGCTAAGTGGGTAAATGTTTGACAGCAGCAAATTTTAATTTTAAACTTAGTTCTGACTTACATTGTGGAATGATTCTGATAAAGCAACCAAGAGCACACACTCTGCTCAAAAGGCCTCAAGCTGTCTAAAAACATCACCTCACAAAAACCAGCTGCTGACATAACTACACAAAAACATCACATACCCAATTAAGATATTGGGAATTTGGCTTAAAGTCATTCACAACTTCAAAACAATATAGAAATATTTCATTTTTTTTTCATCTACAGCACACTGGCACTGAAACAGTCATTATTTACTACAAAAATTACTCAGGACAATCCAGGTCTCACTGTGGTAGTCCTTCTCCACTTGACTTCACTTTTCAAGACTGAAGAGGGAAATGTAACCTGTAATCAATTAGAAATAATTCAGTAAAAGGAGAGATGCCGTTGGCGCTTCAAAGAGGATTTACAACTTCTTTCTTTCACATTGTTTAGAACCACCTCTTTGGATTAATTAGGTGGAAGGAAATCCAGGAAGGATTAGCACTTCAAGTAAAAATTAACTGAAGATATGACTCAAAACAAAGCAGCTGGGAGGAATGGGAAAAGGCAAAAATGCTCAGCCTCTTATTAGAAAAAAAAATAAACTCCAGAGAAAAGCATTCAGCAATGGCAGCTGAGTATGCCACAAAATCACTGTGGTATTCTACAACAAAACATGACATGGGATAAACTGTCCATTATGGTTAATTCTGCATTGGCTGCACAACTTCATATTTTGTTCAATATTGATTTCTCTGCACTGATGTTTTTTGTACTGTATGAAAAATGGTTCAGCTGTTAATGTAGATATGACACAGCCACTGTCAACGACAAGATAAATAACTAACTTGGAATAGATATTACATGCATTAGTCTGTCCTGTTCTACGGGAACGTAAGAGTAGAAGGACTACACAGAAGTTATGCCATTAACCTATATATACAAAACACAAGCCCCAATTCACTTAAGTCTTTTCACATCAACAGCCCAAATATAAATTAGCAAACTACTTCATGAAATAGAACACTCCTGAAGATATGAGTTGGGTTTTGTTGGGTTTTTTTTGCTAGATGGACAATTACACAACATGATCTGCTCAAGAAAACCCAATCATTAGTGAGTTTGGGGTTTTTTTTTGGTTCAAGAAGATCTCTCTTTTTTACTCAAAGTTAAGGAGGACATGAGAAAAAAGTGTGAAAGGATACTTTCTCAAATCACATTTGTGGGTCTTTTTCTGAGCAAACTAGTAATATTTCTTAACTTGTGTCTACATAATGTTTAAGAAAGCAAAAATTTTATTCACTTTATCACCTGGCTACCATATCATCAGTTTCAAAAGCAGGCTAAGGAATGGCAGCCCTGGACTGCACAAAAATTGTCCTAAGTCAGACTTTCTATTTAGAAAATCACGTTTAACTCTTGAATCTGAAGACAGCCTTAAAACATGAGCAGAAGACAGAACATTGCATCATCACTTTCCCAGTGTTCCAAAACATTTACATAAACATTTAAGGTGCTGAATGTTCCTCCTCCCACTAAAAGAAAAATAAATTGAGAAGTGTATTTTTAAAAATTCCTTGCTTACACCTTTTTACCACTTTTTACTGCACAAAGCAGAATAAAAATTTAGTTCTTTCCTGCTCATGCTGATTTTGCTAAATAATCTGTTAAAGGTTACAGTGAACATAAAAGGTATTTGTCTCTACTTTACCTCAGCAGGCTATCGTGCACTACACATCTCTCCTCAACTGTAATCAAGGTTACATCCCAACTATAATCAGTCCAAGGCTGCCAACTGGTTAAGTTTTCCCAGAGTCACTTGTGCTTTGCCCCACTCTGTCTTTTCAGTGTGGCTAAAGCATATATATACACACACCCACGTTTATATACGTATACACCTATATGTGTGTGTACCTATGTATGTATAAGCAAAACATTCTCAAACCTATTTCTACTTTTTCTCTTCAATTCCTTTAATGCTCTACCACAATGTTTATGTAAACTATCGAAACTGATGCTGTCAGGAGTACTCTTTATCTTAACTGACCAATAGTGTCTTTTTGACAGTCAGCAGATCAGTAAAAGTTTTGGTGATGACTGGAGCATCTAGGAATTAAAGCATGATGAGTTGAGAATACTGGCTACTTTTTCCACTCTATATCAAAGTTCTACCCAGCCAACGTAATGAAAGAAATTTTTTAGCAAGGTTGGAAACAAACTATAAAAAACTCATTCTTTTCAATCCTTCATCTTCTGTTCTCTTAGGGCTTGCAAACTAATGCTTTTCAGGCACAAAAAAGGGCTATCTCACACTGCTAATACTGCTTCTGCTTGATAATGGTAGCAATGCTTGGAATCCTAATCGTACACAAGTGGTCATCACCATGAGTATTACAACTGTCATGTAATTTAATGGTGCCCCGTGGCAAAAATAGGGATTCAGCCAACCCACTCAAAGCGCCAGCAATCCATGTACACTAGCATTCCCAATGATTCAGCACTGCTGGACCAAAACCAGTACAACAGTAGCAAGCCTTTATTTCGGGACACTTGCAAAATGACAGAAAATCTTCAGAATACAGAGGACTTGAGTTTCCTGGGAGAGAGGTGAAGAGGAGGGAGGATGTTATACTAGACCAGAGATTTTAAACATTTTTCCTCATCTTAAGCAAAACGTTATGATGAGAGGGAAGCCTATTTCTCAACAGCTCAACTTTAAACCTGAAAGCTATAAATAACTACTTTGCTGCCAATAATCCCAACAGTATCACCCCATCAGATTGTTCATACTACAAAAGACAACTCGGGATCGAAGGTTTTCTTTTGAGCCACAAGTAGCAGTTATCAAGTCCTATGTAACAGTACATTTATCAAAACCAGCAGTAGTAGCTAAATTAAAACTGGTAAAGTAGTAAGCAGGCATGTGGACAAGAGAGGGGGAGGGGTGGCTTATCCACTGACACATTTAAGTGGCAACTTCAGCAGTTACAAGAGTGAAAGACAGAACTACTAAAACTCATTCAAATGGATCACAGGATTGGAAGGTACTGCATCTTTCAAACTCTTTAGTTCTTACTATCTTCCTGTATTATAACTAGAAGAGTACCGAAGTTGCCTCTGTTAAACTATCCTTTTGTTTTGTTATCTTTTACAATAAAAGCTGCATTGTTAGGAATGCACACCAGTGCGGCAATACTGGTGGCTTGCTCCCACCACAGTCAAGACACAGTCATGCACAGCCTGCTGCCCGTAGAGGAGCTCCGGATCACAGCACTACACCCCGTAGTGCAGCTTTAGGTAGATATTTATAGCTAGACTGAGCCAAGATTGGGCCAAAGGGTGATGGAGAATGACGTTTAAATCACAGTTTGCTTTTATTTTTTACTTCGCTCTTTGCTAGATTATACCCTGAAATTTTCTAGGTTAATGTTCCATATTTATCATGTTTCTAATCATTAATAACCACGTTTTTTGGTTTATAGAAAGACATTTTGGCTTCCTACTAACATGATCATATATGCAAAGAAGTCCAAGATCTTAACACTATCATTGTCAAAGAAAACAAATACTGAGTTTTTAAGCAAATAATTCTAAATTATAATTGCAAACACCAACTTTCAACATAGCCAGCTGCCAAGTTCAGCTTCATCAATATTTATAGCTTGACATCAGTCTGAATTGTACTTTTCAGCTATTTAGGCACCTAAAAAAGGAACAGGAAGCTGATTTTCCAAAGTCTGCTCTATATTCAACAATGTTTTTTCAATCTTCTTTAAAGAAACAAGGCAATACACTTTTTAATGGTTATTTTTAATTTGAAAACAAAATGAAAGTTATTAGTGATACAACCCTAATCTTCAACACTGCAGTCTCTGATAAACATGCTCAGCTCAGTTAGAACTACCAAATGTGGAACTACTTGCAAGAAGAGTTTTGGACCTGCTCAAGTATGTGTGAGGCCAGGGCCCTAAATTTTCAGTCTTTTGGGTCTGGCACAAAAGAGTGATTCAGCATTCGCATCTAATTTCCTCTGAAAGTTGCATTTGAAAGATAGGTAACCAATCTTTTATTATTTCTGCTAAAAATATACACGTCTGCCTTCTGGCTACCTACTTGCAATACATGACAATCGATTTTCACGGTCAAGCTCTCCCACCATATCCAAAAACCTAACTCTTCACATTTCCTCCTAGGTTTGAATGTTTTTCATTTTTATGTGTTAGCTTTTGTTCATCCTTTATTCAATCTTAAACTGTAGTAATAAAAATTCCCAGTTATTTTTTGAGTTAAAATTTTGTAAAACTAAGTTACTTTTAGTTTATTTGCATACCCAGCTGAAGCAGGGGCAAGTTAAGCTGATACACAGTATCCATACACAAGGCAGTACCAGTTTATCTAGTTACCTAAACTGGTGAAAGTAACCTTATCCAGCGTTGGATAAGTACAGGGTTAGAGCTGGAGACAGAACAGACCAATTATGTCACTGTATTCTTGCCCTGAGGCCACTGCTATGTTCTGCTGTCAGTAGCGTTTTAACATTGGCTAATAAGCAATGGAAAAGTACTTCATACAATGAGACTTCTACCTTTTTTTCCCCCTGAGACACTAGTCCACAAGCTAATTTACTTATCAATCAACAGGAAGTCTTTCTCAATTTGAATCCATTTTCTGCATTACATGAATTGCCAAGGACAGGGAAAAGAAAGTTGGCCTTTGAATATGCAAGAACCAGAGGAGTTAACTTCTGACAAAAGAGGAGATTATCAGCCAGTTTTGGTTGCTTCTCCATGTACTCTAAAAATTAAAAAGGCCAAGCAAAGAAAGCTATAGACAGCTAATTTACTGCAACCGCATAGTTTAAGGAGTGAAAAAGCCTCCATGTGCAGCAACAAATATTTTTCCCCCTTTCAAGTACCGTTCAGCAAAGTGAGTGCCATCAGAAACATAGGTAATGCTTCCCTAACATTTTATTAAATAGCAACATTGAAAACCAACTAAAATCTGCCCATGTTCTTCATCATGCTGTCACCACACCAGCCACAGAAAGTAGATGAGCAGATCCTAGAACCCAAATATTTAACAAGCAAAAAGCACAGCTTTTAATTTAAGGGGAAAAAAAAAATGAGTTTAAGCTTTAGTATCCCACTTTGATTTGAAGGGCTAGGAACCACATGAGCTGTGCCTGCATGAAATCACCATAAAAAAGATACTTAACATGCGGGGCAAGGGAATACTAGCATAAAGACAGTATTCATCTTTAAGAACTTCCCAATGTGATAAAAATTTCAAAAATATTAAATATTGACTTTTTTTTTTTTTGCAATGTCAATGAAAAATAGCCTGTATCTTGATGAAAAGTTCCAAACAAGCAATGTGGCTTGATTCTTTTTCATTCTTGCTCTCATCAAAAAAGAGACTCATTTGCATTTTTAATGCAAGAATAGACATCTGGTACAATGCAATTAAAATCCAACAAGGCAGAATCTTAGCCATTTGACAAACAGAAAAAGTCAGAAAGCTAATTTGAAACAAATTCCTCTCGTAACCCAAAGACATACGGAAGGATATGAATTTAAATTACAATGGCTGTAATAGTAAAACTTCCTGTGTGGACACACATTTGTGCCAAAGTACTCTTTTTTTAGCTTCTTACTTAGAAGCAGTTTCAGTTGAAATTAAAAACAAAACAAAAAACCCAAACACAAATTTCAGAATAAACATGATCCCATCACAGAGTTAAACGGCTACAATTACAGCAATATAAGAATATTGTTATAAAGACACAAACGTACCCAGGAAAAAAATCTCAACACAAAAATCCTAGAGAGCGTCACAAAGATAGGTACTAAAAACCATGAAGTAGCTGAGAAGGTTGTAAAGCAACTATTTCATGCAATGTGTTATGGCCTTCTTAAAGTGATTTTCAGCTGCTTCAGGTCAAGAATGGATCATAATTCATTTTGGAGTGAAGTATTTTGGTTTCTGTGAGAAGCTGAGGTGAAGGGACACATTCCCTTCCTCATCTCAGAGAAAATTTTTTAATCAAAAGTTTACACTAATATGTTCTCTAGGTTTGTGTTAAAGACATCGTTCCTCGAGCTAGTTGCACCCACTAATATTAACAACTTACAGTTTCACAGCGTGCAAGCAACAGAAACCTTGGACATCTCAAAGTGTTTCACTGTATTAGTAAAGAAAGTGAATGTATAGGTGACTTAACCTTCTACAAAAATCTAACTTCTGGAAAAACTTTTAAATCACAAAGTTATGGTAGTGCTGTATAAAAAGCAGATTCTACTGTCGGCTGTAGTGAGAAAATAAAATATACTCTATGGTATTTCAGTAGTCTCCAGAAAGGGTCATCAGGTTATTTCTGATCCAAAAAATGCCCCAGGAAGGAAGGTTTTCAAATGTACAAGTGAAGGGCTAGACAACCTGTGTCTTTTCAGCCACACACAGCTCATAAGACATCCAAGTTTATAACTAGACCATGCTGACACAGGGTTGCAAGGTAATTTATATCTCTTGGCTGTAAGAAGCAGCAATAGAAGATGGCCTACTCCTATTAATATTGGTGGATCACCCAAGGGCCAAAGCTTGTTTAGTCCACAGTAGACTGGCAAGTCCCTGGAGAGTTACTTCTTCCTCCTAGAGGTGAACCCCTTCCCCACCACGCCTGTGATACACCCATGAGATTTTTGCAGAGAGGTTACAGGGCCAAGAAAGCCGATAGCGACTGCCTTAAAGCAGCACAGATGTTTCTCAATTCTGATCATGTGCAGACTTAATAGACCAGTCTTAAAACAAGAATGCCAGCGTACAGCTTTTCAAACATTGAGCTTCTTGATTTAAAATCATACTTCCAATTTAACTTGTGAAACTTTCTCACAGTCTACTTTCGCCACATGAGGCACACAAGAGAACTGCAAGGCACAACCAATGTTTGTTGTAAGAAAAAAAAGACAGACACACTCAAGTAGGAAAAAAACCTGCAACCCTAGGATACAAGATGACCAGAGGAACACAAAGAAGCATTTTCAACAAGCACAGTAGAGGCTAGAATCTGAAAATCTCTAAACTTAACAGAAGAAAGTTACGGGTATTCATAAAAACCATGTTCTTTGTGGACTGCTACCAAATCAAATCGCGTAAAAGAATAAGTTTTTCCTAATACAGAACAGACTTCACTACCAAAAAAAAAAAAAAGAATACGCTACTGAAGAACCTTTTGTCAGGTTGTTCTTCACTGTAGTACTTATATCACTGTCAAGAGCTACAACAAAATTATAAAAATTAAATGCAAGTAAAAACTTTAATGACTCTTTTCTTTGCTACTCATTTAGATTGCTTAGAGGGCTTCCCCTCACACAGGCAACACGATATTATTCTACCACCTTTTGCCTAATCCTCCGTCAGACTATCTAAAATTATCAACTCTGTTTTGCAACTTTGCTTCTTATCCTTTCATCCACTAATTAGCTTTTCAGCCTTCAATCTTCTGCCTGACAGGGTCAAAATATATTGACTACCAGTTTATACTTTACACATTTATTCTGACCAGTGCCCTATAGCATGCAGCATGACTGCTGCCTCATAGTACCTCCCATTTCTCCTGACAAGCAGTAAGTTTCTCCACAGACCTAAAAGCTAAACTGGGTAAGAGCTACTTTCAGATCCATTTTACCCTTTTAAATAGATACTTAAAAATTTTTTAACAGTGGAAGTCTCAGATAGAACATCAGTTTTCTTCCCAGATTTTTTCACAGAGGAACTATTGTGTTTTTTCTAATCCACGGACATTAAATCAGGAAATACATGCGAGATATCCGATTTCAGAACTACTAAAGCTGACAAGGCCCAGAAATGCAATCCGTACTGACTAGCTGAAACTGGAAAAGGTCATCTCCATAGCTCACTACATGGTAAACACGGAGAACATCCAAACTCTAACCACAACCCTTACACTGATGAAAACTTAAAAACCTCAGAACATTCCCCTACAACACGATGCAAACCATAAGTGCAAAACCACCCTCTCCCTCTTACCACTATAAGAAGGCAAAGGGAAAAATTATTTAACATACTCACTGCCTACTGTTTTAAAGGAGAAAAAAAAAAATAAAATACACCAAACTCTTTTCAGCAAAGCGTGCTTAGTTCCCTGAAGAAAAAAACACTAAAAGAAGGTATGAACAGTAAAGCAGAGACATGTAAGGAAGTATAAGAGTTTCACCGTCCGCTGAAAGTGACAGCCATCAGAATATCCTTATTACTATTACCCTAGTCACCTCACAAGCAGAAATACCAACAGGCAACTACTTGTCTGACAGTGACAGCTGGCTCAAGTACCAAAAAGTGCCCCTATTTTTATTAGCAGATAGTAGCAGAAAGTTTAGTTTGGATTCAGGAGAAATTAAAACCAGTTCTTCAGTCCCTATTCCACAGATTGTTTGCTGAAAGACCAAGCGAACTTAGCATATATATTTTATCTGAAAAGGGAGAAAGATAGTAAATGTTAGGCTAAGGAAGACTATCAGCAAGAATCCATATCTTATTCTACCACATCTGGTCAAACAATTTTAAACAATTAGAAATATATGTTACTGTTTGCTCAACATCTCTGTGTTAAGTTCTTGCTATTAGAAATGAAGACCGACATCTTGCAATTCTTTCCCCAAGAGGGTAACGTCTCACAAGTAATATTTCTGAAATTGTAACAAGTAGATCATTAAAAGCAAATCCAGAGATAATTCAGGCAATCACATTTTATAAGTATTGAGGTGACAGAAAATGTTTAAGTTAGAAGAAAAACACTGGTATTTATTTGCTAGTATCAGACGCTTCTCCCCTTATGTATGTGCTAAATATGCTTAATTTGTAAGATGACAAACAACGCCAGTTCTTCACAATGACACATTTACTGGTCCAGAAATTGTACACAGAAAAGGCTGAGTGAAAATTAAAATCTAATAATAAAGAATTGAATAGCTGTAAGCTGTAAGGTACACTGTAAGTAGAGGTATTGCAGAATTTGTAAGTCTTCAGTATAGAAAGAATTTGTAAATCTAATAGCAGCATTAGAGAGCAATTACTGGGAAAAGCCATTGCAAAGAAGCTGGAAAATGATAGTTAATCATTATTATTACTATCATTGCACAAACAAGACAATATCTATGTATAAAAAGACATTCTGAGAAAATAAATAATAATAGCAATAAGTGAGTAGGACAAGAGACTTTGCGTCCAAGCATTCTGCAGAAAATGGAGAATAAAGTAACTGAACCATTAAGTAGACTATTAATAAACTCATTCAAGTCAATAACTAAGCTCCTTAGACTTATTCTATGATCTCCAGTTCATACTGCTTAATTGTAAATCCAATCTCTTCTGCAAGCAGAAATACATCAGCTTTACTGGAGGAACCACCCTCACCCCCCCCCCCCAAATTCAAAAAAAAAAAACAAAACCACCACAAAACTCAAAAACCCAAGAGAACAAACCCCATTTCGACATGTTTTGTAATTACTTATTCTATAGCAGTCCTCTAATTCTTTCCATCATTCTGGACACAGCTATTCATCCTGTTCTTCTAGATGCAGCTACCTCTATATATGACGTATATTATGCATTACTTCTGCAGAACAGATTTATTTCTGATTTCCTACACTACCTCAGAACTACACAAAATTATCTCCTGAAGCTCTCTCCTCTTCAAGTCATCTTTCAACATCAAGTTTTAATAATCATCACCAAGCAAAGTCACGACACACATTCTACCTAAATGTTTTATTAGACTCTTCAGTCACACAAACTCTGGTAGATGAAGCTGGTTTTAATTCAAGGTTTCAAGATTTTTATTACCAAATATTTGAGCTTGTTATTTAAATGAAAGCCTAGATTTACAGCTAAATTTGCAGCTGAGCTATACAGAAACTGCAGTAACTCACCAATTCATAAGGCTGCCTAATAAAGAGACAGACTGTTTTATAATGAAGCATACACATTAGAATTTTACCAATTAGCCCTGAAACATCCGAGCTACTTCTATACGTATGAATAGTTTTACATGGAACTGTATATTCACGAAACATTTACATGCAATATAGCTAACCAAGACGAAAGTAAAAGGTATAATGATAACCTCACCTAGTTTCTATAGAGAGAGATGTCCCTGCACCTCATTACCCCCAGAACTCCACAGCAGAAAAGCCAACATACACTTATACTGCTCTGGGCTCCATTCCCCCTTCCCCAGCCTCAACTTTTTGCAGAGTGATTTCTTCACTGCAGAATTGACTAGCTCTACCTGCAACTTAGGTGAAAAGTCACACTTACACACTCCCTGAGGTACATGCACATGCCAAGCCCTGAACTAAGCGTGAATCGTGTAGAAAAACTTGACCTTAACTCTAAATTCAGGACCTCAGGTAACACAGCAGATGAGAGCAAGGGTAAAAGCTTCCCAACAGCTCGCATGTTCCAAGGAATCTGTACCATTACGAGTCACCACAAGAGAAAAGGGAATTGTTGAGTAACTTCAGTGTAGACTAACTACAAAGCTGCTTGAATTTGTGCATGTATTTAACAACCCTGAGAATCTAAGCTATTACTTCTCCAACACTTGTAGCCAAAACTAAAATCCAATTCACTGGATAGCAATATTACCGGAAAATACCAAGTAAAGCAGACCTTTCAAATACGGGGCTATACAAACCCCAAAGATCTATCTACTGTTTCTCAGGAAGATTTAGAGTTTTTGTAGAGGATGAAAATGCAGCAGTGAAACCTAACAAGTCATGGTTAGAAAACAGTAATTATGGATTGTAAAAAAAAAAGTTAACTTTATACAGAGATAACTTAAGAAATATTCTTAAGCACAGTGAAATGTTAAACATGGGAAAACGTAGTACTGTTTAGAGTGATAAGCACATCTACTTTAGCTAGGAAAACACTTTGTTGAAACTTGGTTTTATCCACCAAGCCTCAGCTCTGTCCGGTGGTAGATACTCCTACGTGCATTTTCATCAAGCTGATTTGAGCTTGTAAGATACCATGCTACATGCAGCGTTATCCACAGCCGGTGAAGTGTCTCCAGAAACAAACATTCGCTCATTTTGCTACGAACAGCTCGGGAAACTTTTTTTTTTCCTTTCCCAGCCTGGGACACACCTCTGAGCACGGTCACTCCTCCCACCCACATACACACATTTTTACTAATATCATGTTCAACACATTCAGTGCGGCTTGCAGTGGTACCAACCTAACCTCAGCACCGTCCCCACGCCACACTAAAACACTTTCCTCCCCAACCACAAAAAGGCTCCTGGGGGTCTTTCCGCCGCTGTACGTTTTGCCCGGCCTAGGCGGGAGGGCAGACAGCTCTTCCCCGGGCTCGGCAGCGGCCTCGGGGTGGCCCGCGCCTCCCGCCGAGGCCCTGTCGGGAAAACCGGAGGGAACGGGGGGACAGACGGACGGACGCACGCACGACGACCCTCGGCGGCGGGGCGCAGCCGCACGTGAGGCGGGCGGCGCGAGCCCAGCTCTGCCCCGGGACAGGCGCTCGCCGGGATGGAGGCGGCGGGGGGGTGGGAGGGGGGAAGGGAAGGGGGGGGAGCAGCAGCCCCGGCGCCGTAGTGGCAGCGCCCTTGAGCCGCCGCTCGGGGCCCCTCCCGCCGACCCGGCCTGGGCCCCCCCCTCCGTCTCCTCCCCCCCCGAGGCACCGCAGGTCGGGGAAGGGGGGGAGGGGGCGCCCGCGCTCGGCGCCAAAGGCCCCCTCAGAGGCGGCGGGAGTGTCCTCGGGGCGGGAAGGGCCCTGAGGGAGGCCCGCGGCCCGCCCGCCCTCCGCCATGGGCGGGGAGAGGAGGAATGGTGGGGCGGGAGGGGGTGTGGGGGGTGCCTGTCCCGCACTCACCGCTGAGGCGCCGCCGCGGTGCGCTGAGCCCCCTTCTCCTCAGTGCCGGGGGCGGCTCCGCCCGCCCGGGAAACACGGACCCAGGAAACAAACGTGAAGAAGCTTCGAAAATCGCCTCCCCCCCCGCAACACCTTCCAAAAACCTCCACCGAAAAAAAAAAAAAAAAAAAAAACCCCAAACTTTCCTCGCCGCCGTCTCCCTCCCCCGAGGAGCACGAACCCAAACACACCGAGACACGCCCCCGTGCCGCCCCTCGCACCGCCCATTGGATGGCGCCCCGCCGACCCCCACGATGATTGGCCGCTCTGCCTGCTCGTCTTCTCCCTCCGCTCCCCTTTCCGCTTCTACACGCTGCCCATTGGGAAGAGCCTCGGAGATCTCTCCGCCCATTAGCTATGGCCCACGTCAATCACGGCGGAACACCCGCCTCTCAGCGCTTCCAATTGGGCCGTCGCGTCACTACGCCCTCACTGATTGGCCTCACTTGCTGACTGTCATCGGTTAATATTGCCCCCTTCGCAACCCTCACTAGCTCCCACCCCTGCTTCCTTTCTGCCAGTTGGCTGCGAGATTTGCCCCTTAAATGGGGCACCCGCTCGCCCTCCCCTGCTTGTCCCGCCCTTCCGCCCCACGGATTGGGTCGCGGGTGGTACTCTCGGACACCCATTGGAGAAGGGATGCGCCCGTTGCACCACAAGCGCGAAGGCCCGCCCACCGAGCTGCTCTCCTTGGCGGCCCCTTCGCGGCAGCGCTGGGGCTCTCCTCAGTTCAGGCAGGAGGGGAAGCTACGCCAGTGTGCCTAATTCATTTGCCGGCCCCAAGGGCGGGGCGCTGTGACGGGCACACGCGATAACGAGTGTTATCGCTCAGCTGCGATAGGCGCCCCCCCACCCGCGGAATGCCAACAACGCCACACTCCACACCGACCCCAACGACATTTACCCCTTGCTCCGCACCTCTCTTCACGGACACGCCCGCCCTGAAACAACTATTGGGCGGCGAAGATGTCAGTCGTGCGGCTCGCGAGGCCATTGGCGGGAGGCCGACGCCTCCGCAGCCAACTGGCAGCCGGCCCCGACGTCACCCTCCGGATGACACAGCAACCGTAGGCGAGGGGGGGGCCGCGCGGGGGAGGGCCGTGCCTTTGACTGGTTGATTTCGCTGTCAATGTCCCTGGAGCACGGAGGGGGCGGGGCGATGCTGCGTGCCTGCCGGGCCCCACGTGGCCCGGGCAGTTGCGCACGTGACGGGGGCCCGTGAGGCGCTGCTGCGGCAGTTGGGGGTGGGGATGGGGTGCAGTCAGAACGCCCGATGGCAGCGGCGCTGTACGCCCCCCTCGCCCCGCCGCGTTGGCCGCCCTCTGCCTCAGCACACGGACTTGCGGGAACACGGCCTTCACCTTCCCTTAGGGCTCGCCTCTAGCTCTGGAGGCAGCTCCCTGGCGGCCCCGGGGGTGGCCGGTGACCCGGGCTCGCCTGGTTATTTTTACACTTGGCGGGTGCAATGTGGGGTTAGGGGTGAGAGGAGCTCGGCTGTCAGCTTCCACGGAGCGGCGTTTTGCCCTCTGTGCTTCGAGAGCCAGCAGCGGTTTCCTTTGGAGCAAGGCACGAGGCTTCGGAAGCCACAGCGCTCCAGACAGCTCAGTCTGGCATAGCTACAGCCCCTTTGTTGTGCGGGCTCTCTGGGATGAAAAGGACATTAAAATTTTCAAATGGAGCAGGAAAACCTGTGAAAAATACTTTAGAAGCGACTACAGAATCATTTGTAAATATAATTGTTAAACGCTGATCGTTGGTATCAGTGGAGTGCGCTGAGGCAGGAAGAGGGCTGTGGGGATGGGGCGGGGGAGACTGAGGCAGGAGCTGGCCTGTGGGTCCTGTCCTGGGAGTCTGTGTGAAGCCCAGGGTGAGGTGCAGCAGCGTTAGCTTGGGGCTGGATGGGTCTGCAGAGCAGGCATGGGGCAGAGCTGCTGGATCTCTGACAGGGAAGGAAGAAAATGGGACGTGTAAGCAGGACCCGGGTGGGACAAAGATGGGTTTAAGATTAGCAGAGCAGAAGAGCATGGCCAGAGGAGCGTGTAAGTCTCTGAAACTGCCAGGGAGAGAAAGCAGCGAGGGGAATATATGGAATAACGGAATAATGTGGAGGTTAAACTAGGAGGGGAGAGAGGGCATCCTTGCTTGTACCAAATTTCTATGCTCATTCTCATTATTCTCCGGTTTATCTGAAGACTGCTGTTATCTTAATAGCTGTCACTTCCTGACCTCACCCAGGGCTGCATGCCAGTGCGATGTTTTCATTTGATCTCCTCTGGAGAATCCTGTTACAACCTGATCAACAGAATAGTGGGGCAGCTGAAACACCACTTTGGTGCAGAACAGAGAACTATAGAGATGTCATGTGGTTGTCATGTTAGTGAACAGGTCTATGGGTGAAAATACAGTCTGTCTTGGAAGAGCCGTAGAGCCCTTCATAGGTTAGTCATTACCAGGAGGGACAGCTGCCAGCACAGCAAAACAATGTGTGTTGCTGGCACCGGCAGCAGACAAGACCCTTGTGAAGTCAGGCTACTCAAGCTAGTAAACAGCACTGATTCTTTTGATGGCTTCCCCATTCAGTAATGGGAATTGTTTTTTACATTGATAGGTGGGGGAAAGAGCCCTATTAATACGAATAAGACTTTATACTGGGTATGTTACTGCAGTGCTTTGAGGAATACAAAAGGTACTGTATAAATCAATATGAAACAGTAGTATAAATTGGGAATGCGGCTTGCCTCTGTTCCTCATTGTTTATTCATTGAGCAGGAACTACCTATATCCTGTCTATATCCACGTGTATTTTCCTTTGTGTAAGCAGAAACTGCTAACATACTGAGGGTACAGGTTGCACGTGCTGGGAGAGAAGGGTATGTCCAAGATGCTGACCTTGTCTTTGCCATAAGTAAAAAAAAAAAAAAAAACCCAAAACAAAACAGTAACAACAACAACAAAAACCTAAAAAATAATTTCCCTGTTTAGATTCCCTTTTCCCTTATGGGTGTTCTTTTGCAGCTTTTCCTTCATACATTTTGCTCAGGGTTTTGCTGCGCTTGTAGCAGGACATGGAAAGGAAGGTGAAGCAATATAATTTATTTTGCATAAGCCTAGGAAAACAAGACATTTTCGTTTCAGTGGAGCAAAAGATACCAGGCTCCATTGTCCCTGTAGTTTCACGCTGCAGAACAAATTTGAACTGTAGAAAGCAAGCAGATTTTGTTGGTTTGTCTGAAATTATAGCAGATGACTCAAGCTCACACTTGGATTCACCTGTGGATTTGGGGGGATCACAGCTCCCAGGCTAGTTTCTGGCGCTTATAAAGTCCAAACAATTATAAACAAAATAGTTCTTCCTATTTTTTCATACCTCCCCCATCACCGCTTCTGTCCAAAAATGGAACCAAGCTGGCTAGTAAAATTGCATTTTTTCATCCACTGGATGTCAGTGTTACACTACCGCTGTGGTGCATTTCCAGGTGCTGGGAAACGTTGGGCTTCTTTGGGGTGAGGGCTTTTGGAAGATCTTTCCTCTGTGGTGGACAAGTGGTGTGAAAGACCACTGGAGCTGGGGGGAGCGGGCTCACTGCACTACGAATGTGCTCCCTTGGGCTTCTGCAGGAGCAGGCTGGGACCCTGCCTGCAAATGTCGTACAGGGGCTGTAGCCTGAGAGACAGACACGCTTCAGTGTTGGGGTCAATTCCACAACCTTTTGGGTCTTCCAGCTTCACCTCCTTATGCCATGAAAATACATGGCCTCTTCTTTTTTTAAAATTAAGTTTCCTTGTGATATTAGAGAGACAACTAACACTGCACCTAACACGGATACAGTGCAGGACAAGGCTGCGTTAAGGGACTTCTCTAAACAAACAAGGAGCCCTGCCCAGTTGGGACAATTCTGAATGCAGGAATAGCAGGGGACAGAACAGTAGAAGCAGCTTCGATATTTGAAGGTCAGGGTTTTTTAGATCTGACGCTGGTTTATTATTTCCAACAGTGATGTAACATTTTTTTATAGGCTTGCTAGTTTTGTTTTTAAATAACATACCTGAATGAACTCTGGATAGTCAGTCACTAAAAGCTATTGGTACTGAAAAACGTTCTCTGCTAACTCTGCCTTTTTTCTCCTTCAGACGCTTTAAGCAGCAGCTGTCTAGTGGGCACAGAAAGTAACCAGTTACTTACCTGTGTTGCGATTAAGAGGTTATTTTTTTGGAAGCCACAGAGAAGAGTATGCTGATGCTCTTTATGGTGCATTATGTTTAAGTGTTTTGGTATGAAATGTGGCATTTAACATAGGATATAATGTTGTACTGTATCTGTGACTGAAACGCAGGCAGCACTGGAAAAGAAGACGAATGCTGTTAAGAAAATGATTTGTAAAAACATAATAAAAGAATTTATGTTCTTTTGTTATATATAAAGACAGGCTGATTAGATTATTCGCTTGCTTTTTTCTTTCCCCTGGAAGCTGCTTTTTATCTATCCTTTTCCTAGAAGACTTCAGTGAAGTTTCAGCAGGCGTATGACATCAAAGTACCAAGGAAATAAAACATGAATACTTGGAAACATTTTGATACTGTTTAAAATACCAATTAGGCTTATTTAAAAGTATTTATCCTAAAAATTACTTTGAGGAAAGAGATCTGCTAAGATTTGGCATTTCCTGTTCCTTCAGTTGAGTGGGGAGATTTCTCAACCATTCTGCATCCTTCATGCAGCTTTTCAGGTAACAAGCAAGAGAGAGAGAGAGGAAGTAATACTTTCTATGCCTGGGAGCTGTAAAAATGGGGATAGAAAAAAGGAATTTGTATTTAAAATAGAGAAGAGCAGATTTCAACCCAATTATTCTTTCTTTTCTAGGTCACCTGTAACAGCAGAGAACAAACACAAAAGAGCGATTTAAGGACAAAAAGAAGTAATGAATACTAGAATTAAATGAAATAGCGGGAGGAAATAGGGAGATAATGTCAAATGTGATTTTCAAACTTGTGCGTTGGTCAGGTGATTAGTGCTAACATTCCTGCTTTACAAAAAAGTGTGAAAAAAATACCCTTAATGACTGTTAGCGTTCAGGATCTAAGCTTTAAGTCCCAGTCAGACATCTCCACGTCTGTAACTGTTCTCAATATAATAGGCTTATTTTGACATTACCTATTTTTGTATGTCATACGCAGGAGAGACATGCGGTTGCAATAGAAACAAGAGCAGTTTATGCATGTCTTGGGCAAAGTGCTCAGCAGAAGTTTCAGTTTGTGGTGCTGTCATGCTCACATAATACTGTTGGAAGGAGAAGGGGAAAAAAGAAGGTTGTCAGCCCACAGCTAAAGGGAAAAAATTACCAATATGATGGCAGTGTTCTTAAATGGAGAACAACTTATAATAGTATTTTGTTTTGGGTTTTTTCCTGGAGGCAAAATTAAAACAATGCTTGGTTAACATTATTTGAAGCTATTTTAAATATTGTCATTTTCAGCAAAACAATGTTAACATGTGGGGTTTTTTAACGGAAAAAAGGCAATTAGAAAGATGTTTTGAATAATACTGTATTCTTTTACCCAAACAGTCTTGTGTTTTGTCCATTTTTTCACTATGTTGGCAGAGGAAGAAGCCTGCTTTGTGCTTTTAGTGCTGAAAGCAAACCAGTGCGCATACAGGGATTATTGGCTCGGACTGGAGCGGTTACGCTGAGGGTAGCGGTCATGCGGCTCCTCAGACAAGATTTTATTTACCTTTTCAACTCCCCATTCTACCAACTTGGCTACAGCTATGTTAACACCAGGAGCAGCCTGTGCAAAACTGCTTTGAGTCACCTTTAGCTGAACCTAAATGAAAACTAATGTATAGTTATGTGGAAGCAACTACAGTATTTTATTGTCACAGGTCCACCTTCATCATCAGGATGGCATTAGAACTTTACAGCTAGATGTGGGGTAACTGCTACAGGTACTTCGTCCCTCCATTTTCCAAGGTTAGATCTACACTGGAGTTTTTATTTCTCTCAAGATAGCCAGTTTCATGTGTGGTACTCATTTATGTACCAATTTGTGTCACCCAGCCCCATCACAACAGAAGAATCAGGTTTGGGAGAAAGAAGAGGGCTGGGCACATTCCTGCCGGATCCTTCCCTGTGCTGCAGGAGCTATGGGAATGTATATGCCCATGCACTTGCAAGAGGGCGATAAGGAATCTACACCTGATAATATCACATATGTGTGATCGGTAGTGATCCCACCCCTTCTTCTAGCCCAGACTCTTATAGGACAGCAAAAGCATATGGGTTTTTTTATTATTATTATTTTCTGGGAGTTGTAGCTGTATAGTAATTTAGGATGGCAGCTTTCCAACGCTTTGCTGTGGTTCTAATTAATTGGGTATACTCTTTAATTTTTTATTTTAACTCAAGCTTTTTCCTCATATTCAAAAGGGCTCCCATTGTTCTTTATTATTAATGAGATCAAAGCAAGCAGAACGGCTGCCATTTCTCCTTAGTCTGTGGAATTGAGACTGTCCTTAGTGAAAAGGCGCAGTGCTGTCCGCACTCGTTAGCAGGACTGAAAGCAATACCCTTCTTTGGTCTAGTGAGCTGGACACAGACAGCGAGCAGGAATAATGCTGTGCAAGAAAAACCTATGAGAAAACAAGGAGTGGGGCCTGGAGAACGGGATAGACTGAAGAGTTACTGGAGGATGCGGTGGTGGAGCGTGCAGCTTGTGGGGCAGAAAATCTTGGAGGAGGGAAATCAGTTTCCTCTTCTAGTGTGTGGAAAATTGTGCCTCCTTAAGGCAGCCCCGGTGACAAAGGAAAAAAAAAAAACAAACCACAAAAGCTGCTGTCAGTTTTGATTAGTAAAGCTGCAATTTAACTGTTTAAACTCTCCTACACTTTGGATGGTAACTATATTATTTCTCCCTTTGCAGGCTTCCTTTTCTTCCCAGAATTTCTCAAACTGGTGTTTGATGGGGAAATAGAACACATTTTTATTAAAAAAAAACCAAACCACAACAACCAAAAACCAAAACAAAAGCCCCTCAAAAAAACCCATCCCTGGGTAGTGTTTAACTGGACTGCTAACTGACACTTGCAAAGGGGCCAGAGTCAGTCATGGCAGGACCTGAGGACAGAAAGTGGGAATAATTCAGGAAGGTAACATCATAAGTAAGAGAGATGGAGGAGAAAACCAGCTGAAAGTCAGCATAAAACTGGGATCAGTAAAAAAATTTGGTTACTGAAAATCTCAGCGGAAGGCAGAATGAGGATGGTGGTGGGAAAAATGTGGAAGATGTGAGTGGGAAGCTATATGGGAGGTTTCTTGGATCTAGGGCCAGCATTGCACACAGAAGGGTGGATTTTGTCCCTCACACAGAGCTCTCATCAGCTGCAGTCTTCTCGCCCTTGCATCATCCCTATCAGCTGCAGGGAGTACCTGGCAAAGACCCTGCAGAGGTAGCTGTGTGGAGAGGCAGAAGGGAGGGCAACGGTGACAACGGGCCACGCGTACCAGGAGTAAGAGCTGCTAAGGAAAATGGTCCAGGGTTACCCCACGTGAGGTGGGGCGAACCCTGAGGAAGGCAGCAGCAGCCATTCCCCATAACTTTGCCTCTGGCAGCTGTGGGAACAAAGAACAGCAAAGCTGGGTGGGCCGAGCTCTTTTTTCTTTATTCCTCAAACCTGACTACTTGCGAACTCCATGACTCACTTGCTGTCCCAGCTCTACTTCTGCAATGGTTGGCAGCAAAGTCAGCCCAGGTTTGTGAGTACAGCTTTCCGTGTCACCTCCTCGATGAAAACCTCCCAGCAGCTTCCCTGTGGCTGCCACCAGATCGGCTGCTGGGAGTTCAGGGTGGGGCTGCGTGGGCAAAGCCCTTAGGCCGACTCCTGGGAGTAATTAAGACCTCTTCGTACTGGGAGATGATCTCTTAGGAGACACATAAACCACACGCAGGCACCAATGGAGGAAGGCTCGTTTGCTCAGGGGCTACAGAAGTATTTGGCCCACTGTGCCATTTTCTTTTTGCATGAGGAAGGAAAGGTAATCGAGATTCCAGCGGATTTTGTCATGCGCAAATGGCCCTTCTCAAAGCACCGGCTTCTTCTTCCCTCAGTTGGGAAAAAGCAAGCAAAACCCCCAGGGCTTTCATCCTAATCCTGCCCTAAAGCAAGTCCCAGATTGCTAGAGGAAAGTCAACAGTTTGTTGGGGCTTGCTTTCTTTTTGTTTCTGAAAGAGAGCAAAATGTTCTTTCTTTCATGACTGCAGTACTGGATTTAAGGACCTTGCTGAAAAGAAAGCCCATTCCCTCATAGGAGCCCTCAACAGCTCAGTTCTAGTCTGTTTGCTTCCACTGCTTGGACCACACTTGATTTCTGTTGCTGGTGTGCTTGTCATCGTTTAGGATCTTACAGAGCCTAAGCCAGCCCTGGTATCTATTGTAACCTATGCTTCTGCTTCCACAGGGTAGTGCTAGTGCACAAAGAGCAAGGCAAATACAGGTTTACGCTACTCTTCCAAGACATTCCAGACCAGGGCTGTGCTCAAGACAACAGGGAGGCTGTGTTTGTCAAAGGAGCGCAACTGCTCCAGAAGACCTTCTGTTGCAGCAATTGTTTTTGCAGCAATATTCAAAGACCCTACAGCGTTTCCAAGGGTATCCTCATGTTAACAATGCTGCTGTGCATGGGTGAATTCCCAATTACTTATACCAAGCACTACATACGTGGAAGATTTTGAAACAAGATGGAGCCTGCCTGGAACAACACCCTCCTTTTGGCTGCAGGGTGCAGCATCTGTAGCTGGCGCCTGTGCTTGTCTGTGTCTCTCTTTGTTCTGGTGAGCCTGTCTCCTTGGATGCAAAGGGGAAGATGTTGGTCATACTGTGCTGTTGGTAACTCCAGTGTAAATCCAGCAAAACCCCACTGGGTGCAGGGAAATAAATCTGGATTTGCAGAAGTGTAACTTTAGCTCTATAGCTGAATTAACATCCTTAAAAGTGGTTTGGAAATTGGTGAGAAACCAGTAGACACCGCTGCAACTTTTCCTTCCAGAAAACTTTTGATTTATTGAAATGCTGCAGTCATAAATACAGAACAAAGGAAGTGAATTTATTACAGTGTCCTCATTGTGAAAGGGCAATGGCAGATGCTTTGATAAACCAGGAGACAGGTCATTATTTCAGTGCAATGCCTGTCAGAACATCTACCTACTGTACCTCTCCAAAAAGTTATTTTTTACCTTCATTCCTATGAGATTTATTAGACTGTGGAAAAGAATCTCGAACAAGTGGTAGAATAATTTACCAAGTCCTAGAAACGGTATGTTGGTGAATTGCCTTGCATTGTACTGGGGCAGTAGACCAGATGACCTAGTGGCCTTTTCCATTTCTAACGTCTATGATTATCACAGTTATACCTCAGGACACTAAACAGAGCCATTTTCTTCCTTTCAGTGGCAGCAAAATGTCACTAATAGCCATGCTAAATCAGAGCAATTGATCCTTCTGCAGATGTGTTGGGCACTTAGCAAGATGGCTATAAATGATCCCACTTTGTTTAGATTTGCTATTTTCTGTTTCTGTAGTGCAAGTGCTCAGCAGAAAGGGACTGCCAGCCAAGGGAAAGACTTTCTGGTAGGAGATTAAGGATAACTAAGGAAATGGTTGCATGACCTATAAAGAAAGGATCATAAATATTGCATCAATAAAACCAATAGCTCTTTTAAAGTTTAAATAGCTTTTCGTTTCAAAGACTTGAGGTAAATGCCCATTTCCCAAGGTTGTCTAGCATCTACACCTTGAGATTTCGCACAGAGTTTCACCAGATATACCATAAGTTCTCAGGGAGCTAGCTTTTTCTTTTCTTTAATCCTTCTTTGTGGAAGTGTCCCCTCCACAGAAGGTAGACCACAGCTACCTGGAAGTTCCTTCTTGTTTCCTCTAGTACTGAAGTTTCAGAAAAGCCAAAACATAATAATGAAATAGCCTCTTCATTTCTTAATCACAACACCCACCAAACAATTCAAGAAGGGCAAGTATGGTTTTGCCCTTTATATCCAAGCAGCAGCACTTACACCTCCTCTTGTGTCCTAGGGGAACCTCAGACATGAGGGTCTGCTTACATAAACACTCAGGTGTAACATTTATGTTCTTCACAGCCCCGAGTGCGCAAAACCCCAGACGTGGGCTGCTGCAGCTCTGCAGATACAGACAACTGACATTCCTATCCCACACACCCTGTTGGCGTGCAAGACATAGCCTTTGTTTTTAATGCTTGGTATAGGATCCAGCTCCAGAGTAAGCAGCCTGCTCTCCTGCATGCTCAATTTTTTTCCCCCATTCTCCATCCTACCATTAGTCTGTAGCCAGTTCAGGGGAAGCATAGACCAATGTGTTCCATCAGCCATATCACAAGGCTGTGGATCTTGCAGAAGTGTTCCTATTCCTTTGTCACCCCATGTTTTCCTGTTCATCTAGCTGCTCTGTCTTAGCCCTTGGCTTGGGAGCACTGCTTTGGGCACTTTTAAATAAAAGGGCACAACACCGGCCACAGTACAGAGGCTCTGGAGAGTCGTGATATTAGCGTTCCATCCTGCAATCAGTTGGCTATTGGTCTGATTGCAGAAAGCAATATATTTTCTGTAACAGCCACTTCAGTTTGGTAAATCAAATAGCTGAAGAAACAGGGGTGTTCGTTCAGCCCACAGCAGGCATGTGCCAAATCCACCCCCGAGCCCATGCAAAGTGCTGATCAGTCCACAGCCCACTGGTGCAACATAGTTTTCTTTCTTGTGCTTTGGAAATTCACTGCTCAGAAGCTTTTTTACTTTAAATAAATTAAAAAGGCAAAGGACCTCCTGAATACTGTCAATGCTTGCAAATGGAAGAGATCCTTAACCTGACCTCCCTGATCCTTCCCTATGCTACTCTATGTAGATGCATTAAAATCAACTCTCATTTTTATGTTCTAGGTTTCAGGCCTTCTATAATAGCTGCAATGCTCATTATTCAAATGTTGTAGTTTGCCTCTATGTTTTCTGCACAAGTTCTTTTGGTCGTGTTTTCCCGGTTATGTGCAATTTCACACATCCAGTGTCTATAAAATCAGGGCTTTCAGCACTCCCCGTCATCTAGAAGTTGCTGCTTTCTACCTGAGACAGACAGAAGGGCTGTTTTATGCCTACAGTTCTCCTACAAGTGACATATCTAATGTTTTAGAAAAAGAAAACAAAACCTAACAAGTCAGATGGAAAGGCAGAAGTTGATACTGCAGACAGGCAGGCTGGAAAGGGAGAGAGAAGCAGGATTAGAAACATCTCTGAAACATGAGGTGTCGACACATTATGGTATGAATTTAGGACATACCAGCTACTCTGCCCCTAAGTTCTTGCACAGACACTTCTCAGCTACTGTCCCTTACTTCCCTTTCTTGCCAAAAAGCACAGCAAATTTGCCCGCATTGGGAGTGAGAATGGAGTAGCTGGGGTGCTGCACATTATGCTGTGGTTTCCTGTACCCTAACTCCGCAAGCACATGTGCCCAGACTTGCAAGAAAGATCAGAAACAGGTATTGTGCAAAGAGTTAGGTAAACATCTGCCAGCCTTGCTACATGTGTGAAGGCTTTACAGTTTCATCTACATCCGTAGGTTTCTCTTCCAAGATGGTTCCTACAGTCACTGACTGTGCTCTGTGCTTTTCCTAAGCGTTGCTTATTAATGAGGATCCCCAAATTTGCATTTCTTCAGCAGGCTAAGGACAGGGGACGTAAGGTCTTAGGGACACAAAGAGGTCATTCATTCCTGGACTGCTCTCCGATTTTGAAAGAGCACAAACAAAAGTGTCAAGAAACAAGAGAAAAAGTGTAAAAGTAGCAGAGAAGCGAGGAGAAGGACGTGTTTATCTTTCTTACTTGGAGAATCTCCCTAAAACAAGTGCAGAAAGAGAAAAGGCACAAAGTGATACTATAAAGAAAGAGGCTCAGGGATCACAAAGCCCTGACATACCCTGTGAAACGAGCTTGGATTAGACAGGCTCCTCTTAAACAGTACAAATGCAACAGCTACGTGGACTTTAACCACTGAAAGAAAGACAAAGATTTTATTTACTGCAAAAATCTTTTTCATGTATGTACCTTAATGCCCAATAGTAAAATAGAGGCTGGATTTATTCTGAAACATGGTCAGGAATTTTAAAACAGGCTTTTGTACACACAAACAAAGGGAGCATGGGAAACAAGAGCTTGGGAGTTACTTAAATGTCAAGGATTACATTGTACCAGGTAGAACTGAAATGGAGCAGAGGGACTCAGTTTCATAAATGAAATGTCATTGCTGATGGGTATAAATTATATCAGAAAGATGGAAAGGGAAACAGAGGTGGCCCTTTGTCAGATGCATTTATAGCTGCAGCAAGATACAGTTTAGCCGCAAAGGGAGCAGTAGTAAAAAATAAAGAAAATAAAGAAAAACTGAAGTGGACGTCTGCTACAGCCTATTCCAGCAATGAGAAAGCAGGAATGAGTTAGTCTCTTTCAAGGTACTCAAAGCCACAAGACACGGTACCTGTGGAGAATTTAGCTGCCCACACATCTTTTAACAGGCACCGCCACATGTTGGCCAAAGACGTCCCATGTATTACATGGAAACCTGCTCTAATCCAGACAGTACAGGTTCTTGACAAATAAGCAGAAAAATCCCCCAAAACCAGGAACTGTAGCTGAGAAATTAAAAGTGACACCAATGAACAAACTATCTGAATGTAACACAGTAAAGAGTTTATTTGTTTGACTTAGAAAAGGTCTCTGGCATAATTCACTGGACACTTACATTAAACATACAAATGCATACCAAAAGAAACCCAGGAGGCACACGTTCAGCCAAGAGACTCATTCAGAACCACTCACCATTTCATGCCAGAAAGAAAGAGCTGCGAGCCCCAGCTTCAACACTTTCTGTCCAAAACCAGGACTGCAAGCATAGGCCCCGTGGTATGCCACACTGATCAGCAAACCTGGGCTGACAAGCCAAAGAGTAAACAAGATCCGGAGAACAGGCATCCTCTTGGGATTGTCCAGGGTCAGGACACAGATACCAAAGAGAGCTAATCTTGTTCTTCAAAATAGCAACAGAACAACAAATGTCTCCCATCTTTCCTGCCCCCTTGGGAGATTAGTGACTAGGTAGCAAGAGGTGGATTCTTGGACAAGGACCAAATGATAGCTTATCTGAAGACTGCTGTACCTTCAGCCTCCACTAGCAGACTTCCAACAGAATTCATAACCACTGTGTCTTGCCCCTCTGCCCCCCAGTACCATCACCCACATTTTATCTAAAGAGTGATACAGATTCATTTTACAGGTCACAGCTTCAGGTTTCTAGAGCTCATCAAGAACCACAGTTAGCAAAACTAGTCAAAATAAATGCGGTCACCTCACCTGGACTCAGATCTGTTGCCATGGGAGCAGCCAAATAGTCCAAGTTCAGCTGATCTTATCTTCAGGGTAGAACAAGTTCCACCAGAGTCTGAAACATCCAGTCTGGATAAGCAAGGCTGCATGCATCCCCAGAGAGTCATGCTGAGTTTAAGGAGCAGATTCATATCATGCAAGAAAGCAAGTTTGCTCTCTCAAATTAAGTAATTAAACAGTGCGTGATAAGCCTAAGGAATTCTACTAGCCCCTAGAGTCAAGGCATGAGACTCACTTCTGTGACAGGGGAAGGGATTTAAAAACAAGTGAACACTACCTTTCAGGAACTGGTGTGGCAACAAAACAGAAGAGAAACAGATGAGAGACTCTCTGTGGGAAGGAGATCCTGTTAGTTGACAAAGGTTAAAGAAAAGTACTCTCACATCCATCACAGGGAAGAGAAAGTAAAGCATTTTAATAAGTAAGCACAGAAGGAAAGGAAGGGCAAGTGAAATCAGCCTCACGGACTATTTGTGAAGTTACTCCACCCAAGATGAAGCAATAAAGACATAAAAACAAAGAGATAGTGGACTTCCTGGAAAACCTGACCATACATATCAACATTGTACTAATTAATTAATTAACCTATTGCACAATTTAAAAAATAAATAAATATTTAAAAAGTCTGGGAGAACAAGGAAGCACCAGATGACAGTGTTCTTATCTGAACGAAAAGTGGAACAATGTTGGCCTGACAAACTTATCTCTGATCTCTGCTAACAAAGTGAAATAAATACAAGGAGAGAAAAAAATATCTCCCAAACATCTGGAGAATAACGGAAGTATGGCAAAATCAAGCTATTTTAGACAATCCTACAAACATACAGCGAGTAGCTTTTGGCACACAAGCTGTATACCTGAAGCCAACAGGATAACTCATGTATTAAATTACTTCTAAGTCCAAGCAATGGTGTCATTTCCAACACCTCTTTTCTCCCATTACCAGGAACAATTTTATTAAACACTGCTGATAATAGGAGCTGACAGGCTCAGCTGTAAAACTACAGCTTGTTCCCAGAAGGCTATGTAGAATAGCTATATAAAGTAGCAAACATATAACCCACTGAATGAGGATGAGTATGTTTAACAGAGGGCACAATACCTTTGGTATTTTAGGGTCCCAAGAGATTCTACAGGGTAAACTCAGAACAGACCTGCTTGCCGTTCAAGTTAAATGCACTTCCAGGAAAGGCAGTTAATCAATCAATCAATCAATCAATCAATCGCATTTTGTCATCAACTACAAGCAGCTGTTTCAGTGTAACAACCACTACTGCAACCCAGCACCTAGAAGAGTCTTTGGAACAGCTTGTTCTGTGTTGAGAGTGTAGCAGTTGCCTTTGCTATTAGTTCCTTGTGCAGTGAAAAACCAAAATGGTTTCTCTAAATAAAAAGAAAGAAAACTACACCCATGTTTTTCTGATGTCTGTATAGTTTTTTTGGCAAGTAGGTATGTTAGTTTTCAGGTCTCTACTTACAATTAGGATTTATTTTTCTTAGGTATCACAAGAGGGCTTATTTGTGACAGCAGAGTGTGTAGTTTAGATGGCAAGAAAGCAGAGTGAAACACCAATCCATGCACTGAAGGAACAAAAACAAGCCACTTCTCCACTCTGTTAGTGGGTAGAACTGGAAAAGTGCCAGTGAACAAGAGGACAGAGGTGTCAAACAGGTCCCATATAATGAATAGCTACGTATATCATGAACCTGCAACTTGGAAAAAGTGATGACTGAGGACATATATGATATAGGTCTGTAAAATCACAAGTGGCAAGGAGACAAGAAATAGGGGCGGTCATCACTACACCTGACAGGGAAGAATAGGAATCACTTGATGAAATCATAAAAAAAAAACCCCATTAGAACAGCCTGACAACAGTTCTTTTTCATACCACACAATGAACTCAGAGTTCATTGCTGCAGAACACTGTGGAGGCCAAAAGTAGAAAAGGATTTTTAAAAAGGGACTAAGTGCATTCATTAAGGCCAGGTCCAGATGGAACTGCCAGTTCAGAAAGTCCATAGACTGCTGGAACAGTGTCAGAGAAAGACCTCTGTATACAAGCTATATATTTTATGCTTCTTTGATCACCTGTTACTGGCTATCCTCAGAGACAGGATAGCAGATTAGATGGCCTTTGGTCTGATTGCATGCAGTGCTTCTTATGGATCAAAGCTCTTGATTTTGGCATGATTCAGAGTTTGGAAAGGTTAACTTAAAAAAAAAAAAGGAACATTTGAAAAGCTTGTATGCCTCCTCTGCTTCCTCTTTCAAGCCTCAAAGATGTGTTCCTTAATCATTCCGTTTCCATGAATGGCAAAGTATTGCTGAATGAGCCACAAACAGGATTTTGTAACAGCCACTGAAGGCTGCATTATTCCTCCCAGATCCTGCCCAGTCCCCCTTAGAAGACATTTCTCTTGACCCAGTCTCAACTGCAGGTTAAATAACCCCCTATTTTCCATTTTTTTCTCTTTACTATGTTCTTGCTAAATCACTTTGTTCGACTGCTATATTTATGACATGAAACAGTTAAGATACTAATCTGTTAGCCTCTGCTAGCTAAGCCCTTCTCCCCAACCACTCATTTCTGTGTGGATAAGTGACGACAGGAATCTACAGGAAGACTCCTTGTGGACAAAGGATTGCTACGCTGTCTGTAAACATCCTTATTTCACCCAGAATTTGCCACTTCGATTGGATTTAGCCTTCCAGCCAGACCAATACATTTCTGCAATGCAGTAGAGTAAACAATGCAACACAGTGATTCCGAGTCTGTAGCTAGACAGACTGAAGTAGCAGCACAAGTAAGTCAGAAAATCTCCTGCATATATCTGGACACAGAGTGAGCTCTGAGACCAGTCATCACAGTTGGTTTTATATATAAAATATGTGTGCACACAGACATATGGACTAATACATTCATCACTAACCCCCATTTAAGGGACCGACCATCCAAAGTCTACGCTTCACCCAGTAAATGTGCTTTAACTGGGGGTGCCAGGTGCATCCCGGACCATGCAGTGGGTTGACAGACCACTGTGTGAGGACATGGCTGTAGGTTCAAAATCAATCAAAAGGTTACTGTTCCAGCTTGTTCAGTCTTCAGTTCTCCAGACAATCCTTCCCAATCAAGATAACACACAGGTAGGTTGTTTGGTTTTGTCGCTGGTGGTGGAGTTTGGACCCAGGTTACCTGGAATGAAAAGAAGTTAAAAGTAATGTTAATGTTAAGTAAATAAGACCTGGATAAAGTTTGGACTCATGCTTCAATCCTCTCTCATTGTTTACTATACACCTTGTGCTAGACCTATGTTACTCTGCACTTTCTCGTGATTTTGTTTCCTACTAATGTGAAATGAAAGGTCATTAAAATCAGAGCAAATTCAGAGTATACTGTGGAAAAAACCACTGGAGAAGTATTTCCAGGCTTTGGCCTGTACCCAGGCCAGCTTCGGTGTATTCTCAGGTCCCAGCTGGCACTGAAAAACAGTCTGGACATGACTTGGGTGGGAGGTTTTCCAAAGAGTGAGGGATGGGGGGGGGGAAAAAAAAGGTCAGGTCATCTCATCTATTTGATCTCCACACATATTCTCAGGAGAGGTTTTTTTCACATCCAGTTTTAAACATCTCAAGTGCCAGTAATTCCATCGTTTCCTTTGCAAGAGAAATCCTGAGGCCTCAGGATCTCTCACTTAAGTATCATAGTATACTGCCCCAATTTTTTACCATCTTGGTTTTTTAACATTGATCACTCTATGGATTCCTTCTGCTCACAGTATTTGTACTTCTCAATGCTTGCACTGCTGTCTGATCTCCTTCATTACAGCCAGATGTTGGTCTGGATGTCCCAGCATATTTTTTTCAAGCACGGTACTACAGTGTGTTTGCATGAGCTTTTGCAAGTAAGGAAGCTCTGCTGTGCTGAGCTCAGCAAGGCTTACGTGACATATAGCCCAGGGTGGTATGTACTGGGAGGGGCTGCCACGTGGCTTGCAGTCACACTGAAGAAGGGCAGACCCCACTCATGTATTTCTACAGAAGGTAGGTATGTGTGCATCTCCCAAGCACTCAGAGCGAGTGGCCAGTATAGAGTGAGATCGGGGAGGGAAAACTGCCACAGGTCATGGTGACATGCTATGGAGAAGTCTCAGCTTTGCTGAGGTGAGGGAGATTTTAACCCAAGCACTGCCTCTGAACTGGGCTTCAAATGAATCATTTGTCATGTCACTCCCTTGCTTGTGAGTATTTGATCAACATTTTCCTCACCTAGAGGAGGAGGGGAAGAAAAGACCTCTCTCCTCTCCCCCTTCTCTTCTCCACCTTATCCCGTATTGCAACTGCTTGATATCCACAGGGGAGGCTGCACTGCAACCATCCTTCACTTTTGTGGCTGCTCTCTATGCTACTGCCTCCACCCCATGTAATTTCATTCTACCTCCTGTATCCCCCAATCCATTCTGTATCTTACTACTAAGTTTATCATCACTCCTATCTCCTCACCATCCCTGTTCCCCTCCCTGTCTGTATTACATTCAAGACCCTCATGTTTACTTTCAAAAGTGTCTGTGCTCCTGTGCTTAATCTCAACTCCCATCTCCTTTATTTTTCTCACTTTCTACTCTTGCCTTCTGACCTTTTTCTGCAGATCTCACTACAGTTAGAGCAAACACCCTCCTTGTATGTACCCAACAACGCTTCCTTCTTTCTCTTTAGAACAGAGGTTTAAAATTCCATTTACCACCTGTCCATGATCCCACTTTGGTTGAAGAACACTGGTGATAACTAGGCAGCTATTTCAGCAGTATTGCAGTGCCCAGTGTAAATCCCTTTTTGTTGCAAGAAGTACCCAAAAGTAAAACATGAAATCCTGCTTTTAAGTATATACGTTCTGCAACCAACGCTTATAAGGAGCGAAGGCCAATGTACAGAGAAACTCAAGATGGCAGACCCTCCTGAATGAGCCCACTTTGCTTCTTGCAGGGGAGAAAACAAAACAAAAAGCCAGCGCCTTCCAAAGGCACACAGCTTTCAAACCCTTGCAGTATTTCCCAGAAACTGGACACAGACGTCAGTGTCTTTGCTGATCACAGTCTGCCCAGCAGCAGCTTAAAATTAACAAGATTCTGGTCAGGTTCAGAGCTGCTACTGTTGTGTTCCTAAGCAGGCAACAGGGAAATTCAAGAGTTGTGTCAATTTGATGATGTGGTTTTAAGAAAGCCTTGTAAGACAAAGCACAACCTCCATGCAGTGTGCTAGGACAACACCTCAGGATGTTAATTTGGACAGTTAGTTTAGGACATTACTATCTGTAGCTCTTTTATTTTCCAGACTCCCAGTTCTGACTTGCAGGTGTCATTTGCTAGCATGTAAATACCCAGTCAGATTTTCAGACTCTGTCGCAGAATGCTCTTTCATCACTTTCCTTCTCAGTTGGGATTCTCTTCATCACCATTTGCTCTTACAAGGCTGAACCTGACCTTTAGCCTGCTTGAATAATGTCTTTCAATTACTCTGCGAGCTACTCGGGGTGTGGATCTGGTCTCTCTATGCATTTGCATGGTGGGATGTGTCTCTGTGGTATTACAGAATTAATAGTGACTTTGGAGGATGTGTGCACAGGCAGGCCCACAGGGCTTAAGTGTGCTGTTTAGTCTTTACAAAAGGTAAGGGCAGCTATTTCAAACTGTGAATCTCTGAATAATTGCATCCTAACCTGACTGCATACCAAGCACCTTCTCCCTCCTTCATTTCCACTTCTTACCTCCCTTCTGTTACCCAGAGTATCACAGCATCAGTTTTTACGAGACCTCCTCAAAGATAACTTAAACTTTTAACACTGAGTCAGTCCTACAGTTACCCAAGAACAAAGTGCCTCCTATTTTTATCTTGAAGCTGGAACTCTATTCTTTGCCTATGTTCAAGAATTTTTTATTAAATCCTAATGAAATGTGTCCTACTGATCAAGTAGCTGAAGGATCCTCTGTGGTAACTAATTTTTTTCCCTCTTTCTCATGAGTCTCCATCTTTCTAATGTGCCCACTTTCATCTCTCTTCACATGCCACTTTGGGACCCCTAGACCAGAGAAGCTTTCTCTCAAGAATAGTGATTCAATTTAAAAGCAACATACAAGCAGTGATCTTACTCCAGCCTTCTACACTGCTGAATGACCTAAGTCTGCTTACACCATACCTCAAAAGCTGCGGAGTCTCCCCTTGCTACCATGAACAGGCATTCTCAATTTGCATAAAACAAACAAAAAAATCTTGCATGGACTCCTTGGAAAGACTTACCAGGTCAGGAAGAGCACAGCGCGAAGGGTGGTGTGCTGGACCTCTGTGCCCTCCCTGCACCTGTTCTCAATTCTTCCTTCCCTTTTATTGAAAGAGGTGGCAGCCCTCAGGAAGTAGCAGTGGCAATAAATAAAAGCTGAACATAATAGCATGATAGTGTCTTTATGGAAATGGTCCAGACCAAGCATCAGACTGTCTGGCACAGATCCACTGTCTTAAAAGGAATAGGGACACCCCAGCTGCCCTGACTGTGCAATGCCCCGGAAGGGCGCAGAACCCCACTGTTCAGCCAAAGCCATTAGTCTCTTCCGTGCCTTAATCTGGGCCTAACTGCATCGTGACGCTGGGGGAATGGCAGGCCGTCTGCTTTAAAACAGCGGACAGTGAGAAACGCAGGGAATCTCTGATATTTCAAAGTGTTGACAGATCAGAGATTACACAATTCCCTATTTCTGTCACTAGAGGGTAGTGCAAGCCCTCAGGTCCATTCCTCCGAGCGGAAATGTCCATACATCTCCCCATAGGTCTTCACGGATTTTGATTTTTCCTGGCTCTGAGGAATGGTGCCCAGCAGCACATACTGTCTGCACTGAAGACATAAAGTGATCTGGAGGGAGGACCTCTTTAGACCAGGGTTTACTTCTGCCTCCCCAAATGCCAAACAACAACATAAAATGGGTCCACTACAGACTTAAATAAACTATATGTGCCTTCTTAAAGTGCCTCTCTCGTGTTCATTTGGCCTTTTTGAGTCTCTCCTTCATTCAGACAGAAATATTTCTAAGAACCTAATTAATTGCTATCGTTGACCTTCCCAATACCTTGCTTTTCTTTTTGGTCTCAGGAGAATGCCTTTCCATTTCACATTATGGCAGTCTCAAGGGAATTCAGTCTCTATGCCTGCATTTTGCATTCATCAGAGCACAGAATGGTCTCTGGCCAGACAAGTTGAGGAGGAATTTTCTCCCTGGGGCTAGTTTATTTTCCTGCTGGTGCAGGATATATTGACACCCACCACAGCTCACTGAGAGAGGAAGACAACCAGGCTGAATAGTCCATAGATTTACTTCAATCTGACAAAACATCTAAAACATTGGGAAGTTAGCTATGAACTCATAAACTGGGAGAAATCTCTATCATTTGTGTCTTCAACTGGATGGAGCCTTGGAAGGACTTAGTGAAAAAATCAATCATTCATTAGTGAAGAAGGAAACATTGAGATCTAGCACTTCTCCATAGCTTCTATTTTCATGACCTTCTTCCTCATATCATAAGGTGATAAAGGAGCATAAAAAGACTTCCACCCTCTCCTTCACTCCTTGCCCCCTCACCTCCACATAAACACGTTTTCCTCTCTTCTCCACCAGTAACTTGTCACAGTAAACACACCCAACTAAACCCAAATGAGGAGAGGAGGCGTTACAGTGGCAACCTGTCTGTATCCCTGCTAGCTAGTACAATAGTGAATGTACTGCTGCTGTTTATTAGGGCAGTGCACTTCAAGAACTGCACATGCAACGTGTTTTACACAGGGAGACATTCACCTTTCTCTGTCTTTGTCCCACACCCGCTTGCTGAGAAGTATGAGAAAACATTTACATGAGAAGTACCAACTTTAGAATGACTGCCATTAAATTGCCTTCAACTTAAATTGCCTGTATCATTTGATACAACTTCTACTCTTCTTTGATCCCACTTATTTTAATACACAGGAAATAACAGAATCGCACAGGTGCCTATATTGTACATGTTTGCACCAATCAACCAAAGTCAGAACAAGGGAAACAGAAGCAGAACATGGTGGAAGAAGAGGTTTTACCTGAGATGCCTCCAGTGCTCTGAACGCTGGCATGGCCAATGCTGAGTCGCTCATATTCCAGTTTCATGTTCCCAAGGTCTTCTCCTGAATGTCCTTCACTAGCAAAAGAATTGGCCTCAATGCTTGAGCCTGGAGACCGTTTGGCCTTGCGACCGAAAAGGCCACTGGCAAACCGTTTTCCTTGCTTTGAGTTGGCCTGTGCATCTTCTTTCTTCACATCTCGAATAGACTCTCTGGATTTGGATTTATTTTTCAGGTCCATGTGGAGCCATGTGGAGAACAGTTTCTGAGGGCTCCGATTCAGCTTGTTGAAGTTCTCCAGAGGTGGATCAATTTCTGGGAACTCTTGCTCCAATGTGATTAAGTCATTTAGAAACCTGTTTAACCGTTTCTTTGACTCACTTGCTTCCTCCTTTTCCATGTTCCCCTGATTATCCTGCCTGTGTCGTGAAGCCCAGAGCATCATATCACCACGGGTTGCCCCTGCCACTAAACCATACTTGGGGTTAATGAACTTCCGAGCCACGGTGGAGGAATGAAGGCCTGGCTTCCCAATTCCGAGAAGGAATGGGTTAGCAATACCCAGTTCCTTGTAGAAATTAACTTCCTCTGAGATGGCATAGAGCTCACGAAACTCAATGTCAAACATCTCCACGTGCTGTCCTGTCAAGACTAGCAGGATGTTTCTGTCAATGTGTGATGAACTCCATGTGAAGCTAAGAGTAGGAAACAGAATGGATATTAGATTTTTGGGTGCATACTTGACCCAGCCCACCTAACAATATCTAAGACACTATATGGGAATATGTAGCATTGTGCCACTTGCTCATATGTCCTTGACAGGATGGGTCAGGATAGATACATGAAACTTTTTATTATTCTTCTACAGTGGGTATGCAGACCAGACCTGGAAGAAAAGGCCTGAAAACTGAAGGACAGTTTACCCTTTCAAAAAAGCAGCACTGCAACAACAGGAGGAGTCTCCAGAGTAAAAACCTCACTGAAGAGAGTTGAGCACAGTGTCTGGTGGGGAGTCTTTGCAGACAGCCACCTGATGCAGTGTGGAACCATCTCTAGCCCATTGAAATGATCCACTAGTATGGGCATATTCCATTCTCTCAGGAACAGCTTGTGTTCTATGCCACCTTCTCTGTCATCCCACCGCAATTTCTACAGATGCTGCAAAGATTACAGAGGCTGGGATAAGAAAAGGAATGAAATGGATAGAAGATTCTCAAGCAAAGCCACAAGCTGTTCTTTACACAAAGCATGTAGCTCTGCCTTAAGCAAGAGCAACCCACCTGTATGATCCAGTGGCCACCTTTTCACCATCCACCATCAGGAATCGGGATGCCAATGTGCCTCTGATCTTCCCTGCTGGCATGTAGAACCCAACTCCTGTCACGGAACGTATGCGGATATTCTAACAGGGAGGTGAAAAGACAAAATATCACAATAAATAGGGCAGAGAATTAGATAATTGCCAGCTCCATGTCTTAACATGTCACTCACATTATCTCACTACTCCTGGGACTCAGCTCATTTTATACCAGTCACCAGAAATCAGAAGGGCTGCAGAATGGAAAGCATAGTGCTGTAAGAACTGTTGTCATCCCCTGTCTATGCAAGTTGCTCCCCTCCATCAGTTTATAGCCCTGTCCAATAGGTCAGTGTCTTTGTAACCCTGCCTGCTGTCTTCAGCTATTCATCTTGGCCCACTGGTGAGACAACACTTTCAAAATCAAGTAATCCTCCATCTCCAGTCCTGTGCTGTAGCTGAAAAGGCCCAGCCCAGTTCAGGGGAATGAATCAGAGGAAGCTCTGAGTCAGGTCTGCACTCTCTGAATCCTGATCCCTATTCCACGGCACTCATGAGCTCTTGTGCAGACTATGTTAGCAGAACCACAAAACCAAAGAACTTTGCAACACCTGTGCAGTGCAAAGGACACAGTTACTTGGAGGGTGACATATGAGGCAGATCTATATTAAGTTCTTTTTGTGTTTGTGTTCTGATCCCAGCAACACACGACTTGACAAAACTGGGTAAATTAGAAGACTGGACAATTTAATTACTACAGAAGAGAGGAGGAAACAGTTCTGTTGCTCAAAACACAGATATTTTCTATCTGTTATAACAAAAGGAACCCTGACCTTTATAATTTTGCTAAGAACCCCAAACAGTTACAGTGTCTACCAAGACTGCTCATTGTTCAACAGAGAGTGAAAACTCACAGAACTTTCTTTGAACAGAAGGCGTAGGGTAAGTGTCTCTACTTTCAGCAAAGAAGAATTTCCCAAGAAAAGGAAGGAAAAACCTTTCATGAAATGAATGGAAGTAGTTAGAAAAAGATAACTCTCTCCAAAACTCATGTCTTGCATCCTTTGACCAAGTAATAAAACAAAGGACTATGAGGGACAGAGAAAACACAGATTGAAGGTTACATGGTTTCTACAGCAGATGTGTGCCTACACATACTGTAAAAACGTATTTGCACATTGGACTGAGTGCTATTCTGCTCATGGGTCCTGGCTGCATAAGGCTGAATTGCCAAATAGGTATGTGTACTGTCTAACAGGAAGAAAAACCCCAACAAAACCCGAAAGCATTGACTGTCAGTATAAGTTTAGAGCAAATTATCTTGTCAGTCTGACACACAAATTTAGACCATTTTCATTTTCTTCATTCTACCATCTGTTTCTGTAAGAACTCTTTAACAATGGAAAGCTAAAAGGTATTGTGATCTGGACTAATAAATCCAGGGTTGGGAGTCAGATAGTCCCAAGTGTAATCACAGTTCTGACACCATTCCCTGTGATGTTCTGGGAAAGTCAATTCACCTTTGCCTTATTCTTCCCCCATCTGCAGAGCAGGAAAATCATGAGGATTTGGCTAATGCTAGCACAGCCTCAGACCCACAAAGAGCTAAGTCCTATTATTATAAACCTCACTGACAGCTTAAATATTGATAGGCTATAAAAATCTGCATGCAGGAATGAGTGATTATAAGAACGCAGATTTCTTTCAAAAACCAGTTTTCTGAATATAACTCTTACCTTTTGAGTCTGCTCCTATTTTCCCCACTAAAATACAGCAGTGGCCGTACAAATTCTAACTAACAGTAACTGATGATACTACTATTTTGCATTCGTCTATTGCTTGATCTGTCTGGAGTCCTGTGTGGGCACTAGCTAATTAATGCTCCCAACATGGCAGAAAGTTGCCTCGGAGAGAAAAAGATAAAGTGACTTGCCCAAGGCCTAGCAGTGAGTCATATGTGTGGGATGCTGAATGCAGGTTGGGTAGAGAACAGAAGAAAGGGTGCTCTTTCCAGTATTTGGAATAACATTTGTAGTTGGCTGGATGATCACCTGAAATAGTTTTTTTTCCTTGCTGAGTAAAGCTGGATGTGGGATTTGCCAAATCATGGAATATTGACTGCAGGTGTCAAGAAGGACCTCAAGGACCTCTGTTATTCAAATCAGTCAACAGCTCTGACATGTCATGTACCTTTGTAAATCAAGAAGTATCAGTCTGTGTGAGCAGAAAGTTTCTTATCATGTAGTAAGTGTGGCTTTTACTGTGTTTGTATGTTATATCACCATCTTTTGGTGAAAAGAAAGCACATCTGAATTTTTGCAGTAACTGAGCTACACGTAACACTTAGAAAGGCACAGAGGGCATAGAACCAAACAGCCGAACGCATAAACCTCCTTGAATAAAGTAGGCACAGGAGTGCATAAATACATCTTGAAATGCAGAAAACAAGTACAAAGTCATATAAACATCGAGTCACTTAACAGGTTATTTGTATAATGTTTTCTGCCTTGAAGGATCTTGGAGCATTTGTAGACTGATATATCAAGCTGTACAGAGGAGGAACAAGCCTGGGCTCACATACTCAAGACTACACAACAGCAAAAGAGGCAAGACAAATATAAATGAGGTGAGTTTGCAGCCATTTTTGGGGCACGCCAATGTTACAGTTGTAACAAATGATTTGGGTAGAAGACCAGTTAGTTCACCAGGTATAAGCGATCCCTCCAGATCTGTTTTCTTGCAGAAGCCTGCTTAAGGTTTGTCATATCCTGGCTTGTGGAAGCTGCTGTCTGCATTAAATTTCCACATTTCCTTTATACAGGCTTGCACCACTCCTCATCAGAAGCAGTGACTAATGTCTCCCTAGCAGCAACTTAATACAGCTTGGTAACACTCAAGCCTGACAGAGCATCCTAATACAAACAGTGAAGGAATCAGTCTTTCTTGCATTATTGTGACTTACTTTTAAACCTCACCCTGAATCCACAGAAAGTTAAATTAGACCCAGTTTAGAAAGTCAGTAATAGGTTGTGTTGTTACTGACACTTAGTTGTTCCTTGACAGACCTGGGCAGCAGTGCCCACAAGGTGGGGTCGAGTAGGGTGAGATACGCAGGGCAGACCCTAAAGGCATTGCAAGTACTTCCACCAGGGAAGCCTGTGAGTACCTTCCTCCTTAGACCAACCACTGGTATATATATTGCAAAGCAAGCAGATATCTTTATTTATAGTTGAGATGGATGGCATGAATGACCTCTATAAACAGATGTAAAACAGATAAATGAGAGGCAACAGATAAAAGCAGTAGCTGATAGATTACAATATTTTTCAAAATTTAGATATCCCCCTTTCTGCTCTCCCTGGAAAAATCATACCCCTTCAGTCATGGCATCTGCTGGGGTAGCTCTTGTCCTCTGTTCTCTTATCATACTGCTTCACATGAGCACAGGGCCAAGTGGGAGGCCCCAGATACCCATTATTTCCCACTCTAAAATCTTAGATGGAGGATTCACAGAAGGGGGAAAGAGGAAGAGAGACATGGGATTCATGTGGACAGGATGACAGTAACAGCAGACAAGGAACCCTTCTTATTCATGGTCTGCAGGCTTCTCATTTCTGGTAATCAGACCTCTAGGTCAGAGAGATGGGTGGTAGGTGCTCATCCTACACAGGGACACAAAAGGAGCCACAATCTGGAAGCAGCCACTAAATGATGCTGGAAAATACTGTGGACTTATCCTATGTGTTCACCCTGAATGGTTCTGGAAAAGGTATGCTTGTTGACAACATAGTACAACTTGCAGGTATTCAAGTAGAAGGATGGAATGCATCTAGCTGGACTTGGCCTGTCAAGGTCATAACTGGGTATTATTTATTTTGGTCTTTGCAAAAAGAGAGCTTTGTATGCTGCCATTTTTGAAAGTTCACAAGCAACCTAGAAGAATTCTCTAACATAATTAAAAAAACCAACAGCATTGCATCACATCACATTCAGCTTCTCACTCACTTGAGTTAGGATTGGATGAGGAAAGCTTGAGGTAAAGGCGTGAAATCCTGAAATGAAATTCCAAAAATTTCTTAGGCAGAAACTTTTAAGAAGTCCTGGAGTGAGGAGAAGAACTCCTTGCATGTTGGGAAAAGAAATGTGAAAATTATAATGAAGGTGAACTGCCTGCAGATAACTCATTCCCTGGGCTTGCTTGGAGCTCTAGGTGAACTCCCTGTCTTTGAGCAGGAATGTCTGTTCCTGGGGTTTTCATTAGCAGAAGCATGGGGATGAAGAGAACTCATCTAAAAACTGGTGAGAACACTCACCCTCAGGTCAACAGAAAGAGGACTTTTTGTGGGGCTATGAATTTTATATCTATGAGAACTTCGCTTCATTGTGATCTCAGGAGAACACTCTTGTGTCAAACATAACAAGTCTGGCAAACCATGTCCTGTAGGCTCAGGAAGCCATATGACTCACACACACAAGACAAGCTGTTGCTAACATCCCAGGATGAATGTACCAATGGTTGAATTTAAATGCATTTCTAGCGATCTCTGGCCTTCAGACAAAAATTGAGTTTTTATCATTTCATGCTTGGAGTCATTAAAGAACTTTTTGTCTTTGCAGAGTGAGGTACTGTCTTCCTACAGCGGTTTTCCTCCTGTGAGACTGTCAGCAGTTCATGATACCTTGCCATCTCAAAATGATACATAGCCAGGAATTTTGTGAAAATGCCCAGCACTGTACATAGACAAAAGGTAAAATCCAGTGTTAACATTAAATCTCCCTGTATTAGGACAATTGAAGTATTCACTCTGTGTTGGATGAAGAGGGCAATGGAAACAAAAGGGCAGGAATCACAGAGCAGTCTGAGATTCTGGTGAGGACAGAAGACAGAAAAAGCATCCTGACCCTGCAGCAATGACAGCCCATGGTAGTGTATCATGTCTCTCTCTTTCCTTGGGATCAGAACTTGCCTTAAACCTTAAGTTACATCCCATATTGTTGCAACTTTCTGAAAAAAAGCTGTCCTGTAAATCTTGCACAAGCATTCCAAAGGAAAGGTGGGAAGAAGGAGAGGAAGGAAGAGTTTGCAATTCCTTTGCTGACAAACTGTGGCCCACTGATTAAAATCTTTTAGAAGAAAGAAAAATAGTTACACCAAAAGGCAATGTAAGGAGGGAATGTTTTCCCTGTTGCTGAAAATCTGTAGAGGAAACTCGGACATAAAATCAGATGCCAGGAGAAAGATTTGTTATAAATAAGAAATGAGTGAATGCTAGAGTTAACTGCACTAGAGTTTTTCGTTCTTCCTTAGCAATTCAAACACCCTCTGTGATCAAGCAAAGTGGGACAAAATGATTCTGCCTGACCAAGACCAGAGGCCCAGCTTGCTTCCTTGCTTTAAATCTGGGTCTCCAACACTAGAAGTTCAAAACAACCCCAGACACATTACATCAATGAGGTGGGGTGGGGTGGGGGGAGACCTTCAGGGGAAGCCTTAAACTTGCTCAAGACAACTTGGAGACAGCTTGGGTGTCTAAAGCCTGCTGTTTGGGGAATCACTGTATGATTTCTGCCATAGTGACCCAAGCAGCAGCATGGATACATCCAAGGCAGCCTTGGGCAGGATACTAAGAGGCAAATGACCTGTTTCCCCTTACAGGAACACTTTTCTCAGTCTTTCCATAACACCAGAGACAGGAATAAACTGCATTGAACTTAACAAGGTTAACTAAAGCCTGTTTAGCCACACTGGAAAAAGGAATACAATAAACTTAAGGGGAATTTAAGATACAGTACAAGATAGCTGGGAAAAGAGGGGGAAAAGTTGAAGGACAGCACCTTGTGGGCTGGAGCTCTGCAGAGCAGTGAACAACTAGGTCAAAGAAGGAAGTTAAAAAGTTCTCCTCAGTGTACCTCCTTCAGCTCAGCTTGTATTTGGAGTTTTTTTAGCTGAAGGAGTCTAATGAAAAACATAGCAAGGGCTGCTGTGAGAGAAGGGAAGCACAGAAGGGATACAGCAGTCTTTTCCTCTGCCTTGAATGGCATCAATTCAAACTCTGCCTCTTTGGAAAAAGTGATATTGTAATGCAACTAGGCTGCTGCACAGCCTAGCCACTGCTGTAGAATGCCACTGTGATGACTGGTTTTGGAGTGTAAAGTCTGTGTAGATACCTATGGAAAAAGAGGTAAGAGGAAGAGCAGAAGGGGACCACTTACTGTTTAAAGATGGAGAAGGAAGACAAAAAGGAACTCACCTCTCCAATAGCACTGCAACTTCTAAAATGCCAGGGCATCTTTTCATTCACTCTGTCCAGGAGTTAAAACATGCAGTACTGAAGTCATCATTCCTGCATATGATGACATGGTGAGAAATGTACTGGAAAACAGGTGGTGGCACAAATGGAACCACTGCTGTGATTTCAGGGTTTTATACCAAAGAGAGTGAGCCTAGGCCACAGAATACCCCTGAAGCTTGAAACAGGTCTCTTATAATGATGTCTGTGTCTTGCTTTCAAAGACACCAAAGGAAAGAACTTCCATCTCTGCTTTGGAGAAAGATGAGAAAGCTGCTTGGCTGGATGTCTTTTTTGATGAAGTAGTCCAGAAACTCAGAGCAGAGTGGTAGAGTTCACAGGAGCATTCTTCAAATATATGCAAGTAATTTTCATCCAGATTTAAGATGGCTCTCCTAAAATTGTTAATATGAGCCTCTATATCCTCCAGAGCTTTTTGAGTTTTGGTCATCATTTTTAAAAAAACTATTAATTGAGTGTTTATGGAAGACCTGCCCTTCCTCCAGGCAAAAAGGCACCTTTTTTTTTTTCTCCACTGCTCAGCAGAACCGTTGGATCACAAGAGGTGCGAGTTTTGCACCCTGTAGGTTGTTGCCAACCTAGCAGCTTTTTCAGTATTTGCAACTACTCTGTAGTAGTGACAGTGACTAAAAAACATGAAAAAAGTAAAGAATACAATACTAACTGTAAACACACGAAGGATTTCAGTCTGTATATAATGGAATTGTTTGTGAACAGAGAAGGGCTTCTGGGTGATGTGATGGTTGGAGGCCATCTTAGACTTGGACATAGCGCTCACAAAAGGATAGGGTTTACGATTCTGGGAGAAGTAACGGGGGGGGGGGGGTGTGGTGGTTAGCAGAACTACTGCCCTGGAATTCTGGAGGGCAGGCTTTGACCTGTTTAGGAGACTGGTTGACAGAGTCCTTTGGGAGGCAGTTCTGAAGGGCAAAGTCCCAAGGGCTGGACATCCTTTGAGAAGGAAATCTTAAAGGCACAGGAGAAGGCTGATCCCATGTGCTGAAAGACAAGCCATTAGGGAAGAAGATGAGCCTGGCGGAACAGAGAGCTTTGGCTGGAACTCAGGAAAAAAAGGAGAGTTTGTGACCTTTGGAAGAAGGGTCAGGCAACTCAGGAGGATTACAAGGATGTTGTGAAGTTATGCAGGAGAAAATGAGAAGGGCCAAAGCCCAACTAGAGCTTAATCTGGCTACTGCCATAAAAGACAATAAAATTTTTTTCTATAAATACATTAGCAACAAAAGGAGGGCTAAGGAGAATCCCCATCCTTTATTGGATGCAGAGGGAAACATAGTGACAAAGGATGAGGAAAAGGCTGAGGTACTTAATGTTGTCTTTGCCTCAGTCTTTAATAGTAAGACCAGTTGTTCTCCAGGTACCCAGTCCCCTGAGCTGGAAGGCAGGGACTGGGAACAGAATGAAGCCCCCATAATCAAAGGGGAAATGGTTAGCGACCTACTACACTACCTAGACACACACAGGTCTATAAGACCAGCAGGGATCCACCTGAGAGTGCTGAAAGAACTGGTGGAAGTGCTCACCAAGCCACTTTCTATTATTTATCAGCAGCCCTGGCTAATCAGGAGGTCCCAGGTGACCGAAGTTAGCAAATGTGACACCCATCTTCAAGAAGGGCCAGAAGGAGGCTCTGGGGAGCTACAGGCCTGTCAGTCTGACCTTGGTGCCAGGGCAGGTTATGGAGCTGATCGTTAGAGTGCCATCATGCGGTGTGTACAGGACAATCAGGTGATCAGGCCCAGTCAACACGGGTTCATAAAAGGCAGGTCCTGCTTGACTAACCTGATCTCCTTCTATGACCAGGTGACCCACTTAGTGGATGAGGGAAAGGCTGTGGATGTTATCTAGCTAGACTTTAGTAAAGCCTTTGACACTGTTTCCCCCAGCATTCTCCCGGACAAGCTGGCTGCTCATGGCTTGGATGGGTGTACTCTTTGCTGGGTGAAAAACTGGCTGGATGGCCAGGCCCAAAGAGTTGTGGTGAACAGACCTAAATCCAGCCGGTGGGCGATCACAAGTGGTATTCCCCAGGACTCAGTATTGGGGCCAGTACTTTTTAATATCTTTATCAGTGATCTGGATGAGGGGACTGAGTACACCCTCAGTAAGTTTGCAGATGACACCAAGTTAGGAGGGAGTGTTGATCTCCTTGAGTGTAGGAAGGCTCTACAGAGGGATCTGGACAGGCTGGATTGATGGGCCAAGGTCAACTATATGAGATTTAACAAGGCCAAGGGCCAGGTCCTGCAGTTTGGTCACAACAGCCCCATGCCATGCTACAGGCTTGGGGAAGAGTGGCTGGAAAGCTGCCCAGCGGAAAAGGACCTGGGTGTGTTCGTTGAGAGCCAGCTGAATATGAGCTGGCAGTGTACCCAGTTGGCCAAAAGGCCAATAGCATCCTGGCGTGTATCAGAAAGTGTGGCCAGCAGGACTAGGGTGGTGATCATCTGCCTGCACTTGGCACTGATTAGGCTGCACCTCGAATACTGTGTTCAGTTTTGGGCCCCTCACTACAAGAAAGACATTGAGTTGCTGGAGCATATCCAAAGAAGGAGCGGCTGAGGGAACTGGGGTTGTTCAGTTTGGAGAAGAGGAGGCTGAAGGAGACCTTATGGCTTTCTACAACTACCTGAAAGGAGGTCTCTTCTCCCAATTAACAAGAAATGGGACAAGAGGAAATGGCCTGAAGTTGTGCCAGGGGAGTTTTAGATTGGATATTAGGAAAAATGTCTTCACCAAATGGGTTATCAAGCATTGGAACAGGCTGCCCAAGGAAGTGGTTGAGTCCCCATCCCTGGAGGTATTTAAAAGTCATGTAGATGTGGTGCTTAGGGAAATGGTTTAGTGGTGGACTTGGCAGTGCTAGATTAACAGCTGGACTCAACGATCTTAAAGGTTTTTTCCAACCTAAATGATTCTATGATTCTATGAATGAGATCCTGTTGAAGCTGCTACTGCCAAGCTAGGCTGTCTACTCTGCTATACTGCATGCACTATAAGAAGGCATACATTGATGTTCTCAGGCAAAGGAGGACTAAAAACTCATTCACTCCCAGATGATCGCTGCTGGATAGGAAATTGTTGATTTCACAGGGTATATGTGTCCTATAACTGGGATTCAGAGCTACTCTAAACTCTAGTTTGAATCCTTGCATAGGAGACCTACAGGAATTTCCTCAGACGTTTTAATTCCCAAACAGGAATTTTTAGGTCACAAGAGCCAAAAAACTACATACTTTCACCTGTCTCAGGTAAAAGGCAAAAACCTCCAGATCTTTCCTTTCTCTTTGCTTCTGTATTAGTAAGCCACTCTCTTATTCCTCTATGTTCCATCAACCCATCTAAGTGCTCTAATGTGACTTGTAAGAGATGCATTTGCCTGTCCAAGTGAGTTCAAAGATTCATTACAACTGAAAAAGGCCACTGACCTGCAGGAGAAAATGGTTCAATATTGAATATCTTACCCGGATCTGCAAGTCGCTGAGGTCAAGGCATCTGCACATTTCCAGGAAGAGCTTCACACCCTCCTCATCTAGAATTATGTAGACTGGGATCCAGCGCTTGTATGCTGCATCAACAATATCACGGAAGATGTCCCGGTCTGTAAATACATCCATGACCACTGCAATAATCTGGAAACAAAAAGACAGTGGACAGATAACTGAATAAAATATTAGGAACTGAAAGGGATGCCCATCACACTGGTGCAAAATAAAGGAGAGCACTCATACCAGAATATGGAGGAAGAGGATACAGGGGAGACAAAAATACGGGTATGTACATGCCCAGGCACTACCAATAATCATGTAATTTTCTGGCTTGGCTCCTGTTGCACTTTGGAAGGAACTTAATAAATGTTTTTGAGAGTTCTCCTTCTTCTAGGGGAAGATGGCTTATTTCAGCAGCCTGAGGAATGCCAAAACGAAATACCTAGTTTCTCCTCTGTATTGTGAAACTTTGGTTGCCTCTGTAAGGATCCACTTAAACAAAGAAGAACACTGAAAATAGTGAAAAAAAAGAAAAGAAGAGTGAAAAACACAGCTCTAACACTTACTCAGAAGGTGAGTAATGGAAGAATGAATGTGCAGAGGAATCAGGGTCTGAATCCTCAGCCATGGTGTGTAGTGCAGACAAGAATAATTTTATTTTCCTTTTCTCTGTTTCTTGTGAGAAGTATGCTCTCAGGGCTGGCTTTGCGAGGAATGTCTTCTGGACTTCAAACATAAACTTCTCATATTTGTCAGGAAGGGACTGGGTGAGTATGTGTTCAAGATCTGGAGGCAAAATGATTGTTCCCTCTCTTCACATGTACATTTTTTCTGGTATAAAACTAATCCCTCTTTCCAGGCATAGATTTTACATAAAAGCAAAAGGCTGCACTGACGTGACAGACAAGCCTAAACATTCATAGGATGAGTAACAACAAACCCAAGAAGTTTATTGGCAACTTTAATGCTGCTCTTATGTGTTTTGTCTTTCTCTCCCTTTCTGCATCCTTTACACCATTAAAAATATCAATTCACTTTTCTGCCTCAAAGAGTTGTTCTCCCCAACATGTGAAATGCTATGAATGTAGGAAACTACTGTTTTCTTAGTCCCTCTGGGAAACATCAACTTGCCAGGTCAGAGCTCTCAAGCTGATAGTATGTTGGGAATAGGGTTGCCTAAATTTTAATTTTCCAGCCACTGGGGTCATAGTGACAAGCCAAACTGTGCTGGGGGCAGAACATACAGGTGTTAATGGAGCTGAAGACTGGATCGAACAGTAGGATTTTCTTCACTTTAAGTTTGGAAGAGGCTCAAGTTGCAGGAGCCCCCTATGGAAAGGGGAATAATTCTCATCAGGGACCTCTTTCCTTTGAAAAATGCCCTTGAACAAGTTGCTTTTGAGAAAGTGATACCACGGTAAATGTCCCATGCTGTGTTTGCTGAGTCTCTGCTTGTACATCCAACAACAACCAACACATCTTCTCCGTCAGGCTCCTTCTGTCAACAGTGCTTACACAAGCTTTTCTTTGTTAGAAAAAGAAAAAGAGCTGACATTGTGTTTATACTTATCATTAACACGTAGGTTCCTGATACAGGTGAGCTATGGTGGAGCTACATTATAAACTAACAGGAAGTCCCTCGATAACTTCTGCGATGCAGAAGTGGATTTCAGGTTCTGCTTTGGTTCTCACTTCCCAGGACAAAGCAGCAAGATGCAGGGAATGTTACTAGAACCTCTGAAAATTAAAATATGGTGAACCTGTGCCACTTTATTCCTGAACAACTTTATATACAGGCAGCTTATAATTAAAGGCATGAAGAGTTCATGCATTAATTCAGACCTGTTATACTCCCTCTCCCCTCCATACACTGTGGTATGGATGTAGTTATTTAGGAGCAAGGATACCAGATAATATTAATGTGAAATAAGAACATCCACATAGGGAACAGATTAAGAAAGAAAGCAGAAGTGTGAATTTGTTTTCTTTCCATCCCCTCCATTTGCGATGAGTCCAATGACAGCAGAGATTACACCATGTCCTGGACAGACCATTAATTGTTAGTACTGACCTCACAATATGAAGGGATGATTCCCTCCAGACTCTGGGGCCCTGGGTCGGTTCAGGTTTCTTTGCAAGACTGTGGAGTAAACGCATGAAAAATGCACTCCTGTATGAAAAGCAGATGAGCTGCCTTGCAGATGGCACCTCCAAACCAGCAAAATGTGAGGGGGGCAGCCTCACTGTTGGGATGCTAGTCTTCCCAAACCCCTGCCACAGCTGGTAATCTGTCCAGATTATCTAGAAGTGTTCCCAAATACAGCAAGTCAGAGCATGAGTGCTGACCCCTGCAAGAGGTTCTCCCCATTTCTCTACCTATCCTGTGGATAACAACTTATCTGTAGGGCCCATAGGTGTGCCTAGCTCTTCATAGGTATTTACAGTTTGGCAAGCAGTAACTTGCCAATCTCAGTGCTTAATTAACATATGTTTGTAAAACACTGATGATAAGCCACCCACAGACATGTGCCACGTATTACTAGTATCTGTTTAGACCCCCCGCCCCCAAAAAAACCCAAAATCCAAAACCTGCTTTCATCTGCTGAATGAAAAGCTGCTACCTGGAGACTTTTTTGCCAGGCCCAGCTCAGCTGAACACAACGGGCATAGTTATCTATGAAAAGGACCATTAAACACGTAAAAGGCTGTTAAACATGAAACCACCTTTGGGCTGGGAGGGGCACAGTTCGTCCAGTCAGTGAAAAAATAAAAATCTACAAAGGAATTAGTTACTTTTAGGTGCCAGACACAGCTATCAAAAAGAGCAAAGTTTCCCAGTGCTTGCATAGGCTGTGGAGGCATTTGCAGCAGTCCAAAGAGGATGTGAAGTTGCAGTAAATTGGCGTGGAAGCATTTTACAGCTTCTGGCTCTTCTAAACAACTGATCACACCAGTCGCTGAACATGATTATGGGGTGTGCACGTATTTCTGCAAGCTGAGAGCTGAGGAAATCACCTGCTGGATTAATGCCACACTGGAAAGTTTTCTGTGTTTCCCAGAAGATCTGGTTTTAACAAATCTGCAAAGGTTACGCATATAGTGTGTGCTGTGGGGGTGTGTGTGTGGGGTGGATGGGGTGGGGGTGGGGTGGGAGTGAGTGGAGAAGGAAATAACTGCTCTATTAGAAAGCAAGAAAACCCAGAAAACAGCAAAATTAAGAGCAGGAATGAAGTGCCTTATGCTGTTATCCCCTTTCTCCAGGGGGTATGTCAGCTCTGAAGGGGATCATCTCCTGAGTGGTCTTTCCTGGAAATTTCACCCAGACCTAGAAAAACCCTGATGTTGCTGCCTACCTATTCAAAGCAAGCTTTTGTAGCATCAGAGCTGGTTTGTTTTCTTGCCAGAGGTGCCCTGTCACCACTAACAGTCCTTTCCAGCCAAAGATAAATAGGAGGAGCAGCCGCATATTGTCTGGACTCTGACTGCTTGCAGTCCAGGCTGGATGGTATTGAGACCACAAAAAATAAACCCCAAAACCACCACCCCGTAAACAAACTTGCTGCACTGTGTTTAAGTAGGGATACCTGCACGTACAGGAGAGTGGCTGGCACAGCATCATGACCCATCTTCCCCTGAGCCACTGAACCACGAAAGGCAAAACACGGGTATAAAACCTCAGTTTGGGGGATGGTGCAGGGGTTTAACCCATCCTGGGCATCAGCTTTGGCAAACCATAAGGTGACCAGGAATGAACCACAGGGAAAGCCCAGCTGGTGGGCCAACACCCTCTTCCCACTTTGGAGGGGGCCAGCAAGGAAAGCCTGGCTGCAGCGGGCTCTCCCCTCACTTCCACCCCACATACACACCAAGCTGGGCCCTCTGCCCAGGTGCCCACAGCCCCTGTGCGAAGGCGGGCAGGGGTGGCCCATCAAGGGCGCCTGCTTCATGTGACGGCCAGGCCTGCCCTACCTTCTGTGCCTGCTGGATCATCTCCCGCACCACCTCCTTCAGGTGGGGCGCGCTCTCCTCCTTGCGGGGGTGCGTGAAGAGGGCCACCCGGCTGATGCCCCGGTAGAACGTCTTGTCGGTCCAACCCAGGTCCAGTGGCGGCACCTCCGTGTCTGAGCACTCGGGCCAGTACGCCAGCGAGAGGGCCTCGCCGCCAGGCCCCCGTACCACCTTGCCGCCCTCCCGGGGGTCGTTGTATCCCCGCCAACTGCCCCGCAGGGCCTCCAGCTCCTGGCTGGAGAGAAAATCACGGAGCTGCTCCTTCCTCAGTGCCTCCCTGTAAGCCGCCTCGCCCCGGGTCACCAGCACCTCCAGGGCCCTGCGCTGGTCCTCGCTGTAGTAGAATCGGGCCTGGGCCTCCGTCACCTTCTCGTTGACGTGCGAGTCGTCCAGCAGGAGCACCTGGGATTCCGCCATGCTGCCGGCACCTGCAGTGCCGGCCGGGAGGGAGGCTGTGGAAGGAGGGAAAGGCAGAGCAGGGACTGCCTCACCTGGCCTGCCTGAGCCCGCCCTGACGGGTGGAGCAGCCACGCCACCGCCCTCTCACGCTCCCCTGGCTCCCTGGGGACACGGCTGTCCCCTCTGTTCTACTCCTCTCCCAGACCCGCACGTGTCCCTGGCCCCCGGGGGACAGGGGTGGCTGTCCCCCGGGCATGGCCAGGACCAGTGTCCCTGACCACAGCACTTGAGAGCCTGGGCCACAGGCAGATTTTGGGGTGCAAATGCAAAAGCCCATTTAAAAGGATTTTTTTCACCCCCCTTTTTCATACGTGGCAGCCACCTGAGGGGCGCTTGTGGGAATGGGGGGACACGAGTGGGGCCAAGGGTGCAGGCACAGCACCATGCAGGCTGCAAGCCATGGTCCATCAGCCGAAGCTGGCTGCTAGCCAGCCCTCTCCAAATCCCCTTACAGAGCAGCAGTAGAAGCTCAGCAACTCCGGAAAAGCAGGAGGTGGGTACCTTGTTTACAGATGGGAAGATGACAGAGCGACTTGCCTGAGGCTGCCCAACCGGCTGGTGTCAGAGCTGGGAATAAAACCGCCCTGCTCCTAGTCTCTTGCTGGGAGCATGAATAAATACCCCTGGCTCAACACACGTGTCCTAGCTGAGAGACTAGGGGCTGTCATGTAAATTATGATTTTTGCGTGGTATGCGATAGTTGCTGGGGGCCCTAATCAAGATTCAGGCCCCACTGTGGTTTGCAGTGCGTACACAAAGGATAAAAAGCAGTGCTTCCCCCTTGCAGCCCAGGGACAGAGCTGGCAGGGATGAGCAAGCAAATGGGGATAAAGGCAAGACAACAGTGAAATACAAATATTCAGAGGCATTTGCAGCACTTTACATATGTGACTAGCCCTAAGTGCTCACATGCACAAAAAACTGAAAGGACACTGCTGCTGGAGCTGCTCTTTGTCTCCTCTCTATAAGCAATTGCCTGTGCTCTGTGTGAGTTAGCTTAAAAAATCCAAGGATGAGGCAGGGCACCGGAGCTCATCCTGTGCTGTTCCTCTCCTTTAGGCAGAAGGGAGCATTTTAGTATTCCAGACTGTCATCAATAGCTTTTCCTAGCATGAAATTCACTTAAAATTAGAAATTGCACTTTGCAGAGGTCTGTTCCTCTGCCTATCAAGTCCCCTTTAAAAATTAATTTCAATATAGGTTCTTTTAGCCTGATTTCCAATGGAAATGAGGCTTACGTGGTCATGGTGTCTGCATCTGTCTGCCTGTCTGTCCATCTCTCTAATAACTTTTGAACCCACTGGCTGATCTCAGACAAGTTTGGCAGAAGTGTAATTACACCCCTACGGATTTTGTGAAAATATGTGGCCTAATAGCAAAAAGAGACCCTATCACAGACCCTAACAGGAAAAGTTACAACATGGGTTCATGCCCTATTAGATTTTTAAATATTCCATAAAAGTGAAAACACTAATAAGTGCCTGATCTGTATGAAAAGCTTCAAATGAAGTTTATGCCATTTTAGACACCCCAGTCAATCAACCACAATATACAAATACACAGGAGATGCAGCTTTGTTAGTTCCAGTGCTCACTAAACTACTTGGGACTTTTTTTTCCTGTACAAGAGGCTGCCATCAGCTTTACTATTTCATGTGTGGCTAAATAAAATCTCTTTAATCCTAGGTGCTCTATTCATTTGTAGCTGCACAATGTAATCCTTTGTGTTCAGCTGAGGCTCCCACGTGAAAGCAACAGTAGGTTCACAAATGTATGTTTAGTTTTGTATTCAAAAGCAAGTGAATATTTCCCACATCCAAGTAAAAGCAGCAGAGATTTTTCCGTTTGTTGTGATGAAATGTTTATTCCCCATCTCTCACTCTAAAAGACAGTGTTGTCTATGTGTTGATATGATAAATAGGGACAAGGAGCTGTGCAAAAGCTGAGAGAGACCCTTTCCCAGTGCATGCATGTGTCCCGTCCTTCCTCCCTGTTCTTGCAGCAATACATTCCAACTAAGCATATTTCCTATATGGAGTTTTTATAAGGTCTGATGATTCAGTCCCTTTTGATATACCCTGACCCTCTGGCTGACATTCTCACCTCAAAGACTGGTAAAAAGAGCTGTGCAAACAAACTGCCCTCTCTGCCACAGAGGTAACCCAACCCTTTGGGACTGGGGAAGAAGAAACATGTCTGGTGGGAGTTGGGGGAAATACTTGTACCTGGCCCTGCCTCTCTGGGGTCGAGGACTGAATTCCAGTTTCCCCTCTAGAAGAGGGTATTTGTTTCAGCTCAAGTTCTCCTCGCTGCCCTTAGCACTGGCTCAAGCGAAGGAAGAAGTGGGAAGCTTGCTTTTGAACTGGGCTGAGGCAGCTGCAAATCCATGCAGAACTACACTATCAGTCCTCCGATTTATTTTGTCCCTGGGGATTACTTGCTGGAGGGGCTGCATGTGTGTAGGCAGGGCTGGGTCTCTGCTTTTTGCCCTTGCTTGCGTGTCATCCCAGCCAAGTCCTGGTTAAGACTTGCTCACTTTTCTGGTCTGGATCCAAAACATTTTCCAAAGGATGTAAACTAACCTATCAAGAAATATTACCTCTTATTGTAACCCCCTGCTCCAAACCCATTATGGTGTTTTAAATATTCTGCCTTCAAACACCTCCCACATATATTCTGGATACTTGGGTCTAATTGCTTCACTTTCCTTTACGAGGCAGTGCAGGCTGTGTATTAGATAAAGATATGACGCCTTATATTTAGCATTAATTGTAACTACGCTTGTCCTGAGCATACATTTCTCTTGCCAGTCCTTCCTGCGTAATTTCAGTCGCTAAATAGCGCACTTCATGATATAGTCTTTGATAAATTTCCTGGCAGTGTTTTTCTTGTGACATAAACTGCTACAAGCTCTTGTTATAAAACCTTTGGGTGCTCAGCTCTTTAGGCGTGAAATTCTGATGCCTTCCCCCGTACCTTTTCTTTACATCTTATTTCTCCCAAGAGAAGTCAGCATCTACATGCAAAATAGGAGTAAAACCAGGGGAAAGTATTAAAAAGAAAGGATCATTTTGTGATAAACTTGTTGAGACTTGTATAGCAGAAGCCTTTTTTTTTTGGGGGGGTGGGGTTGGGAGGGAGGGAGGGATATCGTCCAGAACAAGACAAGCTGATTTACCAAAATGTCTCTGATCAACCCTACTACCTTTTGGGGTTTTGTTTTGTTGGTTTGTCCCCCCCCCCCCGCCCCATAAGAAGCAGCAACTGGTTAAAAATGAGTTTTGCAAAGAAAACAGGATGGCTTATGTGATGGAGGATACAAGAGAGTGTTTTCCACTTCTCAGTGTCCCAGCTGCAGGTTAGCCTGAGGTGATGGGGGTTTGCCGTCTCGAAATGGAAGGGTAAATAAATAGGTGCCTACGCCATGGTTGTTATTAAACACTACACTCCTTCCCTGTGCTGGCTGGCACCACAGAAAGACTCACAAAGGCTTGGTGGAGATTTCATCTTCTCGACTTTCTTCTCTGCAGTCAGGATCCAGCAGTTTGTGGGAAGACTATTACGTGCGCAGCAAGCCACACTCTGCTTGTCCCGAGTCTGAAATTTCATTTGCAAGAGCTGCCAACCCAGTGCAGGAATGGGCGCGTTAGTCACGTCCAAGTATTGGCAGAGCTAAAAAGCCTGAAATAAGGTGATTTCAGGGTGGAGAGGAAGAAGTGTTTGCCTTCACCATTCTCCCTCCAGTGACCCAAAGAGCTGCAGGCAGTGGAAGGTAGGTGTGTCACTTCTGCAGCAGCAGTGACAGACTGCAATCTGGAGGATGAAGAAACGCTTTCAGATGCTTCCTTTCTGTCATATTACACTGCCTCAGGGAGAAAACCTAGCTGCTGAATTGGAGAATTGCCGCAACTGAGTCAAGTGCTTCTGGCCTCCCACTCAGTTTTTCAGCTGTTGTTTCCATGTGAGAGTAAATAGGTAAGAGTCCTCTGAAGAGAGCAGAAAGGAAGTGTGTTCGTGGACTCATTTCTTGCAGCACGGTATTTGCTGACTGAGCACGCACAGAAAGGCCTTTAGCCATTTACCCTGGCTGCTCCCATTCACAAGGCAACAGTTTGAAGCAGTTTCCTCTAAGAAATAGTGCTGACCCAGGTCTCTTGCTTAACCTTTCAACTCCCATATAGGCAAGGACTCAAAACTGGTTGCAATTCAGAATTAGCTGAGCTACCCTGCAGGGCCTTGGCCAAGTTGTCTGCTGTGCCTCAGTTCCCTATCTGGAAATGAGGAAAATGCTACAGGGAAAAACCCAAACCAACATCACCTACATTTACTTTGGTTTCTCCTGCAAGGGGGTTAGAAAAAAATAGACAGCTGTAGTGTCCCTTTGCACGTGAGCCAAACCCTGAAGGGAAGCTCTCACTAAAGAAAACAGTGAGGAATAAGCAATGCAGTCTCTGAATAGGATGCTTAATTGCAGCTATAATTATGTAGCTCTCAAATCACAGTGTGCTTTATAGACAAAGGAACACCAGGAATGAAGGCGCTGATAAGTTAAGGCAGCAACCAGTCTACAGCGTTGGGTACTTACCTGTGTACTGTGCACCTGTCAGTGTGCATTGCTACCTCCTCTTTGGAGAAGATAATGCTCAGGTGAGAATTGATGGGCAGAGGAGCAGAGCACAGAGGGAAGGCTGGGATGGGTGTCCCAGGCAGAGGCTGGAGGGGTGGGGAGCAGACTGTCATGAAGAAATTAATGGGCTGGTCTTGGCGTGGTGGAGCAGACCACCAGCCAGTGCAGCAAGATGAGGTGGGAGGTGGAGTTATGTGCTGATGACAAGGGTGAGATGTCCTAATGCTATGTGGTGAGTAAAAGGGAGTCAATGGAGGGAATGCAAGAGACATGATATATGCAAGAGTGAACAAATTCATTTGAAAAGCTGCATAATCCGTCGAGGAAAGGAGAACAGTGAGAAACCGAGATGCGGCTTTGGCATCCACAAAGTTTTAGTCATTCTGGAAGCTGGCTAAAAAAGGCCCTGGCAAAAAAAAAAAAAAAAAAAAAAAAGCAGCCCTGGTTTTTATAAGGAGGGGGAACAAATAAAACTGTGAGCTTGTCTATGGGGAGAAGTTAGAAGTGGGCCCTAAACTACAAAAATGAACAGGAAGAAGCAGTTTGGTCCCCACAATAAATGCAAAACTGTGTGACGGGAGCCGCATAGGGGAGAAGAAGGGAACCCTCTGAGAGGAGATGCAGAAGGCTTAAGTGTAGGCTTAGACCTGGAGAGGGAACAAGGAGATTTGTGATTCATGAACATAAAGAAAGATACGGCTAGATTTTAAGATGTGGTGGAAGAGCGTTTATTTGGTTTGGAAGATGCCCTTTACTGATTTTAGCTTAAAAATATCCAGAGAGGGAATGTAAAGAAGTCAGCTGCTCATGACCTTATCAGAAGCACCACTAGCTCCAGCAGCGCCACGGTGAAGGCAGATGGAGTGGGCGCAAGCAACTCCCCTGAATCAGAAAAAACAAATAAAAGGAGCCGACCAGACCTCCCTCCTGAAAGGGTGTTTCCAGAGACACGTGGTGTAGGTGTGAAAGCAAAACTTTACAGGAAGTTACAGGTAAAATCTGCTGATAATTTTTTGCCTTATAAATCCAGAACTACGGCCATAAAAAAATATACCAGGTGACATCCCCTGCCTCTGTTCTGGCTGCTCTTTCTGTGGACAAGTTACCCTTCAGCTTGACTGAGACACTGCACAGCAGCACTTTTCCCAGGCTATAACATTGCTCCAAGTAGGGGTGCACTCCGGGCACTTCAAAGCCACACAAGGAGAAACTAGCGTACTGCCTATTTTTTTGATACCGGCGACACTCCTACCTTGGACTTCAGCAGGGAAGAGCTTCTAAGCCAGCCAGCCTGAGGCATGGTGATGGTCTTGGTTATGAGACAGTGTCACAAGGACAGTGACCCAGGCTGTCCCTCCCCAGGTCTACAGACACCTGAATTCAGGCTTAGAATATCGTGTTTTCAGATCAGCATTGGCAGAAGGATCTGGTTTTGAATTCTCCCAAAAGCAAAACCCAAATGCATAATGCACTTACTTTCCTCCAGTGCCTGTTTTTAGATCCATTTCTTTCGCAACTCAATTAATCAAGATTTTGCTGCTCATTTTAAAATAAGTGGCATTTCTCTTAGGAAGGTTTATAGCTTTCAGTCTTAGAGGTTTAAAAATAATCAAATGGATTCTGAGCTAATCCAGATTCATAAGATGTCTTGTCTGTTAATATCTGAACACTTTTATGACCATATTTAAGAAATTGCCTTCTCCAGAGGGGTATTTTTCAGACAGATTGTCCCCCACTACTCTATTTTGCGACTGTGGTAGGTTACTGTGCTGCACCCTCATGCAAAATGCATAGGAGGAAGGGAGGGGGAGGAGGAGCTGCAGCAGAAATAAGCCATGGCTCTGAGCTTATCCATGTTGCTTTTTCCCCTCTTCTCTGATGATGGAGAATCCATAGATCTCTCCTTGTGATAGCCTATCCTCCTCACCTGCTTTTTCTATTTGCCCTGCCATCCTTTGGTGAGATCATTCAAAAATGTTCACTTGAGGGTGATCATGGGCATTTTTCCTTTTATTCTTCCAGCAAGGCTGGCTTAGTAACATGTTTCTGCTTGTCAGAACCCCCCCTCACCTTCTTCCCCACCCTCCTGTATTTATTTCCTTCTGTTGGAGAAGCAGCTGCATCCCCCAGGGAAGAGCACAGCCTGTGGCAGATCCCCATCCTTCCCAGAGTATCTCTGCTCTAACAAGCAAGATGAGAGAGTCCAGTATTCATGGCTCAACTTCCACCTTGTTGAGGCTGCCAATTAGTAGAGGAAGTGGTGATTGGATTTTTTCCCCCCATGCTGTCAGTTGACCTAAGCCACAGCAAGACAGGAAATGCAATTAGGCAGTGGATGATCTTGGGAAGGACTGCAGCTAATGGCTTAGCATTTTGCATTTCTCACAAACACTTAATTTATCCTTCTACTCTTCCTGCAAGTTGTGTATAGGATGCAGTGGGGTCATTTCATCCTCTCATGTGAGGTAATTGCCTTGTGATCCTCTTTCAACACTGCAGAGCAATGTGAATAGCAAATTACAGCTCAAGTATCACTCATGCAAATGCTTGGGGTAACACCATGACAAGCAATGTGAGGGATGTACTGGTGGCCTTGGTCACCAGGTAGCATGGAAGCTTTCCAGCTAGGCTTCAGATGAAGGGCATTAGCTGCAACAAGGCACTTTTGAGCTTGGGGGGCCACATCCACCATGCAGATGGATGCAGAAAAGGGGCAGCTGTGATTCCCACAGCAGAACAAGAAGTGCCATATGTGAGCCCCAGTATGGGAGACTGGGCAGGCCTGACAATTAGGATGCGAAATGGATAGGCTCATGTTCTGGGTGTTCAGGACATGCAGCTTTATACTGCTGTGGGACTACACAGCAATACTGGGGAATTCATTCAGTTGGCTGGAAGAAGGCGCGTTTGGGTTGGGTCGTTTGTCTGCAGCACCAGGTAACCTACTTTTATGAATGCTGCCCTGCCAAATTAGCTAGATCAGGGTGATTCCCTGCCTTCATCTACTCAGTGGCCTACCAGTCCCTTTTGTTCTGAGCTCATCTACATTTGGAAGGTAAACACAAGATACACCCATGGTGACCTTTAGAACTAGAAGCCTTTACAGTTTGCATAACACTGCAGATATATATGCCATGATAATAAATAAGCCAGGGTAATTATGGAATAAATCCTTGCCCCAAAGAGATACCCAGATGTGAATGGCGGAGCATGCTGCCAAGCATAAAGTACAGCTCAACCAGAGAGGAGTGTGCTGCAAACAGCCAGGGTTTTTGCAGAAGGAGGGAAGAAAGCCTAGCCAACATGAGTAGGCTCCAAGGACAAGCTGAAAGAAGTCAGAAAGCCAGAGGGGATAAGAAAGAAAGTGAAGGAGATGTTTAACCACCATGTGAGGGTGAGGGCCCAAAGATTGTAAAAGATTATGAGAAATGCTATGTTGGCATAAAGATAGTCATGGAAAAGGAAGACGAGCTTTGAGTCCGACATCCATGGCTCTGCCATTGTCCCGCTATTGTACCTTTGGCAAATCATTTCACCTTCATCTGACTTCCCTCCTCATCTTTCTACGTCTTGGCACTCTGACTTGCAAATTCTTTGGAGTAAGACTATAATTTCTACAGGCATATGAAGTGCTCTGCTTCATACGAAGACTGCAACCAGGCTCTGAACTCAGCCAGTGCATCTCTATCATGAAGGACAGCAAAATCCTATGGAAGACAAAAGGCTGTTGCATAGACCTGGACACAGGCAAGGCTCGTCTGTTAACAGGGACTGACAGCCTCTGCTGCGGGGATGAAGGGGAGCAGGATGCTGGAGAGGAGAGGGCAACACTGGCCATGGAGAACACAGGTTGCTTGTAGCAGCAGGATAAGAGAAAGAGCACTGAAAACAAAGAAATGTTAAAATCATGATTTGTGGGTGGAGGTGGGGAAGAGACAAGCAATGGTTTGGTAGAAGAGATAGGTGCTATTTTAGTCAGGCTGGGATAATTTCAGCTCTGATGTAACTCCATTTACGTCAATTTTAGTCAGCTGAATTACACAAAGGATTAATTTAGGTCAATAAGTTGAGGTGAGAGTGACTCAGCCCAAAGTAGGTTTTGGGGTGCAAGGAAGAGATGTGAAACAAGGACCAGTTGAGGAACTGGAGCCATCCTGGATTTGGAGAGGTGATGAGAGAGGGTGAACAAGAGGGAGCAAAGGCAAACAGGCCACAGACCGCTGCAGGGATGTTGGCCAATGATTTCCATTCCAACCCAGGAAAATTTGCAAAGAAAGGCCGTCTGCTCCCTGAACTCTGCAGTGCAGTGGCTATTTACCCTTTACTCCTTCTCATGGTCCACCTCCCCTTGCCACTCCTCAGGGCAGCTCGCACACCCACATACCGTACTCAATGAGAGATCATAACGATTAATCTTTGGTTTTATTTTTTGTGTTTAATCACAAAACATTCCAGGTTTAACCTGAAATAGAGTTTGGATCAGGGTTTCACAGGGCAACAGTTGCATTTAGCAGGGAGAATGGGTCTGATTCACTCCTGGTACAGCTTCACTGGAGTTGATGAAAATGAATTTGTTCCATTAATTCTCCAGAGACAGCATGAAAGCCAAATGAAACCAGACAGGGCCATTCTCAGGCTGACAAAAGCATCCACACCTTAACTCTCAGCAGCCTGCCTATGAAACACATGGAAAAAGTGTCTAAAATACTTGACACCATCTTTAAGGTTTGCAAAGAAGTGCCTCTCAACAACGCACAGGAAGTAAGAGTGATGCCATTACACTTAATGAAACAAAAACAAAAAATAATGTAGAACATCTCTTGCTTCCTTCCCACTCCACTCTCTTTTCTTTCCCTGCACATGTTTTCCATCAGTTGTTTCTGATGCCTCTTTTAAATTGGTATTTACTTTCTTGTAATTCTGTGTGCTGAGATAATTTAACACCATGAAGCCCTGAGGTTTCTTTTCTCTCCTCTGTCCTCATTTTCCCTAGCTTTTATTTTCCCATTCAGTTTTTCCATTTTTGTTCTCTGAAATCATGATCTTCAATTGTATTTTATTTTCATTCTTTTCCTCTATAGCTTGGACCTGTTTTCATTCCTCTGTTCTCTTGTCCCTTGTTCAGTATCAGCTTTAGTTAAGAGGAGAAGAAAGTCAGTAGGCTATAAGGTTAAAGATTAACTTTAACCATCTCTTTGACACCTCCCCCAGACTCAGCTCCCCCAGTTTCCCACCTTCCACAAATACTTGGTACTGCACAAGAAATAAACACCCACAAAGCACTCCCGTCTCGTATTCAATCACCATAATAAATACAAACTCTTTTCTGTAACATTCAATCATTATATTTAGTCTTAATATCATGCTTTTCATCTGCAAACACCCACACAAGCATTGGTTAATTTGTCCTTACAACAGCCCTGCAAGGTAGGTAATTACGTGTTATTATCTCCATTTTACACATAAGGAGACTCCAGCAGAAATTATGAAACTCCTAACAAGCACACATACCCACAAATCTAAACAGGTACTAACTATATCGTCTACAAACGCACACATACACACAGCAGTCTACATACATATTAGCGTACACCAAAAATACGGGGCAGGCAAGCTTGCTGTAGGACGGGAGAGAGGCGCTCAACACATTACAACCACCATAAAGGAAACTTCTCAGAACAGGAGATTGGCCTGGACAGCAGGAGAGGTGCAGGAAGCAACACGAGCTCTCTGCAGCACGCTCTGTCATTTCTGGGCAGCATTTCATGACCTCTGTTTTCTACAGTTGAGCAAATGTGCAAGGTGATGTCCTCCTTGCCCCCATGTACTTTGTCTGAAGCACCACCAAGGCTTGATTTCGTGTTTGCAGTTTCACCACTGGTGACTGCCCTCGCTCTATCAACACTTGTTTCTGACAAAAAGTTAGGAAAACCCAGTCGTGCACAACCCCCAAGTGAGCTCCTGACCTATTTGAATGCTAATTACCTCTTAGTGCTCTATCCGACTCGTTCTACTGCCTATCAAGATGTCAGGATGGGAAGATAATAGACCTTCTGGACCGCAGGCAGCTACACACACAAAACCATAGAAATACGGAAGAAACATTAGCGGGAAAGCCAGAGAACGAAAATGAAGACACGAGTAATTAACTTTGATCCAGGATGTCAGCAGCCTATGCCAGAGTATCCTTGTGCAGCAACACCCCTCCACTGCGGGGAAAGGATGCTCTGTTCCCATCCCACGCAGCACTCCCCCGCAGCAGCCCTGGCACAGCAGAAGCTTCAGGGACTCTGCAGGATCTGGCAGGGTCTGTTTTGGAGGGTCAGATCCTCAAGTGTAGTTAGACATTGAATTCCCACTTATGCAAGGAAGCTTTACTAGAATTAATGGGCATTAGATGCCATTAATATAAAGAAACCGGACATGAAAATAAAGATCTCTGTAAGGATTTGGGCCTTTGTGACTCCCCATTTCATTGCTCTCCATTCAATGTGACACTGAGGCTCTCATGGACTTGGGAGTCATGGTTCAATGAAAACTATCGTCTTCCCCCTTTGTCAGGCTTCCTGTCTTATTTTCTGAACCTGTCACACCCTCTCTCAGCATAGATATGTCCAGGCAAATGATTTCAATATTGTCTTCCTTTCACCCTGTGTTTTGGGTGGGACTGGAGACAAAACTATATGACAGACTTTGCCAAAGTTGCTCATTCCATAAAAACAGACACAAGGCCCCAGGTCTTCTCTGTATCAATAAAAATGTTAAGTCTGTATCATTGCTAGAGTTTTTTCCTATTCCAGATTTTCTTAAAATCCTTTACTGTTTTTAGCTTTTCCAGCCAGGACTGCGTCCTCCAAATATTTGGTTTTCCATGTCAGTTTTCTGCATTTCATAATTTCTGCTTTAGAACAATTGCGGTCTCATTTTTTCTTTCCCCTAGTTGGCATATGTTACTTTTTTATTTCTAATTGCTGTCTGAGCTCTGCCACTGAGCCAGCACAGGCTGCTGCTTCCTAAAACACAGACATTGATGCCAAGGCTGAAACTTCACAGAGCTCTGCCAAACCTGCTGACTCTGGATTCCCGCATCACAGGGGTCCTCTCAGCTTCATCCCTTCGTAATTACAACAATCATTCATACCACAGGAGAGACCCAAACTTGCAGACTAGCTCATGACCTGAGTGTCTATGTGCTGTGCTGACAGGGAGGGAAGGCCAGCCCTGTCTTACAAGCTACAAGTTGACAAGGTGAGGCAAAATGCTTGTTCCGGGTAAAAATTGCAGCCCTACATAGATGAGTGGTCTTTGCTTTAAGGACTCTCCTTTCCTTGGTGCTCCCTACCCAGGGGGTAAAGAGTCAGAGCACCAGCAGAACACCTGTGCTGGCAAGGCCATGCCAGACTCACAGCACATGGACTAGCTGCCCATGTCTGTGCATGTCTAGAGGCGTCCAGCTCCCCCTGCCCCATTCACTGGACAGGGGGAAACCACACTGCTTCATCGGGAGCAAAGCTGTGCGGCGGGAGGGGAGAAGCACCAGGGAGCACTGCCAGAGGGGTTACTGCTTGCATAGCGGTGCTGCTCTAAGTCCTGTAGCATGAACAATTCTTAAAAGGGATTTCAGGTAGGTAGGGAAATACATTATTCATATAACATTCACTGAGATGTTCAGATGAGTCAAAAATGTCTGCTGCTTTGGCCATCACAGTGATCTATCCTGCCTCATTGCTTCCTTGTGCTACTCCTGTCTACTTGCCTGTATGCACCTCTTACCACTAGCTGGAAGCTGCAAGAGCTCTAGGGCATGGCCACAGTGCCAGCACTACAGCACCTTGGTCTGGATTTAGCATTCCCAAGTGCTTATGGCAACTTGGAAATAATAAGGATAAATACTAAAATAATACTAGCAAAAAAAAAAAAAAAAAAGAAGAAAAAAGAAAGAGAAAGAGCTAATGTCCATGATAGGTGTAATAAATGAAATGGAAAGCACATCTACATGATTCTGAGAGAGAAAGTGGTGGGGATGATGATGTTTAGGAATGCTGTAGAATGAATTGCAGGATCATAATGAAGCATTCGAGCTGGGGATGCAGGACAAAGGAATTAGAAGCTGTGATGATGAAGACGAGCTTTCAGCTAATATGGGAGTGCAAAGGGAGACAGTGGCGGGATGCAAATAGGAGGTGGATGTGATTGCAGTGCTGAGCCAGCCAAGCCTTGTCTACACTAGCAGTACATATCCTATTAGAAAGAGTTTTGCACCCACGCTCTAAGTAACAGGATACTCAACATAAATTTGAATTTTGCATGAAGGCAAGACAGCTGCATTAAAGATGGGTTAGTCAGTCTTGGTTAATGTTCTCTGAATGCAACATGTGTGTTGTATACGCTAGCCTTCAGCCTCCTTGGGCACTGGATTCCTCAAAATGTTAGCTCTTCTTCACCTGGGATAGTAATTTATGCACATTTACAACATGTCATTCTTCACTGACTCCCCTGTGAGGTCTGTTATTCTGCACCGGACAGGCCTCTGCCAGACACAGTGTCCTCTGTTTCTGCTGTGTGGACTGCGTGCATCCATGCAGGATGCTTGGCTTGACCACTCACTGTGAAAGAGTCAGGCCACAGTCACCAGCTTGACTTATTTACTGAGCTGATCTAGCTCTAAGTTAACCAGCTGTTTTTCCTAAATGACACATTTTCCATGAACAGACATGGATGGAGAAAAAAAACCCAAACCCTTTTGCAGCAGCTTTTTCAGTGAGCTGGAGGCCGAAGAAATAAGGAAGGTAGAAACAATAAGGCTTAATATGAAGCATGTTGAGAAGAGCTTTGGAGCTGTGGTCAGCTTTGTCTGAGTCATGAGAAAAAGAAAACCACAAGGCTTTGACCATATTAGACTGTCTTACACAGGTAAGTATAAAGATTCTTTAAATAGATGAAAGATGATAATTATAATTTCAAAGAGGAGTAAATCACTACCCACACCCTTTGGCTCCCTACATAAAGATCTTATCAAATTAAAATATGATCTCTTCTCGAATAACGAGGTACAACCTCAGCTGGTAAAAATCAGAATAGGTCTATGAACTTAAAACATACAACATTGACTTACTCAGACAAAGCCCAGTCCCACTTGCCTGCTCAGATATCTTCTCAGGTGTCCCCCCTCCTCCCAGAGTCACACTCAAACCTTCGTGTGCCACAAACACACACTTGGGCTAACAGCCGGCTCTTCAGAGACAGCTTTCTGTAGACCCAGGGGAGCCAGCACTTCAGAAAAATAGGCTTCATATTTAAATGTTTATGGTAAGGACAATAAACACCACCAGTCTTTTGTTAGTAATGGTATCTATCATCATGGTTGTTGGCCTCCAATGCATCAACAGAGCCAAAGGCTTCACAAGACTGAGGGACAGCAGTGACCATGTTCTCCAGCTTCTCATAACTAAAGCCAGAGTATTTCGCTGCGTAAATCTTGTATCCAGCCCTCTTTCCAGGCTTGGGCTGGAGACCTGTGGTAGAGCACGACAGCAAGGCTGCTACGCTGTTCAAGTGGTTATAAACCTTCTCTTTTACATATTAACGTTTTATTTTTAGTCAGAATGAGTCTAAAATCAGTGCAAACCACCCATTTGTGTGTCCTGAAGCCTTACCTCTTATTTTGGGAGTCCTATATTCAAGATGGTTACAACTGGTGTTCCAGAGTGCATTCTGCTACATAACTGGTTGTGAAATGTCAGTGCTCTTCAAGTCACGCACATTTAAAATGAGAATATGCAGGTATCATTTTGGTCAGCTGATGCTGAAGATTTAAACTTGTAAGCACTGGTGTGCTCTCCAACCTGATAAACATGACTGATAGCTGCACCCCACCCAGAAAGGGAAGCATCAGCAACAAGTGGCCCTAATTTAGCAGTTTCACAGGGCAGCAAGATACCTCTTGCTCTTAGTTTTTTTCTTCTGAAAACTGTTGTGCATGGTCCATTCCCCTCAGAGATAATCTTGGTAATAGTTTGAGTGACTGATAGTTTTACGATTGTGATCATATTAGGAATTAGTTTTTTCCTGCTTTAATTTACAGTCAAAAAAATAACAAACTCTTACAGCTTTACTGTTTAAATGAAAAGAATTTCCATGAGCTTCCACAGAGGAAATGTAGGGCACACTATTTGCAGCAGATCTGAGTTCTTTCCCCTTTCCTGCCCCCACCCAGCTCTCCCAAACAACCTTTAAAGAAAGGATTCCCTATGCATGTAAAGGCATCATGGCAACCTCAAAGCCAAGTCAGTTTTCATCTTCCTGAGTCTGCAGCCTAGGCTGAGGTGATCTAATAGCTCCTGCTGCCAGGACTGGGAGGTTCTGTCTTCCCCTTTCCCCTCCTGGCTGTGCATTCCCACTGCTCGCCCTGCGCTGGCTCTGGGCCTCCTTAGCTGCCCTCAGTGAGCTGACTCAACTCATTAACCCACAAAAACCAATTGGATCCTTTTCTGCAGGGTGGCAGTGAGCTGTTAGATTGACTCACCTGCTCTGATGAAATCACGACCACTGTTATTAACAGACCATCTTCATCCGATAACAGGCAAATAGCTGCCACCACAATGGCAAGCTCAGATATATAGATATGTAGCTACAGAGAGCTGATTCTCTGCTGCCACATGTCCCTCTTATTCACACCTCTGCCAAGTGACTGTAAAAAGCTGCTAGTTCAGAAAGAGCAGTTGGTGGTACATCTGCATCAGCTCTGAAGAAAATGACTGTAGAAGGGGCAGAGCAAAGGGCAGTTCCCCTTCCCATTGGTGCTGGGGAAGAAAACTTGCAGCTGATTTTTTTTCCTCATAAATTTTGATGAGAGAAAAAAAATGAAAGGCTGATTCAGTCTCCTTCTAATTCAGCATTTTGCAACCAAACTTTCAGCGTGCTGCACCTGGCAGAAAACAGTCAGCCACAAGAAGGGACACTGCGGATGGGTTCCTGCTGTTTGTTATTATCTGTTGGCGCTGCAGTAGCACCATTCTTGGAATTTGACAAAGGAGAGGGACTGGCCAGGACCACAAGGAAGTTATAGTCTGAGTCAGACACACTCAGTACAGCACAGACATAAATGATACAATACAAATGACCTCTAGATCAGTAGAGAAGGTCCCTCTTTTTTTCTTTCTTTTATTCTTCATCTGTGGCTGGACATGACTGACTGGTTTCCTAGATGTGCCTCTTAAACAGGAAATTGGACTTCAGTCATGAGATCAGGACACTATTTTCCAGCTTTAAGTGCACGTGTCCTAAACTGCATTTTTTCCTCCACAGAGTCACTCTCACTTTTATTTGTGACAAAAAAACTTGCCGTGACTATATCTTTCATAAATCCTGGTGGAAATGAGCCTGCTTGGACTAGCGGGGAGAAGTTGCAAGATATCTAGAGATCTTTTAATTTATTTGTTTCTTCTTCCTCCCTTTGTTGCTGGAGCTAATTTTATTTCTGCATGTCTACAAGGATCCCTGCACGCCTGCCATTTGCGAAATTTTGCATTTTCATGTTAGCAGGCTGGACATCTGCCAAGCGGCTCTCACTTGCACAATGACATCAGACAATGTGCTTTGAATTTTTCCTCTGCACAAAGGTCAGCAAACTTTTCCTTCTCACTTGTCCATTCCCCTGCTGTCCTGTAGCTTGCAGATAAGTCCTCGGCTGCTTTCTACTGTCAGTTCTGCTTATATAAGGAACTTCCTTTGCATTTGGTGCAAATTAAGGCTCCTGAATTCTGTCACATGAACGTTGCCTCTAAAAACTGGAGAAATTGGCAATGCTCTGCCCTCTTCCTCAGTGCTATTAAAGGCTTTATCATACGCTCAGTTCATGCTTCCCAACTGAAATGCAAAGCTTTCAGCCTGAAGGAGTGGCTGGGTGTCAGAAGCTCTTTAGTCAATGCATATTTTTTAACCAGTAAATGTTACAGCCTGGATCATCTAGGGAACACTAATGGTTTCAACTGATCTCTGTAGAGTTTCATTTAAAAGCAGCTAAGCCAACTGCTTTGAACAAGTATTTGAAATGAGATGTCTGCAGAGGACTTTCTTATAGCAGCACAGAGGCAAAAGCTGGGCAATGGGCTTTCTGGTGCATCCAAGGACAGCAAGGTGATGGGCTGCATCTGCAGGGAGGTGTGGGGAGGCTTCTTGGGATGCATTGGGCAGGGACGGGCAGCATCAGAGTGAACAGCATTACTAAATACTTCTCACACCTAGTCTGGTGCAACCCAGGCTCCTTGGCAGAGAGCTGCAGAAGTGGAGCAAGAGCCTGAAGAGAGCCCTAGCCCAGATGGCCACATCTCTGTCTCACCAGATATCCTTGTTGTCCCTATAATGTGACATTGATATAATTAAAGACCTGCCACTTCCCACCCGGTGTAGAGCTTACCCCTCACCTCACTGCTGGACTACAGATGCTGGGGCATTACTCCTGCAGTGCAAAATGTCCCAGCTGATACTGCATTGCTGTTCAAGGCTGATTTCTCCTGACCACATGGTGCCGGCTGCTGGACCTTCTGCCTCTGCAATCCTTGGTTGCTCTTCACAAGGGCTGAAGGCAAAATGGCCTTCCAAGAGCCTGCAGCATCAGGGTCCCATTGTGGAGAAAGGATGAGAAGTGCTGCTGAATACAAAAAATGATGATCAGGTGCCTGTGGGTGAAAAGCTCCAGATTTCCTGCACAGCCCACTGAAACTGAGAACTACTTTCAATTTAAAACAACAACAACAACAATCCAGGAGCTTGTATCCCTGGTACAGGGGGGCTGGCCTAGCAGCCTCACCAGGTGTTGATGTTGTGGCAGCGCTGAGGGTCATCTCCCTGGTGCTCCTACGCTGCCAGCAGTCAGATGGGCACCAGCCATGTTCCCATTGTTTCTGCAGCGCATTCAGTGAGTGCAGCCCGTATAGCAGGCATGAACACTAGGACAGACACCTCTATTTTATGGCCCAGAAAACCACCTGAACAGCTTTCGCACAAAAGGAGATTTCCATTTACTGTTTTTCACTCAGCCTTATTAATCACAGAGACATTTATAAACAAAATATGAATCTGCAGCAGAATGTAGGTGAAAAGTTCGTTCAGAGAGGAGAATGCACAGCTCAACTGTGCTCATCAAACTTATTTTCCTATGTGCAAGTCCATCTTCCTCTGTTTCATTTGTTATAATAACGTTTGCCTTCCCACATACTTTTCCTACTACTTTTATCTCTGTTTACAATCTCTTTTCTCATGAACTGTCTTTCTTGCTTAAGACAAATACCAAACAAAATACTTCTCTGGGTTTGTCCTGATTCCTTCCTGTATCTGTTTCACAGTGGGCTCCCTCAGGATGTGTTCTGGAGGGTTAGGTCTTTACAAAACATTGACAAATGTCAGGTAAACTCAGTGCACCACACTGTCATCTTAAGGCTCCTGTCCTACGTTGCTAACACATGCCACTTGCATGGGCCATAAAATCTGAGGTTTTCATAGCACCAGTCTAAATGAAACACCACAATATTGGCAAGAATTGTGTTACAATTAAAACCTGTTGGAAGAAGGAGCAGGAAGGTTGGTGTGATATATGGGTGGAAGAGAGGAGCATCTCTCTCTCTTTTTCCTTATTAAGTGATCTGGTCTATGGGAGATATCATTTCATGGGCTGACTACAGTAGAAAATGGCACAGGGCATGGAAAGTGCCTCCAACCTGTGCCTACAGCACCTTCTACCCCAGCAAGACTCCCCCTTTGCCCACACCTCTCTTTGTGTCCAGAGATTCCATTGACTTGGGAAAGGCCATGGTTGTTCTCTGTCCTGTTCTTTGCTGGAAGGAAAACAACTTTTACTGGGGGAGGGCACAAAAATGCAGTCTGATGCCTACGCCTCCTAGCTGCCGGCATGTACAATAAGTGCAAGTAGCACTGCCTCTACTCTGGGGAGCAGGCAAGGACAAAAGCAGAGGCGAGACTGGGTCTTGCAGACCAAAGCTTGGCCAGCTGCACAAGGCGGTGCAGAACATGGCACTAGTATAGTTATCACAGATGCCATACCTTTGCTTCCTAGTAATTTTGTGTCATTAGTGGCTGGTCGTGATGGGAAATTGTCATTTTACTGTGGTTCTGGTATGTTGTCCATAATTAGCATGCAGTCCTTTAATGCTAATTACCTTAAGTATTAATTCCTTAAACATCAATTAAAAAAAATCATGTGAAAATTTACCTCTTCCTCAAATGAATGGTGAGTTAACAGGGGGGTACTTACGATGTACTGCTTAGACTTGCTTAATTAGTTAATCTCTGTAAAGGGGTTTCAAGTGTGTGAAGAGCTATCAAACTGCTAAGTGCATTATCTTCAATTAATTTTGTACAACTACATCTTCACTACCAAGAGGGTCTTTAGAGTGCTGACGAAAGGGAGACATTGCTTCTAATTTTAAAAGTAACTAATAAAAAAATTAATTGAAAGATGATTTGACACAGTGGGAATAAGGGTGAACATACCATTTCTTCTGTTTCAGCCAGACCTGAATAGAAAAGATTTATCATTCATGTCCCTCCTCTGCCTTTGCTGGTCTCTGGTTTCTTTGCTTCCATCCTCCCCGGTCATAATCCTCAATCTCTCTCTCTCACTGAATATTAACCCTCTCTCATCCAAATTTGATATTACCTTAGTGAAAAAAGTTAAAAAAGAGCAAATCAGAACAAAACACTCTTCAAACGGTCGAGTCACTGAGGTTACACCCTCGCACCAACCCCTTAATAAGGTAACTTGTTCCAAAAGAAGCCTCACGTGCTTCACTTCAAAGGAGATGCTAAAGGCCCAGAACAGAGCTCCTGCAAGAGTACAGGGCCAAGTCTAGCCCAGGAAGTCAGATGATATCTCTCAATTTCTTGAACCACCCTGGTAGCCAAGGGAGATAAGCTCTTAACATGTTTTTCAAAGTTTTCTAGTCTCTTTAGAGTTTATATGCCTTGTTAATTATTCTCATTTTACTTCACCCATTAATAATCTGCTTTTGGTGGAGCTCTCTCAAAAATTTGACAATGGGTTCTTTCTGCTGATACGCTCTCTGGTTGGCAGCTTTATTTAGGTCAGCTACACTGAATTGGACTTTACCAAGAACCTATTTCCTGGATTATTTTTCTCCCACTGAGACTAACAAAAGATAAGAACATTTTTCTTACTGGGTCTGATTTGTTTTTCAGCGTTTTTCACTTGCCTTTTCTTTCTTTCCCAAGAACGATAAATCACCACTTCCTTGGTGACTGCCGAGGTTCCGCATGTTGTGAAAAATGCAGGCATCTTGTTTAATATCAACTTGCCTGAGCAGTGATTATGCAGCAGTGTCTCCTTCACAGGGTTTGGCTCATTTTTAATGTGCATTTGCAGTATATTTGTATCACATCTGGGCATTCACTCAGCAATGATTTGAAAACCTATTCATTTTCCTTATTTCATCCAAAAGAAACTGGAACAGAGAACAGACTATTTGACGGCCACAACTTTATTCTCTGCATACTGTAAAGTAACAGCTTAACCTGTTGGATGAGGCATTCCACTAGCAAGTCAGAGCTGTGTACACAGTGATCCTGATCACCCCATGATCTCAGGGAAAGAACTTCTGCCACCAAACCAGAAAAACCTCTTCTCTCCAACCCCTCCCCAATTCAGTTTTACAAAAGGAACCAGTGAGGGATATTCATTGTTATCCAAAACAGTGGATATTAATTTAGTTGAAGGGCCTGACCTGTTCTAATCAAGATGTCTAATAGAAGTGTAGCTACCTCAGAGAGCAGCTTGAAAATGGGACTAGTTGTTGTTATGGGGTGCAGAAAGAAGAGCAGCACTATCAGAAGAAGCAAAGAAAGTAGCTTCTCACCCTCCCATACCTTCACCACTGTTTTGTTTGTACAAAAGCTTACCAGATTCTTTTCCTTCATCTTGTATATCCATACAGTCCACACCCACAGAAAGTACTAGGGGGGTAAGCTAGAAGCTATTCAGAAACATCAAGGTTGCCTTGTATCTCAACCTAAGACCCTCTCACTTTCCTTCCCTACCTGAAGGATTAACGTGATTACCAATTATCATTTAATTCACCTGGGTGTTCCTTCTGCCTCTGAAAGAGAGGTGAAATGGAGCCTGAAGAGACTGTGAGTGCTACCAGATCCAAAAGGAAGGGGTAGGGCTACCTGAATACTGAAGCCTGACTTGCCAGAGGTGCATTTCCACAGAACAAACCTAACTGCAGGAAGTTATCAATACTTAGCCAAAGAAGTGACAGGGCAGGGAGGATCCAGCAAGGTCTCAATGAACAGTCCAGGATTTTTTCTCCCTTCCCTTCATAGATGTGAAAAAAAACAGGGGGAAAAATTCATATCCTCTTCAAAGCGTTCCCTTTCATACCAATGTTTCAAAAGATCAATTGCCAATAAATTAAGACAAAACCAAAACCACTGTATGTCCTGAGGGCAAGGGAAGATGCACTCCTTCTCTGTCCCTGTCATGTCAGAAAAGCAGCTCCACTATGGCCCTCTGGGGCATACTGTGCCCTCACAGGGGCACTGGCGTGACGTAGTTGGCAGGGAAGAGACCCAGTTCCCCACGGAGACGTCCTTTCCACCATGATGGGTTGGAGCTGTCCAGGACCTCTAAGATGTCTCCACTGCGGAAGCCCAGCTCGTCGTGCTCCATAGCATCAAAGTCGTACAAGGCACGGACCCATAGCGTTCGCTGGAAAATAGATAGAGACAGGCAGGGAACAATGAGCCAGAACTCTTAAAGATCATCTTCCTGTCACCCCTCTTATGCTCCAGTACATATGTTCGCTAAAAGAGGACAAGCAATGCTGAAAAGGAGACCATCTTGCAATTAAACCAGGAAGTGGCCAAGGTGCCAGGAAGGAGGGACTAATTTACTGGAACACCTAGGGGATGGTGCTTGGGTTCTCAGCAGCCTCAGTATATTCATGGGTATTTGCACCGTAAGGTGAAAAGCCAGACTGAGAGCAGGCCCTTAGGAAACAGCATTCACATGGCTGTCTCCTCTGCCCTTTAAGATCAGCTGTGGTCACCATGTTTGAAACCAGTTGTGGGAGCACAGAGAAGGGCTCCTGCTTGAGTACTGCTGGGTTCTACACTATAAGCAAAGAGCTCTAGGGAGGTGAGCTGGTGCTGGTATGGATATAGAAATGTGTCCTTGGCCAGCAGACAACTATGGGGGGGACATCAAGAGAGCCAGCACACAAACAAGTCTAGTGAACATTGTGAAAAATGGTACTTGCTCTTTCAGGCACTTCTGGGGCATAGGCGAGGGTCTTAAATCTTCTTTGGACTCTCACCAAGGTCAGTCCCCTGAGATCAAAAGGATGTAGGAACTGTTCAGGTGTATCAGTTTATTTTGGGTTTGCACTTTAATGAGCACTATGGTCAGATTTTTTCCTTAGGAGAACTTAATCATAAGAGACTTTGCAGTCAGTCTCCCATTTTGACTGGAGATCAGATTTTAAAGGACATAGCATGGGCTTCTTTTCTGATAAATTGTTGGCACCCACACCATGGGGCATGAACAATTCGGGAGGTATACTTTGCAGGTACAGATGGAGCGATCTGTTTGAAGACAGACTAGTTTTTCCTAAATCTGCCATTCATAGTCCTGCCTAGGCATGGCTCCTAGTTATTTGGCTGGACATACAGACCTTCCTATAATTGGATTTGTGGCTTCTAGATCACTGATAGGGTGTGGCAGGCAAGGGCGTGTTGTTACTCATTGCCACAGCCTCTGAGAGATAAAAAACAGTGTATTTTGAGCTGGATTATAACAAAGATTTGGGGCTTTTGCCAAAACAAGACATATCCTTGTTTCCTAGTTTGTTTCAAATTTCCTAATCCAACCTGTTCTCTTTCTCTCACACTTGAGAAAGGTCTGCCGCCCTTCACTTCTTTCTCTGGTCCTTCTGGGCTAATCTTTACATTTTTTTAAGGAAGAGGAGCATGCTTTAGGTCACAATCCTAGGAGCTGATGGAGAAATACTTTGGAGTTGGCAGTGGAAAGATGGGCTGAGGCAGAGAAAGACACCATGCTCTATGCAGGCATTCACATAGTGGGAATTTGCAGAGCAGGTGGTTATTTAAGGCCAACTTCCAGGTATGGATCTAGGTAGGGAAGCAGTCGGAGATGTCTGCAGAGGCATATCTGGAGCGTGCCCACATCCACTCTGCTAAGAGGCTCTGACAGATATGGGTGACAGGTTGGTGAGTCCCATTTTGATGGCATAGTAGGTCCAAGAGAATGTGCCAGGTGCAGAGAAGTAGAAGTGAGTGATGACAGGTCTCCTCAGGACTGAAGCAAAAAGTAGTGTAAGAGACAGTGTGGCTACAAGTGCATTGCAAGACAGAAGGAGCACTATAGCATGGCACAGTATCATGAGGCAAATGTCCATAGGACTTAGAAAGAGTACTGTACATCTAGCTACTGTGCTTAGGAAGGCCTGGCTGTGGTGGCAAAGATATTTGATAGTTCCTTGCATCAGTGGACACAAAGCTCTTCTAGGAAAGATCATTAGGTTTTCAGAAATGTCTTCTGCTGGACTGGACCCATGCTTGATCCAAAGCCATGGGTGAGCTTGGGCTCATTGACAGTTCCAGATGCCTATTTTGTTGAGTTCATGCTAAGTTCCCTCTTCTACTAAGTCTGCATGTTAATTAAGACTGGCCTTGAGAGTCTTGAGTCCTAGAACTATGCTCATGTAACACTGTAGTCCTACCCTCAGTGTGCCTCAGAAGCAGATTCAAGTGGATGGGATGGAGTCCTGAGACTCAGAAACATCTTCTAAGACATGTCCCGACAGGCTTAATACACTGTTCCTCTGTGCAGGTGTCACTGCCCAGACTGCTTGGCCATTGCCAAGGGACCCACTGCGTCGGGCAGATGTGGCCTTCTAGGTACATCACCTACCGGTGTCTGCTGGTGCAGTGGGTCTGTGTGTCTCCGTTGCATAGCTACTGCACTTCCTTGGCCATGATCCCTTAGTCCATGCAGCCCATCTTTCCTGTCCAGACTCCCACCATATCTATCCTAGAAAGAAAACAACAAGAGAAAAATCATGTATATGCTGAGATGTATAAATCAGGGGTTTAAGAGTCATTGGTGGTCAGGGAGTCAAGGTCCAACCCTCAAGCAAATCATCTTACATGTCTGCTTCCAGTACAGCTCCTGTGCTGCAGTCCTGCAAGCAATGCCCCTCATGGAAAAGGTCACCTTAGACTGTTCTATTTTGGATTTTTCTTAGAAGTTGAAAGTTGACTGTCCTCAGCTGTGTTCCACAGCTGTTGGGAAAAGTGGTCAGAGGGGCTTTTTTGGCCTCTAGGACTTTTGGAGAAAACCTAAGGCTGGTCTAACTCATGGGTGAAAAGCCATGTTTGCCAAGAGGACTTCTGCCAATCTGGAGTTATTATGTCCCAGTTCTGCCCACTCCTGGCTCTTCCTCTGTCCCATACGCTGATGGAATGGCAGCGATGCTGATGCAGCTGACTGTATAACTGAGGACTTGCTACTTTACTTTTCTTGGGCTGCTCCGTGCTGTAAAAGGCAGGGAGCAAGCCTGAGAATCCAGTAGCCCAATTAACCAAAGAGAAAAGAGACAAAATTGGGTTCAAAGAAAAGAAGCCATATGACCACACATCTGAAGTCATATCAGCACAAATCGGCCCAGACAGATGGAGAAAGGAACTAGGCAACACCTAGGGAGCGAGTTCTCTTTTGTCTGCACAGCTGAGAGGTGCTGAGTGTCATCATCCCTCCAGGCCCTTAGTGCATGTACTAAGCTTTTTTTTTGTAATAACGGTGTGACAGAATCTGTTATCACGTTAGCTCAGGTTGCAGCAGTGCTTCAGTGACACAGGGTCTGATCAGCTGTGTCAACAAAGGGGAGAAAGAACAACAGCTTGTGCTTGCTATTGCTTGTAAACAGCTTTTGTCCTCTCCCTCTTGCTGCTTCCTTTCTTGCACCTACTATTCCAGAAGCCCCCTTGGTCTCACTTGCACCTTTGTCAGCCTAAAAGTTTGCTGACGCTGCCTGAGACTGGAGCACAATTTGCAGCTCACCTGTCCCTGCCAAAAATTTGGCTTTGCAACTGCAAGACTTACTACATGGATACTTCACTCCTATGAGTGTTTCTACTCTGTAACAAATGTGACTCATGCATAGACTGTCCTCCAGAGAGTGCAGGCCCTCAGCTTTGTCAGAAGCTGTATTATTCTATCAGCAGTCCCCTGCCTGGCAACACTGCTTGTCTGATGAGGGAGTAGCCATTTCATGATTGTCCCTGGCCTTGCTATATGGGAGCTTTCATACCTCAAGGGACATGGCTTTGGATTTCTTCCCTTCAGCAGAACAAGTCCTCTTCTTGGATGATGCTACACTGTCTCTAGCTAGAGACATGAGCCAACCCCAGGAAAACTATTTCCCTTCAAATTAATCAGGAAGAACTCTGAAGACACCACCAGGTACTGCTGTTGTCCTCTCCATTCCTACGCAAGCAAAGGAGTAAAGAAACCTCACACATCAGGGATGCAACATGATGAAAGAATGCAGAGAGGGCAGAGATTAGGGAGGAGGAGGAGGAATGTTCTGAAGGAAACCAAACTCTCCTAGGGTTACCATAGTCATTTCTCATCCCTGTATTGTGTTTTGTAGTGCTGAATGTCAGCAGCATATAACTCAGAAAAAAAAAACAGGCAGCAAGGTTTCATTTGTCCTCCAGACTAGAAATGAGTTCCTGAAACCCATACATGCGTGCAAGATTTGGGAGTGTTTTTCTGCACTCTCACTGGATCATACTTTATGTCTTTTCCTAAGCAAAGCAAGAACATGACACCATTCCTCCTTTTCCAGTTTTTGGGATGGACCCCCAAAAACACCCTAGGAGTATTCCCAGGTTCCCAGTGAAAGGGCCACTGTACACTGACTTCTATTTTTTTGCTGGTTTGTCAATCAGTCACGGATCACAGAACTAAATAAAAGCCCACATATTTATTACACATCAAAAGAGCTCTCCAGGCTGACACCATCATCGCTGCTACTCCCATACAAAGACCTGACTTCTAAAGCAGGTTCAGGGTGGCAGATTTCTGACAAAGTGACTGTTCACTCACTACCAGGAAATTAAGGCCAATGTTTAATATGCCTGAGCTTGACATCCCCTCATTCCTGGTAGTACCTGTTGCTGCTGCAGTATGGGGATAGGATGCTCTACGTATCTCTTGGCTATAGAAGAATGATCGTCTCCAGCTGCTCCACCCAGGTGGAATCCTTCCCGGCACATCCTTTCCAAGCTCCCACCACGCCTCTCCTGATGAAAGAAAGATCACAAAAGTGAGATTAGGTTTTACTTCCCACCACATCCTTGACTGAAGCCTAGCAATCATTGCACATTGATTGCTATGACTACCCTGTACCTTGGAGGTTCTTCCAAAGAAAAGCTCCTGCCCCTCCAAATAGAAGGTGTCATGGTTTTAGCTAGGATAGAGTTAATTTTCTTCACTGTAGCTGGTATAATGCTGTGTTTTGGATTTAGTATGAAAACAATGTTGATAACATACTGATGTTTTAGTTGTTGCTAAGTAGCACTTACACTAGTCAAGGACTTTTCTAGCTTCCCATTCTCTGCCAGGTGCACAAGAAGGTGGGAGGGGAGGGGGCACAGCCAAGACAGCTGATCCAAACTGGCCAAAGGGATATTCCATACCATAGAACATCATGCCCAGTATATTAAGCAGGGTGAGTTGGCTGTGGGAAGGAACGATCATGGCTCGGGGACTGGTGGCGTCAGTTGGCAGGTGGTGAGTGGTTGCATCACTTGTTTCTTTTTTCCCTGGGTTTCATTTCTCTCTCTCATGATTTTCCTTTTCATTATATTATCATTGTTATTATTAAAATCATCATTACCATTATTACTATTACTATTTGATTTTAATTATTGAACTGTTCTTATCTCAACCCATGAGTTTTCCTGCTTTTGCTCTTCTGATTCTCTCCCCCATCCCACTGGGGCGGGGGCAGTGAGTGAGCAGCTGTGTGGTGCTTAGTTGCTGACTGGGGCTAAACCATGACAAGGGACAAATCAGAAATCCTGTATTTTGGATCTTTGTCATAGACATTCCCCACCTGAAGAGTGGGTAGTAATGGGAGGTGCTGGGCTGAAAATGTGGCCACTGATGTGGCCAGTTGCAGTACAGGAGCCAAGCTCTTTTTTAAAATATGCCCTTAGAGTTCATTTGCCTCTGCACTGAAATCTGTGTATTACTGTCATTTTATCATATGGCTGTAGCATCTAGAAATTTGAATTGTGAACAGAAACCCCACTGTGATGAGTGCTAAACATACCCTGCTGAGCCCATCACCATAACAAATGTACAGAGTGTTTGCCAAAGCAAACTTGACTCCTGTTCTTTCATTTGCCTGTCTGCATCTTTTAGAAAAGGCTGTTCTCTTTCCCTTCCTGCTCACAGTCAGCCCAAACAGGTTGTTTTACTGATATACATGCATACAGTCTTCCTTTCTCCTTCCCCAGACAATTCTTTGCTGTGGTCCATCTCGTAGGTCCCATAGCCTCTGTTTTATACCTTACTAATGCATTTTTAAAGCTCTGCCTAAGTGGTCTAAAAGTAGACAACACAAGCCCCTTCTTCAGACTGAAAAATATATAATCTCTCTTTTGGAGCCAACAAGAATGGCCCACGTGCAGCCTATAAAGCTTTACTGCTGCAGGGAGGAAGTCACATACTTTCTGCCTTGCCTCTGCCTGCATATCCTAGTAATTTAATATCAGAATCCATTTCCCAGCAAAGCAGGACTTTGGTTACTGCAGTGACCAGGCATGTTCACTCCTAGTACTGTGTGTGCAATGCATATCAGTCTCTACCATGTCATTTGCTTGTTCTCCTCAAACAGAACAAGGCATTCATTGGACTGGGATCTCCCTGCCTTCTCAAACATCTCCTGCATCTTCCCTGAATGCACAGATTGTTCCCATATCTGCTATGTTCTTCTCAGCGGTATTTGTCAGTTCCTACTAGACACTGCTCCAGGTTCTGCACTTGGTTCCTCCACTCTCCTTACTGTGTTCACTCAGTAACAGAAAATGGATGATTCTTCAGAGCAGACAAACTTTCAGCTGTAATAACAGCTGCACTCTGGGTGCATTCAAGGACACAAGGAAACCAGACTCAAATTCTTCTCAGACACAACCTACCCAGTCAGCTGTGTACCTGCCCTTATGAAACCCAGGCATTTCAATAAGGTAAGCCCTGCTTCCCATGGATGTGTAAGGCATCTTAGAATGCCAGCTCTGGGACCTTAGCACAGCTTTAGCAAAGCACCTCTGTGCAGATTTGCAGCACTGCCTATTGCTATCCAAAACAGAATCAGAAAATTCTGCTCAGTTATGTAACTGTACATACCACTGAATCCACGAAAAATCTATATTGCAGGGCCCACCAGTGTAGTGATGTTACTGTGTTTCCAAGGACAGACTCTCTCCCCATCCTCCCAAGACATTCTCATGAGCTGAATTCCTTTCACAGAAAGGTTTCTTACTGAGAAACTCGTAAGGATAGTTTGTGTTTACCTTCTCTTCTCGGCTGTTGTCCCTCAGGAAGATCTGCTTCTGCCTGGAGATGGAAGTTGTCTTGTAGTAGTCCACCAGCTTGTTTAGTGAGTGGAACTTCTCTGTCCACAAGTAATAGTTACCCTTGGAATCCCTCATCACTTTGAAGTGTTGCACATCATCTTCATGCCTGGATTCAGTTGGAAAAGTAAGAGGTGTCATGGTCTTAGCTGAGATAGAGTTAATTTTCTTCACTGCAGCTGGTGTAGTGCTGTGCTTTGGACTTAGTATGAAAACAATGTTGATAACACACTGATGTTTTGGTTGTTGCTGGGTAGCGCTTCTACTAGTCAAGGACTTTTCTAGCTTCCCGTGCTCTGCCAGGTGCACAAGAAGGTGGGAGGGGAAGGGGCACAGCTAAGAGAGTGGATTAAAACTGGCCAAAGGGATATTCCATATCATGTAATGTCATGCCCAGTATGTTAACTGGGAGGAGCTGGCTGGGGGAGGGAAGCAGCAATTGCGGCTCGGGGACTGGCAGTGTCGGTCGGCAGGTGGGGAGCGGTTGTATCATTTGTGTTTTCTTGTTTTTTCCCTTTTTCCCTTTTCCTTTTTATTATATTATCATTATTGTTATTACTATAATAATAATAATAATAATTATCATTATTATTTCATTTTAATTATTAAACTGTTCTTAACCCACAAGTTTTTTTTTGCTTTTGCTCTTCCGATTCTCTCCCCGTCCCACAGGGGTGGGGGAGTGAGCGAGTGGCTGTGTGGTGTTTAGTTGCCGACTGAGGCTGAACCACAACAGAGATCATCAACCAGATTGCACTTTTATCTTTTTTAAAAAGTCTTTTCCAGAAGGGTACCAAAGCTTCTTGCTTGGTCAAATCTAGACGTCTGGAAAGTAGAGCAATGGCAGTCCTTGCGTGTACTGGACCTCGATGTGGCTCTGTACTTCAAAAGCCTCATTGACTTACAAACATGGCACATGCAAGGGCTGCCCAGTCACAAAGCACTATCAGAATGAAGCACAGGGTTTTAAAGCCTCTCATTTGAAATAATGGCCAGAGGAGCTTTCAGGACCACAAATAGCTAATAGCTTTATTCCATACTTTGTAGGGGAGACAAAGGTGCAGTTGTAGCCTACCTACTAGCCTCCCTAGGGTCCTGTTAACATCCAGTCTACATTGACTATTAGAGATATATTATACCTTTTCAGACCGTGGGCATCACCACTACATGCAGACATAGTCACATGAAGCCCTACACTGAGTTTTATAACTGTATAATATCTAGTGTAATATCATTTCTACTGGTCATTCTCCCTACCCAAAAGAAAAAAAAAAAAAAAAAGGAAGGAATTATTAGTCACTCTTACAAGCCAAATTAACAGCCTCAACCTTCTGCCCCTGCTTCCCCCTGCAACTCCCCTTCTCTTACCTCTTGTCTGATTTGGACAATTCCTCTTTGCACCAGATGTGATCTGGTTTTGGTACCCACCTTGCTCTGTGCAGCTCCAGGAACTTAAAACAGTCCTCTCAGAGGCTACATCTGCACAAATAAACTAAAACGGGACCAGGCAGGGACAGAGTGCTATCCTGGAGTGCTACAGTCACACAAGGTGGTAAAGTTTTAGCATGGTTTTGATCTAAACCAAAAAGCCCTCCCTTAGTGCTGAGCCATGGTTAGGGGGACAGAGTGGACCAGGAACTGTTCACAGTGAGCTGCTTGAATACAGCTGTTCTGTTCTGTGGCCTGAAGAACATTTAGCCATATGGATTTAAGCTCTGCCACATTGCTTGACCTCAGGGCCAGAGAAAGAGGCTGACTGTACTTAGTGTATTGGTGTTTATTGGTGTAGGTGTAACCAGAATGTTTTCCTGCATTCCTTCCAGACACTTTTTGACCTCCCTGAATCAGAAAGTGCACACTGCTTGGAAAAGACATTGGTAACGACTACTCTAATTTAAAGCAGATTATCAATTTTTTGACTGAAAATTGGGAAACCAAGCATCATTTAAGAGCTCTGCTTTGAAGCAAACACTCTGAGAAGGGCTGGGCTACAATAAGTTGCTGAAATGCAACTGGGCTGCAAGCAACTAAAAGCCATTCCTATCCAATGGCTGTTCAGTGACCTGGGGGAAATAAGTTAACAGTGTAATATTCATCTCTTAATGGGTAGTGGTGGGATTCTTCAATTCAGTAACCTGAGCTGTCAGGGAATGATAACAAATGACAGGCACATGTTTTGCACTGTGGGAGATGTCCCATGTAACACTCTGCTTTGCTGCAGCTCTTTCAGAGAAGCAGGTTACCAGGGGATGCAGCTTTGGAATGGGGCGTTCACAGTGTCACTTGAAAAAAGGCAGAAACATTTGTTCTCATTCACAACACAGCAGCACTGCCAGTGACTGCCAGCATGCAAACTTCCCAAGAGGCCACATCACATTAGGAATCCTGTCAAGAGAAGGCTAGGGACACCATTAAACAGGAAAGAAGCAGAAAAATGCTGTGAAGAAGCAGATACCTGACAGAGATGGAGAATTCACCATGAGAATTCTGACTGGCTCGGACAATGAAGGAGCCAACTCCTTTGCTCATAAGGATGTTCTCTGCTTCGTGGCGGGATATCCTCTCATCAAACCAGCTGTCAAGTGGGAAAAAATCATGGAGACATGAATAAGGAAGGTAAATTAAGGTAAGGAACAAAAAAGGTGAGGGTAGGGAGAACATGAATAAGCAGGGTGGAGGAAAGACAAAACAAAAGGATCAGAGGAGCCCACATGACTACTCCCAGTGGCCATGTACATGCTAAGGTATAGGGTTTTGTTGGATGCAGACCATTTTCTTTGAGCAGTAAAAACACGTAGATGCAAAGAGAACAATGTAAGCTTTGGCCTGCTAAGAAGCAACACTCAGCTGAAACTGTAATTACAGGCACAGTACAGTAAGATGTTAGTCAAAGAAATTTTTAATTACAAGTATGCATGTATGCATATATACACACAATTCTCTGACATACATCAAATTGCTTTTTGTAAACTGATAGAAAATTACTGGACTGTGATAGATATATTGCAAGAGACATACATAAAGTTTTAGCAGAAGAAAGCCATGAAAGTTTTAGTACTAATAAACAGGTTCCTGCAAGAGTTATAATACCAAAAAACTGCAGAGACAGAGAATACATAAGCTCACTGATGTAAATTTAGATGGGCATAACAAACAATAGTGTAAGGCACTGGACTAATAATGAGAAAGTCACCGTAAGTAGTAAAATAATACAGTGTCAATAGGAATCTTTCAGTAGAGAAAAAAAGTCATCATGTACACTCATATATGTCTACTCCACAGCTAATAACATATACAATCTGCAGTCTTCTGCTTTTACATAATGCTTAATTGCCTGTATTTCATTAAAATTAAGGACTGATGGTTTCATAAGCTCTGTCATTTCCACTTTTGAGTTTCGTTATACTTGTCCTTACTATCATCACAGTTTACCTATGTGTCATTAGCAAAGGGAAATCAGACTTCAGTCAGCATTGATAACCAGTCTCAATGATTACCTGACAAGAAAAAGTTGGGAAAAAGCAGCCCATCAAAAATGGGAGACAGCTTTCTTCCCTACATCTGGTTCTAGCATCTGGCCTGTACTGCTTCAAAGTGCAGACCTGCTACTCTTAGAGAAGCATCAAAGTGGAAATATTTCTTCACAGCTCTTGCACAGAGAAAGCATCATGAGAAAAATGTGTGTCAAAAAAAGAAGCTGCTTTTTGATGTGATGCCACAGTCCTGTGAAGGAGTGAACAAGAACAACTGACTGGGAGATCTTGTCCCCCTGAGGCCCAAAAGCACAGGCCCATAGTTGCACAGCAAACTAATAATGTCCTTCACCTCAAGCCAAGCTGGCTGGCTTATGTCCAAAAAGGCCAGTAAGTGCCATCTCCAAAGGGTACAGTGGCACTTATTTGTACCCACAAAATCTGTCTACACTCCTGGCTTGTCTGCTCAGAGCACCAGTGTGTTGCATCTAGCTGTACTGGGCTTGGTGCACGCTCTGCCTTTGTCTCCTGAAATGCTGCTGCTGCTTTTTTTCAAAAGAGGAGAATTAGAGGGGATCCACGGAGTGTTTCTGCCTTTCTGCCAACTGAAAGGAAAAGTTGTAAAAATGCCATGCATTGTCATATTTATGGCACAGGGCTGGACAGCACATGTAACATGCATTCAAACATCTGTCAGTCCTTCCTGAAAGTGCAGTGCCATCTACTCAGTGGGAAGAGAGAAATGAAGGTTTGCCTGTCCTCTGACAGATCTATGTTTGGGTGTGCAGTCACGAAGCGTGGAGAAGGGGCGTGTGTGTGTGTGTGTCTGCGTGTGTGTGGGAGCAGGATGGCATGTCTGGTCTATCATCTCTGTCAATCCATGAGTAACACCAGCTGTCACATTTCATGTAGCCTTGCACTGACCTCTAGTGTATCGAGAGAAACTCACACACACTTTGTGGGGGGAGGGAATGCAGATGGCAGCGTGGGGAAAACGGAGTTTATGTAGTTAAGAGTCAGGGGGAGGGGGGGATTTACATTTTTATAATTAACTGCCAGAGAGATCTCTTGCTCTTCCTTTTGCGCTCAGCCTCTGTCTCTGTTGCCAAGACTTCATCATGACTATTCTCCTTCTGTCCGAGGAGATCTAAACGCAGTTCCTGCCACATCCCAGTGACAACCCTCTGAGAAACAGTAACAAAGGAATCACTTGGGAGTGATAGAGAGCACTGAGAACCATTCAGCTCTGAAAGAACTAAGGATGCTTCAGGGTAGAAATAAGGTGTGCTGGCAGAACTGCATATAGCATTATGGCAATCCTTGCCAGCTTTAAATTTTAGTATGTGAAAACCAGTGCTTCCTCTGTCATGTCTTACTTTGTACATGCACACACACACACACACACACACACACGTTCTTGCCAGCAGTCTGTGGAAATGTGCAATGGTGGCGCGCACAGTTTCTGTGACACTTACGGGGGAACGTGAAAATCAATGAAGTTCTTAGGAACGTAGCCCTCTTGACTTCTGAGCTCAGCCTTGTACCACTCTTCCTGGGAGCTCAAAATCTGCAATGGAGAGATGGATGGAATAATCGTGTCTCCTGAGAAAGGTAAAAGTAACCAAGATTCTGGCAGAAACCTAGACTTCCTTGTAAGAATATCAGAGAACTCCGCAAATGCTCTACTTCCCACCCACAGTGAAACAAGGTTAGTGGTTGATGACCACTTCAGAGCAAACAAAGCAATAAAGAAGGCCAAGTAGAATTAGATGGATCGCTCATTAACTTCACCCCTTCACCTGAAGGCCTCTCCAGGTGGCTGGGGATGCCATCTGCCTGTCTCTGATGTCTGTGAAATGGAGACATTCAGTTCTGAAGGACTTAATAGGGGTTTAAGGAGTTCTCTGCTGCTTTTAATAGTTGGTACTGGTGCATCTCAGTTTCACAAGGGAGGAAACAAAAATCAGTGAAAACTCCTCTGACAGGTACGAGTATGGAGGAACATACAGCTATATTTCTGGGTTTGTGAGTGTTATGACTGTACAGATATTACCATGTGGTCTCACATGTCATTTTGCAAGAGATTATTTAGTGGGTTGTCTTTAGCTGCCCTGAGCTTTGCCAAGGTAGATAAAAGAAAGAGGCAAAAAGTATTTTAAAGCCACTATTACACTTAAGAGATTTATAGCAGGAAGACAGTCCACAGCACATACTGGAGCAGCTTCAAGTGTGCTCACATTAATGTTGACTGTCCTTAGGGACTGCACTGCTGACCAAGGACTGCCCAAATTCACTGCTTTTTGGATGACGGCCCCTGATATAGCCTTAAGCTGGAGGAGAGAGGACAGGGATACAATCACATTGTGATTTCACTGCAAATGTTGTGGTCTTTGGTGTTTTGTTTGACATTCCAGCTCCTGGGACAGAATTCCACTTTATGAAATGGAACATATTTCTATTCTCTCTGGTTTTGGAGAGGAGCCTGAAAGCATGAGCCATGGCAGTTTTAAAAGAGAAAGCAAGTGGAAAAGACTTAATTGAAAATCTATTGTTAATAATAATACTTGTTTTGTAAGCCAATCTCATGTTTTTGGGAGCCTAATGCACATTCTAACTACTTGGTGTTGGCAACAGGGTGTTACTGTCTCTGGGGCCAATTCTCCATTGCCTTGCCTGCCACGCAGGCCTTTTCTATGCATTTGGATACAGAAAGGTTGGGGAATAGAAAGATGTGGAGTTCCCTGCTTGTATAGTCACTGCTTCCCTCATCCCTGGGTGCCAGATTAAGGCTCTTTTTTTTTGCTGCTGTGGCCAAAGGAGATGATAGCTACTCCCTGCTCACACCCTGGCCCTGCTCTGTTGGCAGGAAGGTTTCCAGAAAAACCCACCTGCTGGTTCTTGATGCAGGGCTGGCAGGTTTCTCTCAGTGTGTCATCCTCTCACAGAAGGATGTGGGGGGGTGTGAGAGGGTGGATTTCCTCCTGTCACTGCTAGTTGAGGGCCTCATGTTTCCTGTTTTCTAATCTCTACATCAATACTGTTCATCTTATCTCCTTTATAAATCAGAAAAGACAGGCAGCAGGTTGTGCTGGCAGCAGGAGGGGGCTCATGACTGGTATGAATGTATGTGTGTGTATGCCAGAAGAGAGATGTTACTTAGGCTAATTTACTGTTACTATGGCTTGAGCAGCTAAGATGCTATTTTGTTTACCTCAAGGATGTTAAAGCAAGAGGCAGTCTGACTTTTCTGGTAGTGAAGTCTCTGTGACAACTAATAATAATGTGTAGTGTTATTTGACACTTTCAGCAGTAACTTCCAACGTACTTTGAAAGGAATCTCTAGTTTATACTGATTTTACAGAAAGGGAAACTGAGGAAGAGAAGGAAAAGTGATCTGGCCAACACCATCACCTCAGGCAGGGACTTGATGAAACCACAGTCCTCCAAGGAAGAAGGTATCAGGTAAAGATCACAGGATGGTATGGGCATGGGGACTGCTCTTGACCTAAGGAAGTATTAGGAACAAGAGTGTTCATCTACACTGAAAAGAGGCAGTGATTTCTCTAGAACCTTTTCATACCTCTCTTGAAAAAAACCTGGCATTTGGTCTTAATGAGTTCTGGATGCCACCAGCTTTGTCTAAGCTTCCAGAGTTAAAGGCCAGTAAAATAAAAAATGGTGGTGATGGAAGAGGCAAGGATGAGACTCAAAATCTGGTTGTTAACTGGAACAGCTGCGACTGTACAGGGAGGTAGGAAAGGCTCCCTGGCCAAACAATGGTTTAGATCCTATTGTTGTACCTCATCCCTTTGGACAGTGGAGGAGTTAAGGCCTTAGAAAGGAGTCATACTCAGGTGTTTTCAGGTGAAAGAGAACAGCTCCACTGGGGACTGAGAAGTGGATAAATAATTAGGGTGGAGCAGCATGTGACTTTGTCTGTGGGACTTTGGTAGGGTTAACAAGAACTATTCTACCATAACACATGTAAATCAACTTTAAAGAGACTCTCATACGCTCTGTATTGTATATGATCAGCTCTACTTCTGCTGTTCCCTCACTGCTAAATTCCTGCAAGGGTGTACATAATATTATTAGCACAGGACCACTTACACTCTTCCATTATGTGTGTAACAGACTGTCTCATGGACTTTTCTATTTGCAACTGCCTAAAACCCCTGTGGCAACTAACAGTAATTATTTACAGTGAAAAGTTAGATATGAATTCTATAATGCATTATAACTATCTTTTAAGCAGTTTAAGACCTGGAAATAAGGAAGACAGCAATCTCTCTGGACCACGCTCATCCTGCCTGCCTTTAGACATAGTCATTCTAAATGTAGCCACCCTATTCTATCTACATAGTCAATGGAAACAGTCAGGACCCTCAAAATCTGTCTACCAAAGAACTAGATCTCTGCCCCAGCAAAGGTACCTATCCTTCCCTAGTGACTACAGGAGGACTGTGGGGAACTACATTCAAGTTCCCACAGAAATGGACACAGGCTCAAGTGACCTGGGAATTATTGGTTGACCTATATAGCAAGCCTTATGGGAGACGAGTATCCTGCATTTGTATCCCAGTTCATAGACATCTGTCTTCATCTGTTTTGTCAAAGCAAATGGGAGCATAGAAAGATCTGGCAGCACTCTCAGAAATGCTGTTTAGTCAAGCCCGGGCTGCACTTACCTTCAGCATGTCCCCAGCCTGGAAGCTTAACTCATCCTCTCCAGAAGCACTGAAATCAAACTTGGCGATGGCTTCCATACTGTGTCTTGGTGGTAGAGCAAAGCTGGAAAAAGTATATGCTAGTCAACATCTATGTGCCGCTGGGACTGCTGAGTCTAGCCTCTAGAAAGCTTATAGGCAATGCTGTGATTTGTACATGGATGAGCATACACCAACCATTGGTAGACATTAGTTACTAGATATGGAAAGACATTAGCAGGTAGAAGAGATGGCACAGCCAAGAAGTTTCAATTAGCTCAAGTCAGTAGTTCAAACAACCCATTGTGTATGCTTATTCCAACAGATCTCTCTCTCTGCAGCAACCTCATGGAGAAGTTTGCACACAGCACCCAAATGAGCTGGTAGCAAGGAAGAACCTTCTGTATAGACCAACCACTCCTCTGTCACAGTTCCAAATAAAGCAAGTGACTCTGTCATGCAATGGGAGAATGCATTTACCCTCTGCAGTGACTTACTATTTCTCTCAAGAGTGAGGCAAGTTGCGGACAAAACAAACAGTCTGCAATAAATATAGTTTTTTCTTGGCCAGAGGCCTCAATACTGAAGGTTGAAGGAGTCTTTTTCTCTGTGATGGCTTAGCATGGGTGACCACAACTTTCAGCTAGGAAAACCTGTTTGCAGAAAGGCTGTATTCCCTATTTTGGAGCAGGCAGAGAGTGAAACTCTAGCACTGACAAATTTAAGGCGTGCACTCAGTCTGCCTTAGTATTGGGAACCCATGAGCCTGAAATGTATTAGACACCCTGCAAACCAAAGCCTGATTTTTGTCAGCAGAGCAGATGTGGCAGGGGAAGTAGCAACATGAGGTTCTCTTCTTCACCACTTCCTGCTCATGTAACTCAGATGTACCCCAGCAGGACCACTTCTATAATTGAAAGAGTTACTCATTTCCCATGGCTGGCTCATGGACCCTGCAGCCCAGCCATGAGGCTGCCAGTGACAAGACAAGAAATAGCTAGGCAGTGCCACATTAAGCAAGTGCACTGCTGGTAGATGCTCTTGCAGCCCAGCTTGTGAAGACCGTAACCTTTATGGTTACTAAGCTAGGTTCATCTGGGAACAACAATCCTGAAACCAAAGGTTCCGTTACCTAACTTCACCTCTCACAAAAACACCCAGACTTTACAGCTTGAGAGGAAGTGCCAACTTGCCTGATCCAAAATATTCTTAACCAGAAAGCCCTAGAAAGAAACGGTATGAAGAATCCTAGTTAGAGGGCTATTTCTTGTCTCCTGTTAAAACTGAGACAAGATCCCCAAAATATAAAGTGTTGATACTCAGCAGATTCCAAAATTATGCCACTTTAAAATCAACAGGCTACTGTAGCCCTCCTTCTCTGCAATACCCCCTGTAAACTTCCTCCTATGACACACAACAGGGGATTTAACTGTCTACCAAGGATCCAGGGTCCAGCTCTGACACAATGCAACTTGACCTAAACAGCTGAGAATGAGTTGGGAGAAAGTCTGTTGGGCAAAATTTATAGACAGAGGCAGAGCTGTTGAGACAGCACCAGCAGTAGCCCAGGGATTCAAGAGGAAAAACACCAATGTGGAGAGATATAAAATCTCAGAGGTTTAGCTGGGATAGTCAGGCTAGCTGAGGACCAGCCATGAATCATTGGGGTCACTGAGTTGAGTTGTCAATGCCATCAGTCCTGACCCAGCTGATGGCAGATGGCAACCATGGAGGCTGACTCTTCCCCCCTGATTAATGCTTGCCTCACCAGCAAACGCTCTTCAGGTGCCTTTACACTGGTGAGGAATATGCTAATACTTAGCCTAATATTTCATTAAATCCTAGCCAGCTTCTATGTGTGTTAACTGTACAAAGCAGTTATTTATTGGCTAAGTTGTGTCTTTCCTGCTTGCAGTGTCCCTTTGCACTTCACTAAAGATGCCTGGATAAAGTGATCCACATGAGGGGCCGTAACATCACTGGAGATTAGTTCTGAGATTTGTGGTATCTCATTTCTAACTACAAAAAGATCTTCACATGCTTCCTACTGGATTCTGTTAGCACCCTCTTTTTTGCAGCCTACAGGTGAATTTGCATTCATGTGACTGATGAGATCTATGGGGCACCAGGGCAAAGTTTTTAGTAGTCCACAGACATATCTGCTTGTTCAGCCTGACCCATCCTACAGCAGTTGGGGTTGTTTCAGTGTTGGAGCCTGCCATGTAGGTTGGACTACATAACTCAGTTGTGATCTGCTATACACCTGCTATTCCAGCCCGCTGCCTTAGCGTTTTGTCAATATACATCAATACTGAATGATAGCACCCTATGTTTTACCAATGTGCTTTATTCTCAGGCTTCACCTCTCCATCTCTTCCAAACATTTTCACCCCCTTTTCTCTCTGTCAATTTATTGATGCTCTTTAATTCTTACTTTGGATACCCTTTGCAGATTTGCAAATATAGCTTAATTTCACCCTCTGATTGCCCCACTCTTATTCCAGGCACTGGTGTAACTCTGCAGATGCAACTCAGGCCTGATCTGAGGACTGTCCTCTATTCTTGCACTGACATTTTTGGAGTTTTATTCTATAACGTCCCACACCCAGTGTGAGCCTCTTGCATGCTAACAGAGCATATGGGTATTAAATTGTAGGGAAATTATCCATTGAGGGAACTAGTTAAACAATGATACTCTTTCATGGAAGAGAACTGAAGAAAAAGACTGAAGGAGAATTAGTTTAATAAGGGATGTTTTTCAGTGTTTTATCTTGCAGCGGGTGGGCTGCTGCAGAGAGATCGGAACCAACAGTGCAGATGTATCCTGAAACTCCTAAGTGCAGAGTATTAACCCCAGCTTGAGAAAGAAACCACACTTAAAACCAATAAACTGTTTAAATACAAACCCTGTCTTTGATTTTTTGCCCCTTAGACACAGAAGAGACAGTGGGAGTTCTCTCTGCAGGGGGTAAGAGGGGAGAGAGCCTTTTATTTTTAAATATCCCAAACTTTAACGATGCTATTGGAGATGTGACCCCCTCAAAACAAGGAAGGTTTGTGAAACAGTTAAAATGTCCTCTCTCACCTCCTTTTCAATTTCAGCAATCCCAACCTCGGGAAGAGACCAGGAGACAGATACTTTTTCAAACAATCTAACACATGGATTAAATGTGCTTTTCATTGCCAGCGGCTGGATTTAGAAGTGACTCAAATACCATACACAGTGTTGGCTGTGTTGATACATCAGCAATGCAGTAATGTGGTGGCCTTAAGCTCTTCCTCCACCAACTACCAAAGCAACACCAGCCAATAATCCTGTCTTTGAACTCCAGCCTACCACTTTTCATCACCTGAACTTCAAACCAGTTCTGTTTTTCTGATCCTGTTCCTCCCTCCATCTGTAACTCAAGAATCCTCACTCCACATGGGTCAGTGCTGGGCCCTCATGAAAACTCCCCTGCCAGGGATCCATTCTTTCCCTCTCTGCATGTGCGTGACTTTGAGCACCACCCCATGACACAGAGAGAGAGGAATTTTTTTTGTTATTGTCATAACTTACATTTCTCAAGCACCTTTTATCCCAAAGGACACACTGCAGTTTGCAGACAGAGAGACAGAGTCTGCTTTTAACTCCCTGGTGCAACTCCTTTAAGCTTTTGAGTAACCAAGGACAATTTTAGTCTATGCATAATATTCTGTTTGAAAATCACTTTTGTACAGAGTTTAGCAAGAATTCTATGCAATGTTCACAGGAGGTGTTTTCAGTTCTGAGTGTGAGTTGACTGGTACCCTCCATTTTGTGCTGGCTCTCTGCATGGAGGTGAATTTTCTCTGCAGTTCCCCATTGTAAAGGGGTGAATCCAAGGGGCATAAGGCTACTGCAATTCTGTAGGGCTGGTGCAGCTGAAGATTCATAAAAGGAGAAGTGAAAAGCAGCATGGTTTGAGAGCACTAGATAGGTATTTTAGTTTGGCAGAATGCCATTCCCTGAGCAAGAACATCAGCATCTCTCTGTTGATGAAAAGATCCAAGGCCTAAATCATGTCAGCAAGCAAAATAGTCTGACAGCAGCATCCCAAAGAGTATTAACATTGTTACCCTATACCAAGTTGGGTCAAAATTCAGTAATACCAATGCCAGGGAAGGTCACCACCTATGAAGAGTTTACCACTCAGGGATTGCCCAGGCTCAGCCCTGCTCAATCTCACATATTAACATCACAGAAGGAGGGTATAGTTGCAACAACGTGCCTGCTTAAAGGAGCCATATGAACAGAAGTTTTTATTTTTATGCCTGCAGCATGCACAGCTCCAGCCTGCAGCTCCATCCAGTGAGGTTTTGTACGGAGATATACAGCACAAGCTACCCTGTCTTTGTTCGGCTCTGCAAGAACAACCTATTGGACTGATGAGCAACCAGGGCCAGAATTCAACCCTGAACATCTGTACAGAAACTCCAGATGACATTTTAGGAGAAACAATGTAGAAGGGACCCGTTATCTAAAAGAGCTGCGATAGATAAAAGCTTTGTTTTCACCAGCTAAGCCACATACAAGTGGCATGGGAATATTGTGTTCCAAAAACACAAACCTCTTGCTACAGAGTTAACGGTGCAGCTCCACTGACTGTCAGCGATAAGAGGGTAAAATTTATAAGGAAGAACAAGTCACTAAAACACTCAGCACTGTCACATTAAAGTCTTGGCTATCCTGCCACCCAGAGCAATGCAGAGCACTTGGGCTGAGTGTCCGTGCGCAGACAAAATAAGCCTCCTAGGAACCAGATTCACAGAACAAACAAACTTTCAGGACTCTATATCCAAGAGCATTTGGTAAGAAATGCCCCACACTAGGATGGTGCTTAATCTCCCTGGGGAACCTGGGTCTTCTGTGCTGCTTCCAGTCATGACAGAGTAGAGCTGTGCAGCACCTTGGCAAGCCTGTGCAACTGCAGCCCCAAAGAGAGTAGCACAATACTGCACAATATTGTAAGAGTACAAAATCATGAATCTTTGCTGTGCTGGAAGGGTTGGTGTGGAGGACTAGAGTGGGGGGGAAGCACCTCCTTCTGTTTGCCCACCTGTTTCCACCCAGTTTCCAGCTGGTCAGATTTGGCTGAGGCACAGGGATTGGTCCTGCAAAAGCACTGCCCTGTTGTGGAAGCTGATGAACAAGATGGCATTGGGATCCCATGCTCTTCTACCATGCAGTACTTTCCACCTCTCCTTCCAAAACCCCCCTTTCCTCCTTATTACTGTTCCCACACTGTTCCCCCCACTCAAGTCCCAGAGCCACGCTCACCCCATACCTTGTAGCAGCTCTCCTCTCCTCTGGCACTTTGCTAGAAAGCAGAAGGCGTGTTACCATCTAAGGGAAGGAAGAGAAGGAGAGCGCAGCCTGTATCAGGCTCCTCCCTGCAGCGACAGTGTGCCACATCAGTAACAGGTCCACGTGTGTGGACGAGGACAGTCAGGAGTGGGCATGGGGGATAGAGGCAGAGGCACAGAATAGTGTCTGTTACAGGACAGAGTGGGGCGTGGACAATTATCAGTCTCTAATGTTGGAAATATTTGGTACACTGCAGATTTAAAATGGTGGTGTCAGTTGAAAAGGACTTGCCCTTTGCTGCTGCCTCAGGCCAGGCTGGTTTAACAACTGAATAAAGAAGAATACTGTCCCTCAAAAAATGCAAGTTCTACCCAAATAAGGAAAACAGAAAAGAGCACAGATCTGGTAAGTTAAATGAGAAACTATAATAAGTCAATTGAAAAGCATATCTTGAGGAACAAGTAGCTGAAGACATAAAAGTATATAATAAAATTATTTTCAAAGAAACAGAAGCAGGAAGCCTGCCAGAGTGTCTGTACACTGGCTGACAGATGATCGAGATGTAAAAAGACTACTCAAAGAAGATAAGGATGAAGCACAAAAGCTAAATGGATTCTCTGCATCCATGCACTTCGTAGAGATACAAGGATGTCCCCACACTGGGGTTTTCTTTGCAGTGAAGAGTCAGAGGATCTGTCTCAGGCTGAAGAATTGGAAGAAAAGGTTTTAGGACAAATCAGTAAATAAGCAAGACTAAATACGAGGATTCCATACTTTAGAAATCTTGACTGAAATCTAAACTGAACATGAAATAGTAAAGGCTGGGCAATTAAATTGTGGCATACAATGTAAGACCTAACTCAGCCTCCATACTAGGAGAAAAAGCAACAAACACAACACCAATGTTTGAGAAGCATTTTGATGGGATGCAAGGGGCAGAAGGGCTAACTTCTGTATGCCTGAAGTTGGTAGAAAAAATAATGAAGAAAAGAATTACTGGACAGAAGAGAGAAATGACATTGCAATTGCACCTCGCATAGCTTTTGCAGAAGGAAGTCATACTGCACAAATTTGATTGAGTTCTTTGAAGAAGCTGATAAGCATGTGGATATTGGTGATCACTTGATATAAAACTTGCATTTCTAATTCTTTTTGATGAAATCTCTCACCGAAGACTTAAAAAACCTCCTAAGCTCTCAAAGAATAAGAGGAAAGTTCCTATAGCGGATTAACAACCGATTAAAAGTTGGGAAACGACTTGAATGAGCTGTTCAACATATTAATAAATGATCTGGGAAAAAAGAAGTGTCAAAGCTTCATGATCAGAAAAAAAATCAGGGTAATACAAATTAAATCTGATCACAAAGACTTGCAGATGGTTTTCAAAATACTGTTGACATGCAAGATGAATCTCAGTGCTGATAACTACAAAATAATGGACATGGGAATAAACAACCGTAACTATATGAACATAACAATGAACTTAAAATTAGGTATTACCACTCAGGAAGGATACCTTTGAGTTGCTGTGGATAGTTCTATCAAGGTGTCAGCTCAGTGGAAGTCAAAAAGGTTGGTTAGGAAACATCAGGAAAGAAACAGAGAACAAAAGAGAAAGCAACATCATGTCGCTGTACAAACCCCTGGGGCACCTGTTTGAATATTTGTAATTTGAATACAGCAGCTAGTTCTCATCCCTCTGTCTCAAAAATGGAGACAGTAGCATTAGAAATAGTAGACAGGAAGTAATTAAGGATGACCAAAGGAATGGAAAGTTTCTGAACAAGGAAAGACCAAATTAAACAGACTAGGATCCTTCACCTTAGAAAAAAAGTTGACAGAGGAATAAATGCAAAATCAATATAGAAAACAGTAAGAATCATAGAAAAGGCAAACAGGAAATTTTTATCCATAATTTCTCATAACATAAGCACTAGGAGCTCATTCTCAAGAGTGCTGGGATCTGGGAGGCCCTAGTGAAAGAAGCTTTGCTGTGTACTTGTCCTGTTCTTACTCCCCTTCCCCAAACTGCTGTTGCTGGGCTCACTATCATGGGCTGTGTGGAACTGTAACCTGACCCCATTAATCCTTTCTTATGAGCGATAATAGTTCACAAAACCCACCACAACGTGCTAGTCTAAGACAATCAGTCCAGCAGCAGGCAGTGGCAGTCCCCCCACACACCACCCTTTGGGGAGGCAATAATCTCCCTGGAATACCTGTTAGTTACAACAGAGGTAGGCTGTAAATTATGAAGCACTCAAAGTGAGGGATAGAAACACTGAGAATTCCCTCTGAAGAGGATAATCCCCAATATATTTTGCTGAAAAAATAAAGGTGCAGGAAACAGGTGGTCATGAGTAGAGTAGCTAGCTCTTGTCATGTTGTGAAAAGTTTTACATGTGGCTATCACCATACACATCAGGAATATAAACTCCGGTACATGCAGGTGGGACACCAATCCTCACAGTCTTCTTGGTTTTAAGCTATGTTTATTCTCATGCTCTTTGAATGGCCTGACAGATTACATTATGTTACACATTAGAATAGCCTATTTTCTCTGTTCCTACCATGATGTGAGCTAATGGCCCCCAAAGCAAGAATGCTGCTGTGAGCTGTCACTCATGCTTGCTGCCTGACCATGTCACAAAACACTGTCTGGAGTCCTGTTAGGTATCCAGAACTATTCCATGATAACATTAAATCTATTTAATGTCAAGGCATAAAAGATATGGCTTTCTATACCATGAACAAAATACTCAATAGTGGCAAGCCCCCAACAATGAGAAAGGATAGGAAATAGGATAAGACAGAAAATAACTCTCTCTTCTTTCTTCTCCATTTCTATATACTCCTCCCCTGTCACAGTTATGGTAGCATGTTAACCACTTCACTATGCATCACAGCTGTATTGAAAAATATGAAGAAACATCCAGATACTTCAGCCATAATTAATGGAAACAAAATTTATGAGAAGGGTGTTAGACTCCACGCTTCCATATTTTAGCCAAACTCTGTTGAGACAATTGGGTAAAGCCCAACCCAGGCAGACAGGTTATTCCACGCCTACCTGCTGCAGACTTCTTATGTCATCATCTACTGCTACTACAATACAGATGGGATAGCTGATCCATGACTATGATACAGTCTGGGAAGACCTGGATTTAAAAAGCTTGATGCAGATAAACTTACACTTGCTTTTACACTTAAGTGAATGACCCAAAATAGATGTGTCTGCAAACATGTCTGAATACTGCCTAAGAATACATTGTCTCACAAAAATTTTGGTAATTTTTGCTGGGCAGGAATTTTCAAGAGAAATAAACTTTTTTGAAGGCATTTTATGCACTTTAGTTTCTATCTGGGAAACATAGGAGCAGCCAGAAAGAAAAGAAAACAAAAGGGAAAAGAAAAAAAATGGAATAAAAGGGAAAAATGGTTATCTCAAGTAAAACATGTAAATCAAATATTTTGCCTACTCTGAACTGTTTGGGTTGATAATATATGAAAGATTAAGTGGCTAGGTTTTGTTTGTCCTCAGTGTAAACTACTTCCCCATGTTTTCATTACTTTACCTCCAGAAAGTAACATTGCCAACAAGGGAAACAGAAGTCAAAGCGTGGAAACAAGGGAGATTTCAACTGCTATATTTTTTTTTAAGTAGTAAATCCGTATCGTATCTGTGGATTCAGGAGCATCAAGGCTGTAAATCCACATAAAGCTGAATGTTATGAATGGAAGCTGTCATGTCTTTCCCATCTCCCATCTATTCCTGTCTCCACATTCAGATATGCTTCACACACGACAATTCATCCTCTCTTCCCTCTTTGCTTTCTGCAAACAGCTGCTCAGGCCGTCCACAGTGACAGGTCATTAGTGGGCAGTAATTTTTTTCAGGACCGAGCACACAGGCGTAGCAGTGCTATAAAAGCTTCTCTGCAGAGCTCCATGAACTGATCTGGGCAGAGTGCTCTTCCAATTTGCTATGCTTCCTGTTAGTAAAGATTGTCTTGAAAGCTCTGCACCTTGTTGCTCACCTGCAGCAATCCTGTTTGATCATGTCCAAACAGCTCAGTCGACAGCATGAGCTGCATAGCTAGTGCTGTTCTAGTGCTGGTCTTTTCACCATTACCCTCAGAAACCACATTCAGTTTAGCTGGTATGACTATAGCCTACTGTGCTTGCACATGTGGTACAACTATTTCAATTAAAGGCGTGAAGCCATTTCTTTTACAGGAATAAGCTTTAACTGTAAGAAGACTGTTCTAATTCTACAGCTGTTCATGCACTAGGAGCATGTACAACTTTAATTGCCTGGTACTGTTAATGTAGCACCGTTTATTGCAAGCAGATGTGCCTTTAATCGCAAGACAACAGTGTTATTTTGCTATTTGATTCACGCAACCCTTCCCATCATTCTGCTAATTCACCTGCAAAGATACCCCCTGCCATCCTGGCTGATGAGCATCTCTGCACTTCTGAGAGATTTTTCTTTGGGAATATACTGCTATGATCCTTTAGTTTCCTATTCTAAAGAAGTACTGGCAAACTTGACAATATTTAGTATTTTTTTCAAATTCCTCCAAACCTGCCAACTTTCTCTTCTATGTTCCCAACCCCATAAATCCTGATATACTGAATTATTAGTGTCTCACTAGCAGCTTTTTGTATCTAATCAATTAGGTTCTCTACCTTCTGCATTTGTAGGGTGATTACACTGAGCCATACTCATGACATCCCAGATTGTCATCCTGACAGCAATTACAAGTTCACAAGTACTGAACTGTCACAGAACTGACTGGATTAGCAGAGGAGGAAGGAGCAGATTACAGTGGAGAAAGGGAAGAAAGGGAAGTTTTGACTTCTTTCCCTTTCCTAGCAAACAATTCTCCTGGATTTCCATAGATTTCCTTTAACTGCCGCATTGCTGCCCAAGAGTCTGGACAGAAGCAACTGCCTTACAACATCTGTGTTGCCAGCTGCTCTGAGGACACGTGGCAAAGCATGCCTGCTGTGATGTGTAGTGTTCTGCATCAGAGGTTTTCAGCTTGGGCCCATAAGCTACTTTTCAAGGATTGGCAGATAAGACCAAAGAAGATCCATCTGACTGTCAAGGAAGCCTCTGTTCACCACATGGCAATTTGTGCCTTCACTGGGAAATCTGGATGTATCTGCAAGCCCAAAGGTGGTTGGAGACCACAGAAAAAGATGAACAGATCATGCTGCTCATAACAGCACTTTTTCCAAGCCTGTCCTATATTTATCTCACCTAAGAGCTAAAGAGGGGCAGTTACACAGGACAAGAAACTGGATCCTACAGTGGGGCCTTCCCCCAGCAGCACTAGTTTCTGATGACCCTCAGCACTGAGACAGATCTAGGAAACCCTTCTCCTCACTGCTCTCCTGGGACCCAACACCACCTCTTTCAGAGACTCTTAAGAGCTAATCAGTTGATCTCCACCATCATCTGTGAACCATACCAAGCTACACCAGCAGCAAATTTGGCACATCTGACTTTAAAATATGTTGGTTAATTTTTACAGCATTCAAATCCAAAAAAAAAAATCCAGCCAGGTGAAGACAGAGAGAGAAGCGCTGCTACTGACAGAACAAGGAGTCTCTTCCCAGTCTTTGCCATTTGTTTATTATCAAACCTTCTGAACACTAACAAGTAGCAAAATAAGTCCTAGAGGCTATTGCAATGGTACTGTGTGAGTCCCTGAAAGATAAACATGACAAAGATACAGGAGTCAGACATCTAGGCCATTATGACGATAGCTAATTTTGTCATCACATTATCAGAATTTGATCTACAGATAGCTAAGCAGGGGCTGCATGCCTATCAAGCTGAAATCAACATAGGCTGCATGAGCTGCTGATTTTCTTCTTTGCTGCATGCAAGCGATAGAGGGAGAAAGGAAGCGAGAGAAAGAAAAAGATTCTTCCTCAGTGATGTGAATCCAGTGCTGGAGCGTTCAACAAAACATTCTTTTCCAGGATTTAAATTCTCCCTCTGATGAGCACCTACTGACTTAGTGGGATTTGCTAAGCTTCCATCTGAAGCTAGAGAAAAGTAATCTCACTCTTTATTTCTTCCCCCCTCCCTGTGCTACACCCCTCTAATCATGATAAATATATCTAAACATGCCTGATTAAGCCAGACAGACAATGTGCCCCTAATCTGAACTGATCAGGGCTCTGGAGCTGCCAAAGTGAACCTGCTGTCTCTTTATCAGACAGAGCAATGAGGGGTCGGTAATGCAGCTCCATTAACTGCTTCCCACAGAATGAATTTTCCCTGACTGCTCCTAAAGAGCAGACACTTGAGGAATGCTGCCTGATGGGAAGTCGCTTCGAATGGTCTCTTTTGGCACAACTGTAGAGCAGCTCCTTCTCAAGCCCTCCAGACAAACAACAAAAGTATGAAAAATGCAGCCACTTCCTTCTATGCTACATTTTTTTACAATCTCCTTATACCTTATCTAGCTAACTGCCTCTCAATTTTTCTCATCTTTTCTTGGTAAGCTTCAGCACTGGCTGATATGTGTTGTACTGCAAGTGCGTGGTTATCAGAATAGCAATCCTGTTCCCACTGTGCGTGTGCATATGTATGCAAGGGATCTGCTTTTGTGTACAGGTGGAACTTGCACTTTGTGGATTCACAGAATTTAGGGCTGTGACAGACCACTATATCAATACTCCCTATCAATATATCAACATACTATGTGCGTTTAGCATATTTGCACTAATATTGGACGTTCGTTGGAGAATAAATTAATACAGATCAGAACAGGTGGAAGAATGTGCACCTCTGAATTTTTTCTGCAATCTATGCATGTGTATGTACATTTGCTTTCATGCAAGTGTAGCCCTCTATGATCTTTACCCTCTGAGAAGATCTACATTTAGTAAAAGACTGCAATCGAGAGGGATCAAGGGGGCATCAGACCATGTTTGAGCTCTGTGAAATCCTGGGACTACATATTCTAAAACTGGTCTTTGGTATAATTACAAGTACCTTCAAAGCCTCTCTGAATCATACCAGCTGTGAACACCTCCAGGGAACCATTCTGCTCGCAGCAAGTCAGATGGAGAATTATACTTCTCAAACTGGTCATACAAGAGACTGGGATGAAGAGTGATATTGTATTTCAGACACAATTCCTGTCAGGAAGATCTTTCCAAATGTCACTTCTAAAGCAAAGGAGTCAAAACAGAACCAAGAATCTAGTACTATGAGACTTGATGAAAAACAATCAACCAACCAACCACAGACAATAAAACCCACCTACAATTAGATCCAGATACTCCGAGGTGCTTTCCTTGTATTTGGATATCTGAATATGGGAAAGAATACTCAAGGTTCATTATCTCCAGCTTTGACTATCAGAGAGATTTCCAAAAAACTTACAGTAACCAACATGCTGTTCTGTAATTCTGAGCTGTTGTACTGTAACTAAGAGCTGAGCAATTCTAGTGTTCATGCAGGTATGCATATGAATACACACTGGATGTGCATGTGAATGGTAAACTCCCTTTGTCTATGCATGATCACACATTTCACCATGTGAAATGGAAATCTAGAAAAAAAATCTGTAGCTATTCAAGCTAAAGTTGGAGTAAGTTCACCTTCTGTCTTTGGTTCATTTCCACAGCTGTTAAGAAACTAGTCTTTTCATATATAAAAGATGGAGGATGTAACAGAAGACTATCATGTCTTTGTTTCTGGGCATAGCACAACCTAGAGAATTCAGTACATTAAGGCATTAATCCAATCTGGTAAAAATAGTTTTTAATCTTATATTGGACTTCACCGTATAGCAATACATTTGAGTGAGATACGTGAACAAAATGGTATGAAACTCTGCTAGTATATACTGCTGGGTACATAATATTATGTTTCAAATCAGCTACTGTGTGCTTCTTTGATCAGGCCAGCCAATAAAATTTTGTGTAAAGTAGGAAGAAGAGGAAGATCAGTGATGAAACTGCTATTTTCCTTGGTATTTTTTTGTGTAAGATTAACCCTGGCAGCACAGATAATTGTTCAAAATCTGGAACTCTAGTACTAAAATTACGTTGTGTGTCCATGGATATGATTTTGCACAAAAGTAAAACTGCAGTTAGCTCAGTAAGAAAAAGAAATGTTTCTTTGTTCTTTTAACCATAAATCTATTTTTGTACAAAATCACATCTAACTGCACAAGTTGTGTTTTTTTACTGAGAAGTTTGCATCACGTCTTTTCCCTTATACATTTTTTCCTCTCCTCTTGTGCTTTTATGAAAAAAAATGAAATACAGAAGTCTAGTTCACCATACATTTAGCTATGATAATCTAAACACAAACATAGGAAATCTGATAATTAGGTTCTCGGAGCCCTCTTATCTTGGACATGGTATGCATAATTTTAGTTCACAGCCACCTTTGTTCTGAGAAGATCTGGTACAATTTATATACAAAACTTCACATTTAAGTAAGGACAGAGAAACTGAAATGCTACTAGTGGTATCTGCCACGTGGTATAATGAGCACTGCTGTGGTGCCTTCATTACATAATGTCACCGCTTGCATATTTACCTTCTGAGCCTCTGTCTTGTATTAACTATGTTTTTTCTGCTTAATGGATCTTCACTGCTCAACTTCTATTTAAACACAGAACCCCTTTCACAAGGCCTAAGTGCTACAAACCAGCATTTCTATAAATTAAAGTCAGCCTGGGTGCATCTGCATTTGGGAATGCTTCTGAAAAGATTTTAAAAGCAATCATTTACAATAATTCCAACATTTAAAGATGCAACTCCAACAGTCAATCCAACTTTTCTTCTCATTATAAGGTAAATGTGAATGCCAGCTTGTTACTATTCCTGGGGTTTGTCTCTGCACAGCAAACGTACCATTTTAAGCAGAAGTGTGGAACATATTTCATGTTTGTCTATGCATTTTTTAGTTCACTTGGATTATGATACCTTTGAAATTAAAGTGCAGCAGCAGTTCCTGAATGATTTAACATGTAGACATTTTTACTCTGAAGTAGGAACAACTCGTTCTTGTTTATCTTAATCCAAAATTGAGTTCTACCAAATTGGAATGGGTTCTCATCATCTGGAATAAAAACACCCAGGTCATACCCTGATGTAGGAATATTGGTTACTGAACTAACATGCAGACTAAGACTTAATTAAACACGTAAATGTCCTTATAGGTAGGTCAGGCCTGACATCCTACGTTTCCTGTTACTACAGCATGGGCACCTTCGTGGCAATGAGGCTAGCTGGAACCTCACTGTGTAACCTCTGTAGACCCTTCAAAAATAAGCATGGTCCCACTCCTTCAGTAAGCAAGTGATAAATTGCTGCTCTGCAGCAGGGAACTGCACAGACTTCAGACTATTCAATAGATTACATGTGGCAAAAAGGGAACACTGTGCAAAGGGTGTGAATGAGTCATTCGACATTTCAGGTTGACTGAAGTAATTCTGTTACATTTATTTCTAATCTTGATGTGCTATCCACATTTGCATGTTAAGCAGGATGGGAAGAAAGAGATTTAAATGATTTGCTACAATACACACGTGGAAAACAGCAGACTCTGCATGTGTGTGAGTGGGGGATTACATGCATGACTGGGTGAACTCAGCACCATGTGAAGTGCCTTTTCTACCCTCATATAGGAGTAGGCATTCTGCATGCAAGACTTAAACATCTGAGAAAAAGTATGTTTGAATATGTGTATCTCTAGGGATCTGATTATAAATGAAAAATGTTCATTTGCAGTATGCCTGAGTGGAAGAACAGGGGTCCCATGAGTATACTTCAGGTGACGTGTGTTGTGTTTTCTTTGGCAAATACAAAACCAAGCAACTGTGAACAAGCTGGTCTGTGTACACTTGGAGGGTAGGTACGTGTGTTGTGTGCACACAGGTGACAAGGAGCACCCACGAGCATGAGCAGGCGTCACTTGAAGCTGGAATTTATACATTAGTCAAACATCATCATCAGTGAACCACTTATTTAAAGATTCCCATGGAAAGAATGCATGGCAATCTCTCAAAGTATGATGTGGCCTAACACTACGCTCCTTCACTTCTGGTCATACTTCCACTTTAAAGCGCAAGTTTGCAAGTTCTTGGAGCACACCTTGAACTCTGTTTGATCCACACATATTTATCAACTTTAAGCATGAAGTCATTTTAAAGTACATGCTCACCTCTGAGGCTTTGGAGCCTCTGTTCAAGCACTTGGGTTTGAAACTCTGGTCGAAGACACTGACTTAGAGCTCATTTAAGAAAAAAATAGCTATCAGTATGGAGACAAAGATCCTGGTGAAATGCGTCGTAGGAAATATTGCATGAGGGTGAAGAGGCAAACATAAGATACTTCATGGGTTACTCAAGGCTATGTCACAAGGACTCAATGCTTAAAACTGAAGATGGAGAATCTTGCTGTGAATATGGAATCAGTGGGCCACACATGAACTAATTCTTGAGGAGATGAAATATCAGTTGGGTGGGGCAAGCAGAGCTCTGGTATCTCTCTTCAAGCTAAAACCAGTCAGGTTTGGTATTGCACAGAGCTAACGATGTATTTGCATCCAGAGCAACAGACTCACAGCATGTCATATAGGTAAAGGGCACTGCCAAGATCTGTATTATTAGTTTTATTTTTTTGTCATGTCCAAATTATTGTGTCCTTCAAATTATTGACTTGCTTGCTGCATAAAGCACTGCAGATCCTCCCCCCCACCTCTATTCTGCAAGTTATTGATACCACACTCAATTAACCTTGGTGAGTGAATATAGGATGGACATTGTCTCTCTCTGTTTCAGTCATTTTTGCTCAGTGCTACAGTTTGTATACAAACCACTGAATGGTGGTATTTAAATCTCCAAGTAAAATTGCTTTAATGGAAATGAAAGTGCACATTCATGACGTTTGTATTCGTATTAAGTCTCATATGCTTCATTATCTGAAAGCCTAATCGCTGGGCCTAGTCTACCCAGATTCTCTCAAATACAGAATTGAGTGCAATTCTGGTTCAAAAAGTCTAGAGAAAATGTATTCTTACATTTGTTTGGGTGGCAATTGCAATTCCAACTTACCTACTGTGCTTGTATTTGCTTTGCACAGAAGATAAAAACTAATTAGATCAAAGCCAGCTTTTGAGTCCACTCCAAGGGACATGTATTGAGGTACATAAAGGTCTAGCAGGCACTGGAGCAGGTGATGAAATGAGGGGAGACTCCACACAAAAGGACTCTGTATAACCCATGAAGGTCTTGAGTAGCAGTGGGAACCCTGGATGTGTTGAGGATACCATAGCATAGGTAATCAGGGCAGAGGCACAATATGATTTACAACAGCTACAAAACAGTTCACAGATCCCCTGAGAACTGGCTTTGGTCCCACGACTCACTTAACCATGAGAGCACAATCGTTTTACCTCAACTTTGTTCTCAGGCTGAGATATGGGTGTGTATTTAAAGAAGCCAGCTGTTGCATTCAACATTACATTAAGGGTTGTGAAGGAAGGGCAACATGCTATTTCTTCCACAACACAATAAAACAGTTGTTGCTACGGTTATGCTCCAGAATACACTCTGTGACGGCAGTGTTGTCATCTAAGAATTACCTCATGAAAAAGAGTTGAAAGCAAAAAAAAAAAAAAGAAAAATCAGGGAACTGATATCATATTGACAGTCTGTTGGACTGGTTACTGTGTTTCTTGCTACGTCTCTTTTCCTTGCCCTTTCACTGCCTTTTCTATTCATAAGGCAAACTACTTGAGGCAAATGGTATTCTTCCATATGGTGCAACTTAACAAAAAACAATGGGTTAGAGCTGTTTATAGAATCATTCAATAATTACATTAGAAGGGATCTGTGGAGATCATCCAGTTCAAGCCCTTGCTTACAGTAGGGTTAACTATAAAATTATGCAAGATGAGAATGTAACCTGATTTTTCTACAGTGACTACTCTAATGGAACACCAGTCTCATTCAGGCAATGATATAAATTATGTGCATGTCTAGATAAAAGACATATGAAAAATCATTTAGGTAGAAGATCTGCATTAAATGATTTGAGATTTCCTTTCAATATGCATTCATAAGATGATATTGACTTCAGTGCTAGACTCCAATTATACAGCTGCATATTATCAAAGCACGCACTAAAATGAGGCTAGCATTACAATCATTATCTCCTAACTTCTGTGTGCTTAACAGCCTCATTATGTAACTTCAAAAAATGATTATTCATAGATAGAATTCAGAAAACAAGGCAAAAGAAGAAAGAAGGAGGAAATTCCAGAATGGAAAAAAAATCCAAAACTACTTGGCTAGGCACTGTGGAAAATGCTATATGTCATGTACCTATGCAGCCTTCAAGAAGGTGCTCCTCTTCTACATACCTTAGAAAGTCTGCAGAAGAAAGTTTTGAGAGCTGCAAACTGTAGGAACTGTGCAGCTCTCACCCTTCAAGATGCATCGTGAATGTGGTAAGGACTCTGCCGTGAGGAACCTGCCAATGGCAAGAATTTCTTGTCACAAGACCTAGACAAGGCCCATGCACTGCTACAAAGAGATTTAACCCCTCAAAAATAGGGATTAGTGTGATTACTTCTATGAAGAATGGGGTGAATATATGTAAAAACATTATCAGCACTGCAATTCTGCTTCAACGAGAAAAAACCAAACCCCTGTGGTACTCACTGCACTTCCATTTTCTATTCCGTTCCCTATCAGTTTCTTCTACTCATATTTACTTTACTTGCTATCAGATTTAAGCAGCTGAAATGTTCAGATTCATTACTATTGCATATCTTGCTTTATTTGATTATGGTGGGCTGTCTCTTTTGTCTTGAAGATAAGCCTTTCTTTTTAGTTGAGCTTTACAGAAATAGTTATATTTAATAAAGTGACCACCTTTGTAAAAGAAGCTAATCCCCAAATATCCCCAAAGCATTCACTGAATTTTGGGATACTGTTTTCTTGGTTGCTCTGCCTGAAAGCAGTTGAACTTTGCTCATCTCTGCAGCTGATCAAGGGAAGAGGTAGATGCTCAACCCTTCCAAAGCTCAAGTCAGACATCTGGGATTGCATAGCAGAAGTTGATGCATTCTAAACCACCCCCTTAAAAATGTCATGCCAGGATTGTTTAGGCTGAACAACATCTCAAAAGAACATCCGTCTCAAAAGCTAAAAACCATTTCAAACAAAAAAGTAAAACTAAACATAACGAACAGAAACTGTTCAAAACAGCAGTCATTCATCAAGAAAATAACCACTGTTCATCCCAAGAGATTCCCAGAGCATTTCACAAATCATGAATTAAATTCAGACTCACTTTGTATTTCTGGTATCCTGACAGGCCTCATCAGAAGCAGATGCAGCAGTGCTGGGCAGGGGCCACACACTGCTGTAGTTTCTCCCTGGTGTGTTTTAAAGGATTACAGCTGCTCCTTTGGCTTCTTTTGCTAAAACTACTCAGCACTTCAATTACAAAGCCCTGGTATGAGCTCTTTTTTTTTTTTTTTTTGCTGCAGCCTCACTGGGAATAACACTTCTCTAGACACCTCTGGTATGGGTTAGCTGAGCTGGTAAGCCTCAATACTAAAATAGGATGACTGTGTCCTTTGACCCCAGCTCTACCCTGGAGGGTATCTCCAGTTTGGCTGCCACTTTCCCTGACTCTGTATCTATCCCTTCACCTAACAATGAAATCCATCCTCCAGTGCTTTTCAGCAGTGCACAGGAGGTTAGGAGCAGAAGCAACAACTGCCCAATTAAAATTAAAATGTCAGACGTGCAGAGGCAAACTGAAATCTGCCTGGGCTGTCAGGGCAAACACCTTTAGACTGGTGCAATTAGCTGAAGGACAATTGATTACCACAGGAAATCAACCTACAATTGAGGGTCTCACATGCAAGAAATGTGCTAGGGCGTATCATTCAGTATTGACTCAGAGGAAAGGGCTTGATTCTTTCTAAGTCAATACCACCATCTCCTGAAATGCTGAGGGTTTCCTCAGAAATCTCCCCTAAATTACCAGATGAAATCACTAAGTGTTTAGAAGACTCAAAACAGTGGCTACAAGTGTGCTACCATTCCCAGTGTCTCTGTAAGTTATTGTATGCAAAGAATGGTAGAAGCTCTCTATCTGGCTGTGGAGAGGAAAGGAATATTTCAGTTGAGAATGGTGATGATTTATTACAGTGAGACAATAATACAGGTAAAAGCAGGTGCGGGGAGCTTTGAGGCACTACCAAAGAGACAGAAATCAAGCCAGAAAAGGAACTCTTATTCTGAAGTACCAATGGCTACCTGAAGAACTGTCCTGAAACAACTGCTTGGCCACAACAACACTGGGATAGCTCCCCATTCAAACAAGCCCTTCATCTTTCCTCCCTTTTACTTCCCACCCTTCATTTACCTTTCTCTTTAGAATGATAGAATGAGAGCTCGTTGAGCCCTGGGTTTTCTTCTGCTATGACTTTGCCTGCACCTCAAGAACTGACGTGTTTAGGTTTTTGTTTTGTTTTGTTTTGTTTGTTTTTAATCAAGACAGCTACTGCATAGTAAATTTCCAGTGGCATTATTACCCTGATGTAGCTGTTTGAAGTTTTGAGGTACCTTCCAGGCAGGTGTATGGTATTGACCACAGCTAGCCATGTTGCCATAAAATCATCTGTGCTTTCTCTTCCCTGAGATTCCACACTGAGGAATATACCTGGAGTAAACCACTTGAATATTAAAACACTACTTGTTTTTGGCAATGAAGACATAACCTCTGTCAGTACAGAGCATCCAGTGTCAACAGTGTCTGAAAGCCAGTTGAAGCCTTTCTGTAAAAGAACTAATTAATACTAAAGCTCAGGATGCTTAAAGAGCTGACCCTCAGAAGCCCTGGAGATTTAAGAAAATATTTCTAAACCCATTCTGTAGTTGCAGTTATTAATGAATGATTAATTTCTAAAGACATCATCCTGTGGCTTCTCCAACCCTGTTTCCCACAGTGACCTTAACAGTTTAGGGGGGCAAATCAGAAGAGTGTTGAAAAACAGTTTAAAAAAATTAATTAGTATATACTATGGAGGTACTTGTCATGTCTGTGTATTTACAGCTGATCTGAAATTTGCATTTAAAATAAGGATTCAGTGGTTTTGCTATGTATGAGAAGCACAGCATAAATTAAGAATTACAGCACTAACTGTAAGGGCAAATAACGAATTTCCTGAGAAGTTACAAGCAAACCTATTAACTACTTTATTAAGTAAAATTATTCTTAAGAATAATTCTTACTCTTTAAGAAACTTGAAACTTTGGGGTTGATCGTTTGTTTCTATAGCCTCGATATGGATTGATTAATCCAGATTTTTATTCTACTTAAAGATCACAAAAACCTTGCACTGACAATATATGAAGATTTTTCCAAGATTTTTTTTTTACCTATATGATACTTCTTATAAAAAAAAATCCCTTCAAAAAACCCCCATGTGTTTAATTTATTCCTTCAGATGATGCTACAAATAGAGCTCTCAAGATACGTGAGCTGCCCACAGCTAGAATGGCCCTTTCAAAATGTTCATCAGATTCTCAGTAGACGGCAGAAAGCCTCCACCAGCTTTCAACAGGGACACTTGGCTTCGATTCTGTTGGAAACAGAGGGAAGCAGCTGCTGCTCTGAATGATGAAACTCTAACTGTGAGCAGCGGTATCAGCCCCACTGAGAACTGCCTTGTTGTGATGTCATGGGAAAGGAAAAATATTTTCTTGAACATCATTTAAAGCTAATCTGACAACACAAACATTCAGAGGCTTTGATTATTGAATGGGCTCATTACAGCAAAAGGAGAAGATAGCATTAAACCATTTAGTCATGTAGTACAGGTGTAATTACTCGGCATACAGGAGACAGCAATATACGCTATATCAAATCAACAGGCAAAGGATACAAGTGCCGTACATGGCCTCTGCTGAAGGTAATGACATGATTATGACAATGCCTATATAATTTTCAACAATGTAATATTGCATGTCTACCCATCCCCTTCTACTAAGAATGTCAAACTACTTAATGACTTCAATGAATTAAGATTCACCTTCTGTTCAAGATGGGAAAGTGTTTTCAGACTACATTCAGTTCTCTTTGATGGTAGAGTAAATTGGGACAATTTTGTTTGCTTTGATGGATTTAATCTCAGAGATCTGTTACACTATTAGGATAACCAAGAAAGGACAATCCAGCCACATAATGGTTCAATGATGGCATTGTTTGTCTGTCTGTAATGATAATACGTCTTGAAACTTGATAATATGGCTTGAAATTTGATAGTACAACTTGAAACTGTAATCACCCTGTTAGAGCTAGAAAGTGTTTGTTCCATCCCCCTGTAGAGCTGTACACACTTGGTTGATAGAGGGTTTGTTCAGCTTTCTCAGAATAATTAAGTTTTGACCACTGTTGGGGTAGCATACTGGAAGTGACAGCCAGTCTGATCTGCTATAGCAAATGTCATGTAGAGTCAGACAGAATGCCTCTGGTATCCTACCTTTATACATTATACACTTCTGCACGAAAAACAATTACCAGGGCACATTCATGCACAGAGACAATTTTAGAAGTTTGTCCACATCCTAAAATAATCCCTGTTTAGATTGCAGGGTTATGGAGCATTTCTCTTGTGCCAGAACTCAGTTGTAGCTTGGAGTGGCTATGACATGGAAAAACGATGTTATTTATGTAGCTAGTTTTTTAAAAATAAAAAAAGAATGCCAGAGCTCTAAGGGTTAAAGTTTGTGCTCTAAGGGTTACTGGTGGATTTGTCATGACGAGATAATACAAAAAAACTGGGGAACTAGAAAGGAAAGTCTAGAGAAAACGTAAGGCATACAGTGCCTCAGGGAAAAAAAAAGGCATGTAATTAGGACTATACACTGCTCTGAAAAGATAAAGCCATATGTAAAAAAGGTTACAGACTCAGGGATAGGGAAGAAGGATGGATCTTGAGGCTCCAAGAGAGGGAAAAAGGAGTTTCACCATGTATTGGTGCATACTGTTCATTTAGGCATTCAAGTAATTTTCTTTCATCTCATAACTCTTCACAGTACTGACCTGTGACCTTATTGCCAGGATAATGTGTCCATTCTTAGCAAGCTTATTCCTCAAAGGTTAGTCTCCCCTGCCTAGATGTTATTTAAATGGTACTTTAGCATGGCTCTCTAATCAGCAGAACAATTAAAAAAAATTTAAGGCTACAGGAAGAACTCAGACCCTTCCAAGATCACTTTTGTTCATTCTCATCTATATGAAATCTTTCTAAAAACAGTATTTACAGCAACTATCTTCAGAGATAGCATTCTGAGCTAAAGCCAAAAGAAAAGAAAGATACCCTTCCTCTCACCCCGATTACCCACCTGGGTAAGTCTGACATCCATGGGACAGTAGTGACCAAACATCAGAAGCATTTGAGTAAGGCATCAACCCGTGCTAGAATGCCTATATCATGGGAATCAGTTTTTACCTTGAAGCATGAAGACTACAGTACATACACATTAGCCTAGTTAATATCATCACTACCAATTCTACTCACATTTGTGCAAGTCTCTGTCTCCCCCCTTTTAAAAAAGTGTTTATTTGAAATTGTGTTTAAAATTAATCTATCACTATAAAATGCAGAAACAAGGCAGCCTCATCTAGCGATGCAGAAAGAAGATCAAGAATCCAGTTTCCAAGCCCAGCTCAGCTAAGGGTTTGCTCTGCATCCCCAGACAAGTCTCTTCATCTCTCTACTGTAAGACACATCTAAAGAGTACAGTGTAGCCATACCTGGAGATATTTAAATGGAATGGGGTACCAAAAGCCACCATTCTCAGGGGGGCGGTTCATTTTTGCAGAGTTTCAAGTTAGTTAAGCTGGTACAGCTTTAGTGCTTCTGTTATCTCAATGTCATTACATTCATGTATGTGGACCTGATTATAGTTATAAAGTGAGAGCATTCAGACTCACCTGCGTTAAGGGCAAATGGGCAAAATGCCCATCAATAGGTGAAAATGTGTGTAGATATTAAGATGAAAGGCTTATACAGGAACAGCAAAGTTACTGTCATATAACCCCTGATGGTAATATACTTCCTTTGCTGCTGCCCAAACGTACAAAGAATGGTGGAAAATTAAGCTGAAAAGACTAAGAAGTCTCCTTCAAGGGATCTGCAAAATAAAGATTTTTTTAAAGATATCAAGGGATTTATGGATACCATTTGCACTGACGGGAATATGGCTTGCAGCCAGCCCTGAGCTTCAGATCAAGTGTGTGACAATCATTATATTGTGTAAAGCAATTTGAGGAACCGAAGGAAGATAGAATAGCCACATTCCTCTTAAACCAGACTCTGGAGAGAAGGGAGAAAGGTAGAGGAAAACAGGGACTTATTATATTGTAAAAAGTAAAGAAACTTAAATGAGCCCCAAAGACATAGGCATATGAAGTGTTGATAGCAATACTTCATTACTGGTAAAACATAGGTTATTTTCTCAGCCACAGTGGGTAGGCTCTTCTGACTAATACCAGAGATTGACCCTGCCAGTGAGTGTGTTTTAAGGTATATATCTTACAGCTCCACTAAGAGGAGAATTTCAAGTGAAAATAGTGTTAAGGGAAGAAACATAGTGAAGGGAATGAAGATCATTTTCATTATGTCAGGCAGTAAAAATAAACCAAAAGAGACTGCCTACTGCAGTAGTTTCAGACCTGTGGCTTAATAACAACCTCTTGCCTGCCAAAATTTCAGATATTGCTTGTGGCCACAGCGAGCTGCTGTCAAGCCCTAAATTGATGGGGAGGGCAAAGAATAACATTGTACAGAGGGCATTACATCCTTACTGCTGTTGCCCTTCAATCAGCAAAAATGGAGGACACTGGCATATAGTTGCAAGGCTAGGCAAGTGTGGGGGAATAAAAAGAAATTGTGTGTGATTAGGTAAAGGAAGACAGAGTTTGAAGAGAAAAGTGATGTCTTTTATTAAAGTAATGGCTGTAACTTCCAAAAACCAGACAAGCTCGCAGATATGCTATACCTTCTGCAAACTAACGTAAGAAGGTATAAGAGATCAGGACACACAGCTAACTTGAGCAGCAGAGCCCTGGTCCTCTGAGAGTTGTACAAAATTATATCTAGTGGAAGACCAATTTTTGTTTTGCCCAGGCAGATCCCTCAGTCTCAACAATTTTAGAGGTGTGCGGAAGGGAGTGATAGAGACGAAAACAACTTAAAAATCCAGACAACAAAACTAAGCTAAGTTTAGATGTGTACGTTTCACATTGCCTATCCATCCGTCTCCAGGTTATTCTGCTTTCTTGATAGAAATGGGGGTGACACACAGGGCTATTTTCAGTTTAATCTCTTATCTGTGGGATTGTCAAGTTTTGGTGCAAGTGAGAAACAGAAGTAAATGTAACTAGATAGGAAAGTAAGAGGAATTGCTTCACTGGGACACCAAGAACATTTTTTCACCGAGCCACTACTAAGGGAATATGTTTTCTCTATAGCTTTCCACAACTCATTTCACCATCACATCATACCCAGGGTTTATGTCCTATTCAGAAACCTGGGAATAGAGGCTAAAGCATGGGCCTCTCCCTCTTCCCGCTTACAAGTGGATGACTGGCACTCCTAGCTGCATCAGCTACAGTCTTCCATGCCAAATCATAACTGGTGGGCAATTCTTTCTCACCCCAAAATGCAGTGACTCCTGCCATACCTATTTATTAAAAACTCAGTCATTATAAAACCTTTCTTCTCCAGACCAATATAAATGTGACAGCTTCTCCTGCTGCTGCTGAAGACAGTTTAGATTATTATTTTTTTCTAAGAAGATTTTGTGCTGATAGCGTGTACTAAATCATGTCTTGGAGACCGATGGCCTTTTGCTCACAGGTTAACTACAAGACAAGTCAAGTATTATGATCTTTCCTTATGCACACAAACACAGATGAAACACACACAGACCTTGCCATACAGCTTTATAGCACTCCATTCTAAAGAAATGTCTTGTAACAATACTGCATATTACACTTAGAGTGCATCAAAAAGCTTTACAAGAACGTTAAAAAGCAATTGAGGAGAAATTACATTCATGCCTGACCCCTCGAGACCGCACCACTTTCCACAGAAGACATCAAAAGGAGGGTCAACGGTGCCAGATCTACAGATCTACAGATGCCAGAAGCATTTTTCTTTCTAGGCATCTTGCCCCAGTCATTGTGATCACACTGGGTGTCTTAGAGACACAATAGTCTGATCTCTGTCAGAGTAACCTTAAAGTTTCTGGGAAATCTGGATATCTCTTTGCTTTGTGCTTCTGACTGAAAAAAAAATCTCCCCATTTATTATTTTCTTTGCTCTGTTCCAATAAATACCCTCCTTCTGAGCATAGTCCTGATCCCCCATTGACAACGAGAAAAACTTGCTGCACCTGCGGTGGAAACAAAAACACACTAAATCTTGAGCCTTGCAGCTAAGACCTTACTTGTTTAACTCCGCAGAAAATGTGATGCTAATTCAAGCAGCGCGTCTACCCTTAAAACTTCATAGTGAAAGAAGCAAGCAGCTGAGCAGATCTGTACCTTTGAGGCAGGTGGTTGCACTCTGCTGTTTCAGGATCTGTGTTGAGACAAAGCAGTGGGGAATGGCCCGAGTTTCATAACAAGATCACCAACTTGCCTCCTGTCCTCAGCACAAGGGCCGAAGTCTGCAAAGCCACGTGGGACACACAAGTCTTCACCACGGCATCTTCACCTCTCCCTCGTGACACAGCCAATCAAGCTGGCAGGATGCAAACCGCAAACCATGCAGGAACTCACAGGCACGGTAGCTTACGGAGCTGGGTGTGCGACTCAGCTTAGTGTGGTTTTATTCTCTTACTGCAAGGGTTACAGCTTCTCTAGAGCAGTTTCTTTGAATGCTACAGCTGTTTGCTGCTCCAGCTGCATGTCATGCACTGGGGCACCCCATAACTTGCTCAACGCTCAGTTATTTAATGTATCTGTCTGGAAAGAACTGGCCCCTTTGGACACAAGTAGTGATCCCCAGGAGCAAGCCACCAAAGGTCTCCTAAAATATGCCCTCTTCTCTAATATGGGGTGACAGTGGTGGTCATAAGCTATCAGTGTAAGATCTTGTGGAGCACTTCTCCTGCCCCACGTCCCATTTGGTGTGACAGTCTATGGGTGCACACACACAGTGCACCCACACATGACGAGGTGCTTGTATCTCTGTAAGCAAACACAGGTGAATACAAAGACCATCTTGTTCCTGTGCAGGCACAGGCCAAGAAGGAGTTGATGCAAGAACGGATCCAGGATTTCATCAGATTGTGTGATTAGCATGAACCCGGGGGGCTGTCTTCAAGCTGTGAGAAAAGAGGTATGAAAATCTGATCCTTATAAGAACACAGAAAAGGCACATTTGCCTATTTAGTCATTGCATCAGTTTAGTCACTAGCAGGGGTGCTTTGCGGGAGACTGGTGGCCACCCAAAGCAGTGACGATTAGTTTGGCCAACACCTGTGCTATGGCTCCTGCAGATGGCAAAATGTTTATGGACCACATAAATGCCATAAAAATAGAACTATAACTAAGGCTTTCTCCTCAGGTGAGTAAAGGCTGAAAAGACACTGCTGGGTTACCACACTAAGCTGTCCCCCTCACATCCCTATCAGTTCCCCTTCCTGCCACCACTACACAAAATGGCAGAGGTCTCCTGGCCCTCACAGTGGAGCCTGGAAGCCAGGGAGGGGTGGGGCTAGAGGAGTGATTGACAGCTCCTCTGAATGCAAGGACTCTATGGGGGAAGGGAGGGCTGCTTGATAGCATTCTGATTGGATTAGGAAAGAAAGCGGGTGGGTGTTTGCAGGTGATTGACAACAGTTTGAATCTCCCTGGGAAAAGGTTACCCAATAGTGGCTGCTGTTCAGGCTTCCTGAGGTAACGAGGTGCAGGGACAGGGAATAAGGAGATGGCTGATCTCGGTGGTGTGAGTCCACCAGTGTGTCCTCACCTACATCAACCCCATTGGTAATTAACTCCACACACTAATTACAGTGGGGCAAGAGTTACCCCTGCCCTATGCTCATCCTGTCCCTGCTGGGGCTTGGCCTCCGGGAAGACTGTTTCCCTCACATGTTTTCTTCCCTGCCCTCAGAGCTCTCATCCCTCCTCCTGCCTGAGCACTTCCAGGGGCCAGCAGGGCCCCTGTGGGAGAAGGGACATGGGTGATTGGAAAACTGGTTGCTGCTGGAGAGCAGAAAGCCCCCTTAAGAAATGCAGCCCTTGACCTAGCCCATGGGCTGCCTGGTACCTTGCCTGCCACTGTTAGCACCAGGCACTTCAGAGAAAAGTAAAAAGTAAAATTGACATCAAGTGAAATTTCTCCCTGCAGCCATCACTCTAAGACCACTTAAAATCATAGCCTAAAACCATAACCTAAATTCTGTCTGGTAGACTGTAAGCCAGGAAAGGACCATTTGCTGCAGCTGAAACAGATTCATGAATTATCAGATTCTTGAGTCAGTGAGATCCACATGCCCTGATTTCTTGAAGCCTCTTTTCTTGACTTTGTACTTGTTTGAGGATCTGGATAGGATTCCATTTCCCTGGGTATGGTTCAGAGCCTGGCCAAACAGTCTGTGCTTTTTCCAGCCCGCTGCTCAAAAGCAACAGAAAAGAATGTTTTAACTCCTAATTTCTGTTGACTTTGAAGAACAAGCAGACGGATTGCTCAGGTTCCATCTTTGTCCCTCCAAAGAGCACAAGTGTTACAAACAGAAATGGGCAGAATTTTATTGATAATATTGAAACATCTAAATTGAAAAAAGTATTCTTAATAATATCTTTTGACTGAAAAGTTAGAGAGAAGGATTAAGCTTTTCTGTGAATTTCTATTAAATTACTCTTTTGCCATTTTTAATGGTTTAAGTACTTCCAATACGAAATATTCTGATTTTGCAGCTGACAACAGCTCCTTATATCAAAATTTACTTTATTTGAATAGAAAGATAAAAACACCTTAAACAATAAAACATATTTTTGGGCAAAACACAACTTTCCATTTGGCCTGAGATAAAATATGCCCAAGTATTCAGCCAAAAATACTTTTTTGTTTTGCATTAGAGACATCAATCTTGCAAACTAAAAATCAGTTATGTATGCAGCATTGTAGCACTAATCACACCGAGCTGGCTCAAGAACAGAGGCACAGAATGCAAGAATCAAATGTTGATGTCTTGTCTACTAACACTAAGACCTCAACAGTGTTTAGCTTCATTTATATGACATGATTTGTCTGACATTAACCGACAAACAAAA